>NC_139483.1:56810874-57123374 GCF_008360975.1 Lichenostomus cassidix
TAGTATCCATTTTCAGGCCATCGCACTCCAGCATCTCCACCTCCTGCAGATCTTCTACATCACTGAGAGACCCAGTGGACATGGTCTGGAAGATGCCAAATGACCAGCAGGAAAGGGGGGAGGGGGGGAAGAAGGGCAGCTCCTCAAATCTATTTCAAGGTGGCGTAGGAGAGAAGGGGCGCCAGTATTTTCCTCCCCTTCCCTCCCCGCCCAGCACTAAGGCACAGTACCAGTCCAGAGAGGATCCCCGCCCTCCCGCCCCCCAACCCTGCTTTGCCCGTGTTTGAGGGAGGGAGTGAGATCGTGTGAGAGAGGGAGAGAGAGAGGGAGAGAGAAAGCCGAGGAATTTAGTGAGGACACTAGTAATTTATCTGGGGGATAAGAGAGGCGGATCCAGCCCAGGGGAGGGGCCCTGCCCACTGAGCACACCACATCCCCAATCACAGACCTTTGCACAGGACAGGGAATGAAGTATCTCAGCAAGCCTTTGCCGAGAGCTCGGAACTGGGATTCAAATCTTCACAAGTGTACTAAAACAACTCGCTTAGTCTCTCTCCCCCTGCTCTTTCTATCCTCCCCCTTCCTCCTCCTCCTTCTCCTCCTCCTCCTCTTCTCCTTCCCCACTTCCCTTTACAGCCCAGGGTCGCTCTCCCCCTCTCTGCCTCCTAGATGACCCAGGCAGCTGGTGTCATGATTCTTGATGAAAGCCAAAATGGGTCATGAGCAGAGAGAGCAGCAGATCCACCAGCCAAGCCTTCCAGGGAGCTTTGTAATGCGTGCCGTCGAAACGCTGTCCTGTAACCTAATCTGGGGGAGATTTGTGGATGATTATATTTGCGAACGCATCCTGTCCAGCTAGTAGCATATTCCAGGAAGGGAGTGCTCCGCTGCCTGGCCAGCAGTGTGGACCTTGCCGTCACAGCCCAGGGGCTGGAGGCAGGAGGATCTGACTTCTTCCAGCCTTCCGGGGTGACGTCCGACAAGTCCCGGTCTTTTCTCGGTCTTTGAGTCCTCCCAGCTGTGAATGTTGCAGAGGCTTCCTGGTCCACAGGTGTGCCAAGTGGCCAAGATCCCAGCAGTCCGTGAGCCCCACCGAGCTGAGGGAGAGGGTTGTGCTGCTGGGGAGGGTCTGTGTGGCTGCGGATGGGGCGGCAAGGGTGTGCATGAAATGAAGGAAGTGTGGGGGGGGTTTATTGGATGGTAGAGTTCCCACAGAAAAGAAAACTTTGCTTGGTGTGCAGAGCAGATGTCAGTGGTTCGTTCTGCTGTGCCCGTGGAGTGTTTTGTCTGCTGATTCATGCGCGCTAAAGTCAGGGAGTTTTGCCTGAGTAAAGAGGCAAGATAAGGGAAAAGGCCCCTTCTGTGGGAGTGATGGGACTGAGGGCATTAGGCCGGGCTCTGCAGCCACTGAAGCCAAACATTCCCAGTGGTTTTACCACGAGTGTGAATGAGCGGGTTGCTGTGCAGTTTGAATAAACAGGCTTGTACTGCTGTTACGAACTTACACACATGTGTGTTCAGTCTCAGCAGAGCAGGATTTTGAAAGCAGTTATCCTTGTCTTATTTCTTCTTCTTCTCCATGTAAAATAGTCCTCTAAATCCACATTTGGAGCCCAAAGAGGCCAGCGAAACAGGAACTTACTCCTATAGCTCCTTCCCTATTCACACCCTTCGTGAAACCTCACAAGTCACCCTGCAGCCTGGTTCTTGAACACAAGAGACTAAAGAACTGCACACAGGGACTGATCCCTGCAATCAGAGATCTGATTGCAGGAACAATTCCACTTATCCAGCAGCTTATCTGAGGATTCATGTACCTCCGGACAAAAATGTGCAGCCTCAGAAGTCACCATGGCTCACGGTGGCTTCATAGTTAATCCAAAGTCACTGGAGCCACAGGAAAAGACTCTTGCTGCTCTGTTTAAGGATCACATGGGATTTTCTGCATGCACTAAAAAACCCAACGAAAACTGCGGAGGGCCAAACTGGTATGTTTGCTGAGTGCTATGTACTGTCAGCAGATTAAATTTTCAGTAGGAGGCAGAGTGTCATTTTTGATAACCAGCAAGGAAGTTTTGCCTATCTCTTGATCCATCTCTCTTCCTTGGCTTATGTAAGCCAGAAGAAAAAACAGTAGATCTAAACTTTAAACCACCTCTTTATCATTTGTCTGGGAGATAACACCTTCCCACTCACAATAGGATAAGTACATTAAGATATCGTATCTCCAAGCCCTGGGCTCTTGGGAATTCACTAACTTCTAACTTCATGTTGTGTTAACTGGGCCCTGTTTGTGTTTACTCTTTATATAAACTAAACTAAACAGTTTGTCAGTGTATCAGTCCTAATTAATGAATTACCTCCCTTTATTTTTCCTTTATAGCATTGCTGTTGCAGATCCAAAATATTAATAATCACCAGTGTGGAGATTTATGAGTCTCCTTATTTTCTAGGCCTTATTGCTGTTTGTGCAGGTGGAGATTTAAATGGCCATATCCATTGCAGAGATTTATAGTCCAAGTGATTGATGTCACAATTGAGCTAAAAGATTCTTACTGGAGCAAGGATGTCAGAAAACCAAGTTGAAGTTGCTTCTGTCTCTAAGCATGAATGACCAGAGAGGGCAAAATCCCATCAAAATTTCAGCATCAGAAATTCCCAGAACAGAATAAATAAAACAGTATTTACTTAAAGCTTTTCCATCAATTATTTTTAACTTTACTTTAGTACTTTCTAATCTTTTGTTGTAAAAAGCAGAAGGAATGATCTGGCTTATTAAAAAATGCCTTCAGTATGCTGCTACATATGCATTCTGAATATCAAGATGTGCATACACGTGTTATGAGCCTTTAGAATTTCCACACATTTGTAGTTTTTACTTTTTTACACACATTTATAAATCCTCAGAGTCATTAAAATTGACCTAATACAGGCCACACACATTTGAGGAGACACAGGATACATTTTTGTATGCATTTTGTGGAGATTATTGCATGTATATGATGTATACTCTCATACATATTATACATATGTGTGTATTATAGTATAATATACTTTGGGTTCTTTATGCATATAAATTATTATACACTCTTAAAACAACACATTTATCCATTATTCCATCTCCAAGGGGGGCAGACTTAAAAAAACAACATACCTTCTAGTCTCGAGGTAATTCCTACTTCCTTGTTTGTTTGTTACATGATTTGAAACTCTGCTTTTCCACCCTTCCTGCTCCTTATATTTCACCTGGCAAGCCCAGGGTTTGTACTCCTAATCTGACTCCCAGTTTCAATCCTTCTTCCCTCAGCTTCTGCCCAGTCCTCCTGACTTTCTGAGCAGCACCTGATTTGGAGTAGAGACTGACAGGGTGGAAACCAACCCAGTATTGTGGGAAGGGCAAAACTGGGGTGGCTGCACTCACCCAGATAATGGTGGGACCAGTTACTTCTCCAGTTACATGACTGGGACTACAAACTGGCCACTGGGTTAATAACTGGCTGGGAAAGACAGATGGAGCTAAAGTCCTTTTGGCCTTTTCAGTATATTCACTTCTTTGTTCATGTTTTAAAAAGGAAGTTGAAATGCTGGCATGAGGAACATCAGTGCAAATCTATGGATTTACCTGATAGATTACTTTCTCCTCCACATTGCTCTGGTTACACAGGACCATGCATCTCTCTCTTGCTCCTAAGTAAGAGACCCGCTAAGACAGACCATTTAGGACATGCTGAGGGTGCTGGGGACAAAGATTCAGGATGCCTGGTCTGAAGGGTGTCAGATAAGTGACACATCACACACATGCTCATGCTGGTCTATAGCAGGTTACAAATTTCCCTCTAGAAAAGAAGTTCCACTTATACCTCAAATATCCCCATTCCCTGTGCAGGAATAACATGGTAATTTGAGAAAAGATTTGGAACTTGAGGCCAAGCTTTCTGCAAGTATCACATGGTTTTGCATGGCACAGCTTGCTTTATTTTCTGAGGTTCTTTTGTCATTTATCAAGGCACCATATTTTCACTACACATTAAACAGTCACCCAAGAAAAAACTCAGATCGTCCAGAGCTGAGGAAAACATATTCAGTTGCTGGTTTTAAAATTACTTGCCCAAGTATAATACAGGTGTTTTCCTGTATCTGGAGAACAACCAAGGGAGTCACGCACAGGCAGCCAGCTGATCATGAATCATGTTCAGACAGGTTTGAGCATAATCAGTAAGAAAAGAACAACTGGATTAGTGTTGTCAAGTTGCAGCTTTAAAAAAAATTCTGGTTGCATTGAGATTTTTCTTGGTCACTCTTGGTCTCACCTGGAAACCAAGTGAAATGGTAGGAGGACTTTAGAAGCATACTTTAACATACCTTAAGTAAAATAATTCCAATAATATAATATCTGCAAATAACTAAAACTAATAGCATTATTAATATGTTGTTGAGTATGGACAGTGCTGAGGAAGTAGATCAAAATTGTTTGTAGTGGTGGAATAACTTTTTGGAAGGGTCAGGGCACTGAAACCCTTCCGCGTATCATTTCTAGTGCTATGTGTCTGTTTCTGGTCACAGTTTTGGTTTGAAAGGTAAAAGACGTGAAAAAAACCACAAAACAATACACAAAGAAAAAAAGTAATGTTGTTGCCAAGAGAGTAAAAAGGCTGTCCTGGAGCACTGGCCCAAGGGGCACATCTTGATATGTGATATCAGCGTCACTATCCCTCCACAAGAAATCCCAGTCTCTTACTTCAGAGCTCTGAAAAATCAGAGCTTCTCAAGAAGCTCTTTTCTGGAATAATCCATTGTGGGGAAAAAACCCAACCCAACAATACTTCCCTGTATTTTCATTTTAGACTATCTGAAGGTTTTGTGGATGTCTAGAATTGAAAAATTTTAGTCTTATTGATTAGAAAATTTAAAAGGGAATAAGCTGTAGTTTCAAGAAAATTTATGTAGAAAATTATGCAGGAGCCATAATTCTATTTCATGTGATTTTTGAAACTTTGAAATTTTGAAACAAACCCATTGAAACTCTGGGAAGTGGAGTTCAAGAAAATTTTTTTTAGTGAATATTGAAAAAATATGTTGTGAAATTCAAAATACAT
The DNA here is from genome assembly GCF_008360975.1 of Lichenostomus cassidix. Taxonomy (NCBI): domain Eukaryota; kingdom Metazoa; phylum Chordata; class Aves; order Passeriformes; family Meliphagidae; genus Lichenostomus; species Lichenostomus cassidix. The sequence goes on from NC_139483.1 coordinate 56,815,971, forward strand.
AATTCCAGATTTAATATTTTAATCTTTTTTGTCACATTAATGACGAAATCTGTGACAAATGTAAGTAGTCTACCACAAGGGAGTACCTGTACATGTAATAACAGGATGGCTTCTACCTCTCAGACTCATGCCACCTGGTACCTTTTCCTTGAGTGGCTCCACAAAAATCACCAGGGCTGCTCACAGGATAAACCAGCCTGTACGAACAAGAATGGCAAAAACTGCCTCTGTAGAATCAAAGTCACGATTAAATGTCCTAATGCCTAAGAGAGATGCTGCCAACAAGGTCAGTTTCTTAATCATGAATTAAGACAGGTCTTAATCATCAACTAATCAAATCCTGGTGTGGCTCACATCCCCCTCCTATTCCAGATCTCTGGTGAGGGCTTTGGGACTGCTGCTGTGTTAAGCAATATCTTGCTGAGAGCTAGAAGCTCTGTACACCATAAACAAGAAGCATATAATGTATAGAAGCTATTGAAGCAGAAACAAGACAGCTAGTCCTTTCCATGAGTGCTCAGCTCAAGCTTTCAATGAACTATTCACAGATGTGCTAGTGAATCTCCTTTGGCTGGATGCTTGTATGAAGCTAACTGAGGAGAAATTAGCTCAGTTGGTTAGAACATGGGACTAGTAATGCCAAGGTCATGGGCTTGATCCCTGTGCCATTGACTGGAGAGCTGGACGTGATCATCCTTGTGGGTCCCTTCAACTCAGAATATTCTGTGAAACCTAAGTGGCTGTGTCATGTTTGTTTTATAATTTATTATATTATTTACTCCTCAAAGACAGTGAGGAGAGGTGTCCTCTTCCATCTCTATGCAGAGACCATTACTATGCATTGCTTTCAGAATGCATATCCAAAATATTTTTATATCATAAACTGCAGACTCTTTTATGACGTGGTCAAAAGAGAAATATGCAAAAAAGCCAATATATCTTATGCAAAGTAGTCATTGAAGGATTAAAGTGCAGGCATAACTGTTTTGTTTTGAGTATCTCTTTCTGTGATGTGTCTTTATTGGCTAATGCTTTGCATTTTTGTGACTTTAAGATATGATGAAATTTGTCGATAAGAAATAAGTTCTCTTTGCCTTCCAGTAATTAGCACATTGGATAAAGTTTTGGAAAATAAAAGATTTTTTTTTTCTCCCCAGAGAGAAGTCTGGAATAGAGGAACACTTTGTAGAGGAGTGGCAGGAGGAATGTCAGCTATTCTGGTGAAATTTTATTACTTGAATGGTTTATACCATGATGTGTGTATGTGTAGACACAGATTTTGTGAAATCCTGATTCACTTAAAGTGATCTGAAAGTTGGGTTCCCACAGCATCCATCATTAAATGCAGTAGATTGGTCTGTGTTCTCTGTTCCCATCCAAGTGAAACATCACACTCTGGAACCCACTCTTTGTGGGCTGCTTTACTCTATTAAAAGTTGAGTTGGCCACAATTTGTGCTGCTGGACTCCCTTGAGCTCCATTTGTCATGGGGGCTTTGCATTTTACCATAGGTGGCCACATTAAGCCTTTAAAAACACATGCTGAACTGCAGTGACATAGCTGCAAAAATATTTTGGCTAAAAATACTGATATAATAAACCATCAAATTGACAATATTCAGCTATCCACATGTGTGAACATACACCGTGGTTCAACCAGCTCAGTAGTCAGCTGAAGAGTGTGTGTGTTGTGGATGAGTCTGAAATGGGAATGTTAGCTGGCAAGACAAAGGAGAAAGCAGATCACACATCCTACTCAAGTGACATAGAAAGGCCACAGTCACTGTGCATTTCTTTTGACTCTGACAGGCCCTGTACATGCCTCACAAACTGTGACTCTCAGAGCTCCTGGAACATCCCCAAAGTGGGGTCATGGCACTTTGCCACAGTGCAGTCCTCTGGTTTTATGGTGCATATCGTAGTTCATAATACATATAGAAAATGATGTTGTTTTAGAAAGTGGTATTGCAAAAGCACATCATAAAAGTCTATTTAAGTAATTTGAAGGAAAAAAAATTAAAAATGAACCAGGGGATAGCATACAAAGAGGACCATAAACGTGTGTTTCAGTGGACTCCCACAAGGCTGAGAAAGGACCACAGAACTGAAACTGCAGAAGTGAGGGAGGAAAAAGCCTCAAGTATGGACTGTGAAGGTAGGCTGGCTCTCTTTCTCCTCCCTGCTCTTCTTTTTTCTTTTGTGTGTGCTGATCTGGGGTGACGCTCAGACTCCCTGGTACGCAGTTCTTAACTGGGGGTGTGACTAACCCAGAAGGAAAGCTGTTTAAAGGAGGAAAACAGAGAGATGAATCATCAGACCTTCTGTTGGCCAGGTCCAGCACATTTGTGCAGTTCAGGAAGGGGAAATACAAAACAACATCTAAGAGCTGCACTGAGTCTATCCAAAGCAGAAAAGGCAAGTTTTTAAAACTGCCATGAAGTTAAGGCATCTGTTCCAAGGGATTAAAGCATCCCTTTTTTTTTAGAAAGAATGGAATATGACTCAGATATATATCTGCTAATGTTTTAAAATCATGGGATGATGGTTGAGGCTAGTGTGGAGAGGTATGTTATCCAGAACCTCCTGATTTTAAACAGTAAGGAAGGATTTTGATGCCTTATTTCAATCTCCATATCATTTCAGCTTGTTCCACCCTGAATGATAGATCTCTGTTTGCCAAATTTTGCATTAAAAAAAGGCAGGTCTCTCTTTCTCACACAGGCTTTTTGGATTACATAGCAAATTTACCAGACATCACACTAAATTCCATTTAACATATCTCAAAATTTGTTGGCAGAAGTATCTTGATTTGTAATCTGTAAGGTCTGAACAAAGATGTACTTGTGATCACTAAGAGCTGGATTGACTGTAATTTCCACAGAGTGGAAAAGATGTGTAACATTGCACCCACAAGTTTTCTCTTAACACTGTGAATGAATTCCTTGAAAAGGTTTTCCATGTATACAAAGCCCTCACTGGGGAGCTGCTCAGCCAGTCTGAGCACAGAGTCTTTAAGGGGAGTCACAGTGCAAACTTCCATAGGGTGCCAATGCACACTGGATGTTTGGGGCCAGCTTGGGCTCTCTAGGGTGAGATCTGTGTTCTGTCCTGAAGAACTAGCAATTCCAGGGAAAGCCTCTGAGAGCTACCTGGTGCAGCACCCACAGCAATATAACACATAATCTTTCTATTTCTCTTCCCCCCATGCCCTGAATTGCTGTAGTCTTTCATCTCTCCTTGGCAGTGTGTAGCCAGAGCCCTTTTTGAGATGGAAGCCCTGGATTGTTCCCGCGTCTCCAAGTGTTGGTGGAATTAGTTTTGTAGCTAATGGTTCAGTGATGTGTAACACAACCTTGCTTCTACAATTTATGGTGCAAATTAATGAAGTGCAAACTCAGACTCATTTAAAAGAGACAAACTGTGATTAAGACTCTACCAGAGACCTGGGTTATGTGCATTGATTTTCTCTTATGTTACAGGCTTTCTAAGTGGTCACAAAAGTGGGATCCTTTCTGCTCCAATCTCTCAATGGTAAAAAATGGGATGAGAACACTTCTCTGCTGTACAGAAACATTTTGAGGGGCTTAGACACTATGGTAATGGATACAGAGGGTAGCTAAGATAAATAACCTGATAGATGCAAGAAAATGATTGATGTTAGAATACTACAAATATGTTGAAAGCCTAAAATATCTTTGTGATGTCTCCTCATTTCTTGAAATGCCAATTAACATTTTTCACTCAGATACCTGATGTTTACATTGGCGCATTTTTATGCTCACATGTCTTACAAAATGGATACTTGCCTGACTTTGATTTTAGATGAAAGCACTCATCTCTCAACCTCATAGTTATTCTGAAAGATAGAAAAGTTGCTTTCATAGGAAGAAAAACAATGAGTTTTGATCCTGCTAGTGATGAGTGACAAGCCAAAAGTTTAATAAACAGTCCAGGAGTACCATCATTGGTAACACTATAGCACAAGTAGCAAATCACCATTGACTAAATTACTCCAAAGTCCCCAAGCTCTCTGTGAAGAAAAATAAAGTGTTACTTTGGTTTCCTGTAATCCTTCCTCAGTAAAAACACAGGATTCCCTTAGGAGAGTTAAAATCCATTACTAGGCTTCTTTATGTCGTTTCGTAACTAATTGTCTCTTCCATGAAGGGTTTTACTTCCTTGAACCATGAGCTAATGCAGACTCTCAGCGTGCACTGAGGCTGTAGAGACCTCAGCTTCTACACCCATCTTATTTCTGAGTTATTTTTTTCAGTTTCCCCGCTCCACCTCACAACTTTCTAAGACTTTTCTGGTGCTTACCTGTGCAGAAGCTGTGTCATGTGCAGGATAAGGTGCTCTGAAGCATCTCTTCACAGGGATGTGGGAAGCAGCCAGGCAGGCGCAGCACCCGAAGCAGAGCACATTGTACCACAAGTAGAACGAAGCTGGATTTGTTAGAAGGAGGGTAGAGCTTTCTTTGCTTCCCTGATAGCTGAGCATAAGCTATGTCTTCGCCCTCAAGGTACTGCTTTTTCCTACAATCACATATCACGACTACTTTCATTTCCCAACACAGTATGCACCCTTCCCTTTTCAGGCTGCTTGTCTCACAGCAAATGTATAAATTTTGAAGCTTGTTCTGTCCAGGTTTGTTTCTTGGCGACTTAAATAACTCATTTAACTAAAGCTGCTAAAGAACCTTCTCAAATAATATTCTCTAATTTCTGCAGCTGGATGGTTAAAGCACACATTTGTAACTCCAGAAGCTACATCTCAGCTGAGTTTGAGCTCCTCAGTATACAAAAATGAATGCAAATTTTTATGAATAGGTAAATGTATTTATGAGCACAGTTTTAGAGGCTGGCCTCTGTAATATATTAGGAGGCCCTTTGATGCTAAACTTACTTGAACATGTGGCTTGTAATGATACAAGTGACATGATGTGCAAGCAACTATAACACTAGTAATTTCCTTATTGATCTGTCCCTTTCAATTCTGAACTATTGTTATTACAGGAAAGTCGTAAAATACATATCTTGCTACTTGATTTTTTATTTTCTTTTGAAGAAATGCATGAGGAAAGCTAAACAGCTCCAGAATATACAACCCTATACAAGGTGTCGGAGAGGGGGGAGGGTGGCTCAGTGATGAATGACCAGTCGTTCAATTGTTTTCTTTCTTGCAGAAATCAGAGACAGAGTACAGTTTATCTTACCCTGACTTTTAGCAAGACAGATTGCCAGGCAAAACCCCTGGGTTGAAGTCATCTAACCACCAAGTAGAGTAAAGAGGCTATTGCTGTTACCTTTACAAGAGTGGCCCCCACCCTCAGTGCCTTTTAAAAGTCTGTGGTGTTCCTTTCTGAGGTTCTAATATGAACTTTAGCTACTTTTGCACCATTTTTTATGCTGAACAGAATCTGGAATTGTTTATTTGGGGTCCAAATGCTCCACTGTTAGATGGACTGAGACTAACTCATCTGTGTGCATCCCTTGCAAACAACAGTCCCTGGTGCAGAATTCCCCATTACACTGTGTTTCATTCCCCCCATACTTTCTTTCAGCTGCCACTGAACTTGGTTACCTGTAGTTTGAATGTTTCAGGCCTGTGCTACTACACTGGCATCAGTCAAACCTCTCTTTCACCTCATGGGTATGAACAGAGAGCAGAACTGTTTGCTGAGAGGTGAAAATCCCGAAGTAATGGTGAGCTAACTCCAAGACAGGCTGTCATTGTCCCAGATTTTTTTCTGCACTTCCCTTTAGTGGTATTTTTCTTACCAACTCTATTGCAGTAATTTGGAACAATATTTCTGGATGTGGCATCCTGAATTTATTTTACCTACATTTGAGTGGCAACATAGATCTTAAGTGGCCTTAATCATGTCCTGAAGGCATATTTCCCTGAGACAACTAAAAATTAATCAGTAGCTTAAGTCAGCTAAAAAAAAATGGGCCAATGGGCACTTTATTGAACAGTTTCATAAAATTCAGAGGAGCACAAAAGGCAGGACAGACAGAAAGTGTTAAAAGGGAAAGATGGATGCACTTGCAGTATCTGTTTCTTGCAAGTGACCGTAATGTGTTTATACAGCTCTCAGCCAGGCTAGCGGATAATTAAAGGAAAGGACTGATACTAGATACTACTCCACCTTATACAGTGTGGTGTGGGGAAAGTCACACAAGTGGGATCATAAGAAAACAGCAACAAATTCCCTTTTCTTCATTTTGATAAGCTCAATTGCTTCTGCCTTACAGTTAGAAGGGTGCCTGACTTAGTCCACCTTGGTGGGAGGGTGTTAAAAATATACGGACAAAGTTAGGGTCCAAGTTGATCTTTCAGCATTATAATCATGTATTTTATAAATTCTGACCACGGCAGGAAAAATACCTTTGCTATGGTCCAGTTCAGCAAGATGTACCCATAAATCCATTATGTACCTATTCCTACAGCTGTAGCCTATACTTTCATCTCAAACGTGACTTTCAGGGAGATCAAGCATGGATCTGAGTCCTTGTCTAAGCTCAGATAACCAGATTCAGGGTGGGGAGAGAAGTCTTGGCAATGATGTGATTTCGGTGCATGTTTGTGAGTGGGGGAGTAATTACCTGTTCTCTGGCCATATGAGAGGTCAAAGAAGACCATCCTCCCTCTGGACTGCCCAGACCACTTGGCCAATTTGTCAAGAATCCCATAGGATAAATATCTGTCTCCAGAGACCTTTATAGTGACAAATCCAAATAAATCAGAGTCACTTTTACTGAGCACTTCAGCAGACAGCTCAGATTTAATGAATCAGCCTTCAGACCCCCAAGGAAGATTTTCTTCCCCAAGCCCAAGGGGAGCAAATACTTGACAAAATTTGCTTGCAGGGTAGAATTCTATCAATCCATTCAGCGATATTTTGTGATTGCTGTTAACAATACCAGTGTTATAAAAAGCACTGGGAATGCAGTAAAGAACTTTTAGGGTCAGCTGTATGATCAGTGTGCCCTAAGCAGAGAAAAGGAGGCTGTGATGGATCAGATGATTTTCCTCATCACTGATTGAGGGTGGACTTTGCATTCCTTTACTGGTTCCCTTCTGCAGTCTTGACTAGAATTCCCCACCAACATTAAAAAAAAAAAGAAAAAAAAAGAAATCAACCTTAACCCCCCCACATCACCAAAAGTCATCACCCAGATAAACCTTGCAGGTTAGTTGTTGTGGGTCATTCAAACAGTTTTAAGGCTTAACATCTTGATCCCCTCTAAAAACTTCCATCTCCATTTCCTTCCCCCCTTTGGGATCCATCCAGATGCCTGCTCAAATACCTGCTGGCGCCAGAGGAAATTCTCCTGTAACAGATACCCTGCTATGTAAAACCAATATTTTGTTTCCAGGGTCATCCCTTTCACACTCTCACAGATCCTCTTGCTTCACCAACCTGCCTCTTGGTCGAGCCAAAACATGAGAAATTGTGAATCCAAAGGGTGAGATTTTGAAGCAGTTTAATAGGCTTGGTGATTGCTAACCCACACATTTCCTCACCTTCCTCCTCCTGTTGTGGTAGCCTTGTCTGATAATTTATGTCAGGTTAACAGTCTGCTGGGCAGATACCTCTGCTCACAGTTCAGCAAAGAGAGAAAAATTGAGTAATTTAACCTGACCCAAAGTGTTCATGGTGATCAGAATGGTAACACCTCTTCTGATTGGCTTGTATCTAATACAAAGGCCTAATAAGAAGCCTCTTCCAGTGGTGGGGTATAAGTGAGTGCATCAGAACCCAGTGCCAGGTAAAACCATTAAATGAAAAACATTTTTCTGTGTCATTCATATGAAAACAAAATAGCAGAAACATTGAGTTTGTAATGGTTGCCCATCTCTTGTTTAGGGAATCATGCTGGCAATAGGAAGTGGATTGGTGTTTGGAATTTGGTCAGGAACTTCTTGGTTTGACACTCTCCCATTGTACTTGTGGTTTTTATTTATGCTCTCAGGATTTTTACACACTTTACTGATAATCAGCAAATCACTTTATATTAATGTGTTTCAATATAATGAGCTTTGTTAATAGTCACATGGGATACTTGAGAAGGGGTTCTTCAGAAAGTTCCAAAATTAAACACTTTTAAAGTGACAGTTGCTCATTTCCTAATTTATTCTTATAAAACATAATATGGTCAACATATCCAGGATGACAATTGGAGAAAAGTTATTTACTTATATAAAACAGATAATCCTACTTTTTATGCAACTTTAATGAAGTACAAGGATACAATAACAAGGATTCATTTCAGGCCCTATAGTGGAATTGCAATAATGAAATCTTTGTCTTTTGAAATTTTTTATCATGAAGGAAACAAGCAGAACAGATGACTTTTTTCTAATTTTAATCTTTTAAATTAAAAAATAATATACAGAGAATGTCAGGAAACAAATATTCTTTTGCCCATGACTGAAAAAAAAGAATTCATAAAATAAATTTTTGCAAAATGGCTGCATGTAAGAATTTGCTGTTGAATGGGCAATTTATTACACTAGAAATTTGTCATCCAAAATCCTGTGGAATATGCTAGAATGCTTGTTCATTCTTTAAAAGAAGTATCTTCCATTCTAATATAATATATTGCATAAAGTGCAGAAGAACAGGAGTAAAAATATGTTTTTTTAATGATTAAGGACTGATCTTGTTCCAATTTGAGTCAATGGCAAAACTCCATGGAATTGAGCTGAATATATGGGTGTAGATAAGACGTTGTTTACTGTGCTTTTGCTTTTTCTGAGAGCAAAATGTAAATGAAATATATTCCTTGCACAAATTAGATTATCCCAAGTCATCTGCTGACTCCTACTTAAAACCGAGTACAGGGATCTCTCCACATTCTCCTGGAGCTGCAAACCCGAGTGTCTATGCAGCCTTAAAGACACTCTTGCCACTGTGTGAATTGGCTGTTGCTTCAAAAAAAGGAATGAACACAGTCATGGAACAAGAGTTCATGAGATTTTGCTCGTATATACAAATGAACGTTACATTAATAAGTTCACCCAGCCCTCTTTCAGCTGCAATTTTTTTTTTAAAGCACCACATGTCTTTCTGCAGAGTCTTCACTTGTTTTAGTACAGCCATGAACAGGGAGAGAGAAAGTTGTTCCTCCATGTGCCTGCCACATTTGAGCTGAGCAGAAGGAGCACAGACTGCATCACTGTGCTGCAGCAACTGAGTGGGCATTGGCCTAAAAAAGAGGGAGAAGTAAAAACAACCTTAAGTTATATTCTGCCAACATCAGCCAGGTAACACATGTGGTCGAAGTGAACAGAGATTATGCCAGTGGTGGAAATTATTCCTTACAAGAAAGGAAACAGGAATAGAGAAAGCACTCTGCTAGTCTTGGTTTTCCTGAAACATTTATTCGGGATGTAAAACTGCCAGTTTGCACATATTTAAGTTGAGACTCAACCAGTCCATCGTAAGATGAACTATTTGCCAAGAGTGCTCTTGTTTTTGTTAACAAAATCTTTGGAAGACAAACAATCTACCTAATTTCTTCAGTGGCACAAAACACTGGTTAGCTTGTGTATTGCCTTACTAGCAGAGATGGAGCTGCATGAAAAAACAATTCCCTCTGAAACAGGAGGTAGGGAACAGCGCTGAAAATGCTACAGAGTAATGTTATTAGGAAGTGTGAAGGAGGAGAAGGGAGTTGTTTACAATAAAATGACTAAATGATTCCTAAGTTTTGGCTGTAAAATTAATCTGTCCTCAGGTAAAAAGTGCAAGGCAAAATGGATCAATATGGTTACCCTCTTCCTTCTCTGGCCCATCCTGGTGGGTGATAGAGCATAACAGTGTTAGTTTTGACATTATTAGGTTATCCTGAAAATAAATCACTTTTGAAAAGGTGAATAATTGGACAGAGCTTAGTGCTGACAAGCTAAAGTTTGGAGGCTGGGAGGAAGGCGGTATTGAGGGGGAGAAGAAAGGGGAGCTGTGGTGTTGTAAATGCAGACCTATTACAGGAGGCCACCAGCATGTGAGGAGCTGTAAGTCTCATTCTGATTTGTACTTTGGCAAATGAGTGCAGTTTTTTGTCTGATAAATATCGTATTTATGGTTTCTGAAACTATTTTTGATCCAGCAGAGAAATGAGACATACCTTTTCATGTAATCAAAACTCCAAAATGTATACCCCTGCCCAGTGAAATTAAAAGGTAGTAAATTTTGTCCCTATAAAAGGAAATCCCCACTTTTCCCAACATTTAGCTAATCTATGGAGTTCACTGCCATAAGTGGTCATGAAGATAATATATTGAGGCTGGACTCTAAAAGAGCTAGATAATTTTATGACCATCAGCAGTATCTTTAACTATGCAAGTGAAGATCATGATAATGGCAATCCAACCTCATATTTTACAGCATGAAATAAACCCTCTTGAGGACACAAGAAAATGATTATCCAGTGATTGTCAATTATCCAGTGATAATTGACTATTTTTCCAATAGGTTGTTTTAATCCTTATTCTGACACCATTAAGAGACAGAGCACTGTTAGGCACAGGGCACCAGATTATTTGCTTGCATCTACTCCCACCAAAGACTGTGGCAATATTTCAAGTGTTTGCTGTGAACTTAAACTTCACATAGATATGTCTGAAGGTTTGGTGCCGATAATGAGCTCTAATTCATCAAGATGAGAATTTAATGAGGTCAATCTACCATTCCTGGAAAGTTTTCTGAGTGTGAGTGCTGTGGTTCTGGAGCAATGTCAGCATTTAAGGAATATAGGTTCACATCCTAATGGCCAAACCTTTGCAGTGTGATCACGAGTATATCATGCACAGCTGTGTTACACATTAGCTTACCCACTCCAAATGAGTGATTTTCTTTCATTCAGTGTCTTTCTGTCTCATCTGTTCCATCTTAGGTTGTCTAGATGAGGACTCTTACACCAATTGTATGCACTATCTGACACAAAGACACGGTTTACATCCTGAATGGTGTTTACTGAGGCAAAACCATCTGTTGCAAACAATGGATTTAATTTTGATCTTTACAAAACTTTCAGAGTTACACCCAGCCTGTTTGTGGCACCAATCTATTGAACATCTTCATTGCTTGAGTGATACAATCTGTTTAGGGATTGAAATAATTAAAAGGATCCTGAAAATGCAGTAAAATTCCATCTGCTTCTGCCTTCTTCTTACTTCTTAGGAGGTACTTAAGGACTTTCAGAAATCTGACTTCCAACAACTTCCCTTCCCAAACACCCATGTAAATGTCACAGTTCCTCGCATTGCATGCTGGTGGTGTGGAGACAGGAACGCAGGGGCCAGAATAGCAGGAGTTGTCAGGGAGCTGGGTGAAATTTTCCATGTCTTCTTGCAGACTTTTTATTATTTTTGAGAAACTCCTTTTCATTCAGAAAATGCACGATGAGAAATTGATGATAGGAAAACACCAATGCATGAAATGGGTCACAAATCATCAGCTTTTAGGGTTCCACAAAAGTTCAAAATGAGCCCTACTCCAAGGGAACCCTTATAAAGCAATGCATTTTGCAATCCTGGATATGATTCTTCTACATGCCAAACCCCGTGGTCACGGACCCACTTGAAGATATTCTCACCACCCTCTTTGCCTTTGTTGCTTCTTCCTGTCCTCCTCCCCATGGTGCTGGAGTTCACAGTCTGCTCTGCTGTGATGAGTCAACTGCTTGGCTGGCAATGCTCCCTAGCAGATTTGTCATAGTGCCTGCTTTCAAAACAGATATCTATTTTCTTCCTTTTTCTTTTAAAACCAGACCATTCCCCAGGTCTGGTTTGGAGTCCAGCCATCAAATTGTCACATCCAAGAGGAGGTAACGCCTATCAAGCAAGGAAGGAATCTCTTAACACTTCTTTGCTTTTAAAGAATTTGTGCCCTGGAAAAACACCCTGTTGTTAGATAAGAGGCAACCCAGAAAAGTCACTATCCATGAAAAGGGGAGGGATATTTCAGGCCACACTGCTCTTCTAATAGAGCTATTCAAATTCATTATCACTACATGATACAATCAGTCCTATATAGTTATCAGGTTCTGGGGCTGTTTTCTTTTTCTGCCACTGACAAATAGGCCGAAGTAAACCAGGTCACTGATAAGACAGACCCCTGGGAAGATGCTCTGCCACGCTTGATGCATGGATAGGGCTTTTTGTTCATCACTCACATGATTTTGTCTTGCAGCATCTGTTTATTTTCTTTCTCCTTTCATTGCCCAAGTTTGAAAGCAGCCTAAAATAGAATAGGATTTATGCTACAATCTGCAAACCCTGAACTTTTTATTTAGGAGACTCAAAGACTATAAGGCCAAGAGAGGCCTTTGGTATCCTCTTGTCTGACCTCTGCTACAACTGAGGCCATTAGCTTTCTCTGACTTAATTCTTGTTTGGTCTATCTACTGGAAAAACATCCAGTCCTAATTTAGGAATTGTGAGTGGTGGAGAGAATTCATCACAACTCTCCACAAACTGTTCTTATGGTCAATTACCCCATCAGTTAGAAAATTTCCATCGTACTTCAGTTTAGATTTGCTGAGCTTCATTTCCCAGATGCTGGCTCTTGTCCTTGCCGTGCCTCTGTAACCCTAGATTTCTATCCAGAGTCAGCTCAGAGAATGGGATGGTAATTAGGCACATATATATATATATATATATATATGTCACTTTGAGATATTTTCAGTCATCTTGCCTCCTGATCAGAAATGGGGTCTGAGCAGAGTCACATGGTTTTCAATCTGAGAAACATATTAAAATTTGTTATCATTCTAAATATTTACATTTGTGGCATTTGAATTACAGGCGTAAGATTTTCCAGTACCTGTAGAAATGTAACTCCCACTAGATGCTTTTAAGGATGACTGGGTACATTTTTAAAAGAGAAGTGTCCTGTTACCCAGAATTGCAGAGATCCACTTTTGCCATTTTTGTCAACTGAATGAAATCAATGCATTTTATTTGCAAAGCAAATTCAGTGTATATAGGAGTCCAAAGTGAATTCAGATATCATAGCTTTGATGCTACAAACTTATGACTTAGAGCTGATAAATGGACTCAAGATCTGTTTCGGAAAGGGGCTGTCATGTTATTACAAGATGTTTCTATTATGTAAGGACCCTTTTCCTTCCCTGAAGATGCTCTGACAAATGCTGTCCAGACCAAGATGGCAGAGCTAGATTGGGATGATAAGGCACAGCCCAACAATTTGCCTTTTTAATTGCTCTTTCTGCCAGTATTATGTAACTTTATCCTTTCTAGGGGAACATCCACTGAGCCACATTTACTTCAGATGAAGCCTCCTTATCTGGTTACATGAAGCATTTTCATGAGGGCTGTCAGGGTTCAGTTGCCTTGCCCTGAGCACTAGACTCTGGGGGATCTGGGGTGCAGCATGGGGAGCATGTTTCCTAAAAATGCAGGAGTAGGCATTTGTACCTCTTTAATTCTGTGTGCAATCGTCCCCAGGCAGGAACAGCTGCTTTCGGCTTTGCTCTCTTGTGTTGCTTAGTTCTGTAAGCTCATAAGACCGGGACAGATTGCAATTTGGATCAGAGACATTTTCCCCAGTGAATTATGCCACCAGCCAGGGAAGAACTGGCAAAGGCATGAGAAAATGCCCTGTGCCATGTGTCCACACCCACACAGAGGAAGGAGAGCAGTTGGCCTAGGAGTGAGCTGCGGTGGGCTGATGCCAGCTGGGAGTTTTCCTTTGCTGGTGGTGACTCCCAGGAACTGTTTAAGATTAGCCCTCACAGGGGGCAGTAAGGAGAGAACCAGGCCCACAGGTGGATCATGCTGACACTTCCATGAGGTTGAACTGGCTACACCAGAGCCAATTAGCCAGCAAAAATGAGCAGACAGGTTGGTGAAAAGACCTAAATCCACATACCGTGAGGACAGCAGTAAAAGTCTATTGTCTCTTTTAGTACTCAGTATGGTCTCCCCACTCTAACTACTATCACAAGTTTTTTTCTTTCAATGACATTTGACAACAGTTTGGTACTGTGGAAGGAGAACATTTAAATAATAAGAAAATTAAAATGTAATTAATTTGCAGTGAAAACCTCTAGTTGTTCCAATAAATGATGTTAGATTGTTTGTTGAGAGAAGATCTCAATGCCATAAATATGATAAGTATGCAGGGACAACATATCTTTTGAAGCTGCAATTGGTTGGTTTGTGGGGTTTTTTGTCAGTAGTAGGAATTAATACTATATGTGAATGAACAAGAATAATAATTATGGTCTGCAGTTAGAAGTTCCAGTGTTTTTTGTTTATTTAATAATTTTCTGGAATAGCTCACAGACATTGGCTCCCATTGTCCAAATACTTCATTTAGATTCCACTTTATAGCTGTCCTGAAATGTTACTGGTCATCTGGCCGAAACCAGAAGGCAGCCAATTAAATTCACAGGAAAACATTAATCTGAGCTGAAGAATTCACAGCACATGTGTGCAATCATTCCTCCTTTTACGTATGCTTTCTGTTCTTCCTCTGCTCCCGCTCCCCCAGCTCCCAGCCCCTGCTTCTCATTTCACCCGTCGAAGGAGGACGTGCCAACTCTAGCAGCACTGTCCGAGGGAAAGGAAAATGAACACCAGTTTTGCTTTTATGTGTTCAGGACACAGTCCAAGAAGGCCACTGGACTGAAAGCTGGGTTTTTCTCCTGCTCTTACCAGGCTGGGATCTGGCCCAAGCATTGTGTTGCCGGCATGTATCAGCGCACAGGGTGTGAGGACAGAGGAGGCAGGAGCCAGGGTGTGGGTGGCACTGAATGAGCCGCGGGCTGGGAGGGAAGAATGAGAGGGAGAGGGAGAGGGAGGGCTTGCAGGAGCTGAGGAGGAGGAAAGGGGAAGCTGGGCGTGCTGGGAGCAGGAGCAGAGGTCTGGGATCATGAGGACATGCACTCCCTGGGCCTGGGAGCTGAGCCTGGTCTCCTTACTTCTCTCCTATCAGTAAACATCTGTGAACAACCGCTGGAGATGCGTGTTTATTATCTCCTTCTCCCTTCCATGACATTTTGGCAAGAAGTGACACAGGTCTGCTGTGAACTTCTGCAAGGGAGAGGTGTGCTGTGGCTGCTCTTCCAGCCAGCCAAGTGGGGGTCACCCTGATTCCACCTCTATCTCAGGACAAAAAGGGAGGTGATGTTTCTCCGAGGAAAGGATTGCATCACAAAACAAACAGTGAAGCATTTACCATCTGTAAAATAAGAGAAAGGATGGTACTTGTACTCTCTCACTGAATGATAGTTTTATAGCACAAGAGGGAGATAATCTCCAGAACTACTTCCTTATTTGTAGTGGAAGGTGGTAAATAAAGTGGAAGAAGACAGGGCTTAAGGGATTCGGGTGCCTAGTTAATGTTCATGGATAAAATTTTTCTACCCATTGACTTTGCCACAATGCTCTTGAGCAATGCCAAGTCCTGGGTTTCCAAAATCGAGAATCTAGCAGTTAAATAGATAATTGTGTATTCCCTCATTAGCTGGAGTGCCTCACATAGTTCCTAGGCTGGACTTTCACAAATACACAGGTGTTATCAAGAGACATGATCTGAGCTTAAGAGGCATTGTAAAAATGCTCCACACATTGGAGAATCAAATCCTGGCTGTCACAGGGCCTGCTGTTCTCTGGGCATTCAGATTCTCCTGTTTAACTGTGAAGAGTTACCTTGCTTACAGGTAACAAGTTTCACAGTATGGCATCGCAGTGTCTCTCAGGTAAGAACTGATCTGTACATGCATGGAAAGCTGTTTGACTGTAGTAAAGTGCACAGATATATAGATACATATATATGTATATGTCTCATATACTATTCATGAACACTGGATGAGAGACAGTAGAAAAGCTATGCTACCCCCTCTCATCCCTAAGCATCTATGTGAATAAGGAGCTCTGCCGTAATAAAGCCATGCTTACATTTAGCACTTTTTAACACCCTACTTGATGGGCATGAAGAAATAAGGTTGAATGGGGAAATACATTCTCTTCTCAACACTAGAGGGAGCTCACCTGGGATATAACCCACTTATTGGCATAGAGGATGTATTCCTTTCTGAATATATGCTCTAAATATTTTTTTTGTGGCTTGTGTGCACACACACACCACAAGAACACCAAGGTCATACCCATTCACCACACATCCATGCCACTTACATGCATGTGTATATGTGAGTATAACCAAGATACACGATGTAGTGTGCTGTATGCCTTTTGTTTTGATTTGGTTATTTAATTCATAATTCAGTTGAGATCTGAGATACAAATGCTAAGTAGTTTTTTGGCTTGATGTCATACAAAGTTTTAACACAATGCTTTTGCTCATGGCCTCTGGCCAATGTGTATGCCTTGCACGTCATTTGTGGATGCTCTCAAGAAAGAATGTGCAGAATTGCATTTATTTTTTGGCATTATGAGTTGCATGAAAGCTACTTTAATGCTTATTCTAGGCCAGCTATTCAAAAAAATGTAATACTACTTGAATTTTATAAACAAGAGTTTAAACAGGGCTGGTTTATGTTATTGTAACTTACGTTTTACAATGAAGAGGCAAACATGCTGATCATAAGAAGTCAGACTTGTTTTATGCTTCCTAACAAATGTATAAGTTACAGGTACAGTGAAAATTTTCTTACTGTTGTGCCCAATTGTTTCTGACAGAAATCACACAAATTGCAAACAGTTTGCAACTCTCATTTAGTTAGAAGTTTTGGTGCTGGTTTCAAAGGAAGCAGGAGGAAATGCAAATGTGAAGGAGTGTTCATAGGGCAAAATCTATCTAGACTGTAAGAAAGTTTTCTGCAGGCGTGGACTTCATTTTCACTCCATAGTTATGAGACGCTTGTCCGTAAAAACTTTCTGACTGCTGCTCTCTGCAGTATTCCATGAAAAAATTTGGGCTTAGCTGTTGCTCTTTCTACATACATAATTCAATGTTACAGCAGTGCCAAAGAGAGGTGGTTGGAGATGTAAATGCCTTGGCTGCCTGATTTGTTAAACGAAGTTCATCCATGTTCAACACCTGCAAACTAGTGTTTAGGAGCTGGGATGTGGACCTCAGTCTGGACATGCCTTCTCCATTATAAAAGCTTTTCCCAAACTGCATGTCAGCTGCTGACCTGTTCCTGCAGTCCTAGTTCCTGTCACAACTGGTGACATCATGAGTACAATAATTTCTGAGAAATGTCACAGCAGATGCTAGAAACAGAATTACCAGGTGAAATGTGAATATTCAATGATTTGTTCCTCACAGCATTGTCCTGGCAATCTTTTGTCTAGAATAGAAGGAAAAAAACCATTGCTGAGGATCTTTGGGTTTAAGGTCTGCGATGCCCCTCTACTCACAACCCAAAGTGAGCAGTGCCTTCTCATCTTTAGGTTTTGGCCTGCTCAGAGGAGCATTGCTGTAAAATGTAACAGAGGCTGCTCTAATTTACAGCTGTCTGCACACTTCTTAGCAACCATCAGGTAGGACTGCTAGCTTTCCCTTATGTTTTTCTTCCTCCTTGCAGTCCAGCCCTTGGCAGAAAATAAGGCTTAAAGGAAGGAAAGGGAATGGCTTGGAGTGATCCTCTTCAGAGTCAGTTTCTTCCCCCTCAAGCCAGCCTAGAGAGCTCGAAGCAGAGAGGAAGGCTAATAGCAGTACCAATGTGGTCTGGTGACGTTGGTGTGATAAATACCTAAAAAATTGCAGTAAATACCTAGAGCTGAGAAATATAGTGGTGATGTTGTATGAAATGAAGAGTCCATTGGACATAGGGAGTGATGGAAGCAAAGGAGACTGTGGACCATTTTGTTTGGAGAGGAACAGATAATGTGCTAAAGTATCTACTAGACATAAACTCTAGCAACAGTTTTAAAATGCCAGCTATTTTTGATTTTGTAGTGACTTTCAAGTGCGTGTATAATCAGTTCTGTAAGAAGAGAAAATGGTATGAGGAAACATTATGCTGAAGTACAGCCTTCTATGTCTGGGGCTGGAGACCTTTGCTAACTCCAGGGTATTGGTTTAGAAACAAATACTTCTTTAGATTTTCTTCTGAACAGGTGAAAAAAACCAGCTAGAAGTGATTGGAGTATTTTTTGTGTTGTGTGAAAAGGACAAAGAACTTGTTTTTTCACCTTAAAACATCTCTGACTTCAGGAACTTTAGTTTTAATTACTTGAGGTGAAGTTTTTTTTATTACAGTTGAATGTGAAGATGGCTGAAAGAAATCTTATGGGAATGCTCATTATTGTCTGACCATCTAAGTACTTCTAATCCAAGCAGTTTGGAGTCAAATGAAGACCTAAACATTTATGTGCTTCCTCTGAATTTCCAAGTTGATTATGTCTGACATTTTGTGGACTATTATTACATTGAGGGTTTTTAAAAAATGTTTAATGGTTTTACAGTTTCCCAGCTTCTTGTACTCCAGTCTTCTTTTCTAAGCAGCTATTGCTGCTCTCTGTCTACCTCCACACTAACTTCTAGGAGCAAACAGCTTAAAATCTATCAAATGCAAAGCTAAACACTACAATCTATTCCAAGACAAAGAGAAAATTCCATCAGGGAATCCTCATCAGTGATGGTTTTTAAGGACCATGTTGAACAAGTAAGTGTCTGGAATGAAACAGATGTAAATTAAACAAGGGAGTGTTGCAATTGATCTCTGGAGAACCCTTTGATTCTTGAAATACTTTTCATCATTCTAAAATATAAATAGAGAGTTAACTTGTAGGGTTTCTTTTTTTTTTTTTTAAGTATCATAATTTCTAGAGTTTGGTAGCATAGCTAAAAATCTATTTGGAGACACGTCATGCTTCTATATTGAATGTGGTTTTTGATTTTTTGGAATAGCTGCTGAAAAGAACTTTTCACTTGATATTTTTGTATAATGATGCTTTTGCCACCCACATGAAATCCTCTGGCACTTCTCCGAAGGATTAACATTTGCTAATCAAACACAAAACAGCAGAGCTCTTGCTCTCAGGCTGTGCTGCCCCTTACCAGGTACTTGCAAGATGACCAGTGCTGCAACACAGTCTGAGAAGCTCTGAAAGCCTCTCAATTCTGGATACAGACAGAAGCCATGCTTAAACACAACTTTAGAGCTTTTTATATGCCATAATAGCAAATTAACAGCCTTCAGCATTTTTTGTGAAAGTTCAAGTCATATAATATCAGAGGAAGTCATGGAGAGAGGATGCATTGGCTATTAGCAAAAGGGAGTTAACAAGTGATGAAGTCAGGAATGTGCTGATGTCTTTAAGCTGAATGAGGGGGATAAAGTGTGGGAAGTCACAGTTTTCTAGAGGCAAAGCCACTGTTGGGTTAATTAATTGGGGTGGGATGTCTGCACATTGAGGGGAGGAAAAGAGCTTCATTTAGTATATGCGTAAGTTTTGAGCAGCAGTTACAAAGGACTGTGGAGCTAGGCGAAGGACAGAAGTGTTTGGTACAGCTCAAACTGGCAGGAAGCCAAAGAAACTTGTCAGATATTTGTGAAAATAGGTTGCAGCTGCTCAGGCTAGGAGTGCTTCACTGTATAAGCAGCACTCTGGGACTTAGTGAGAGCCCACACTGACTGTCCCCACAATTTCTGACAATGCTCTGTCTGCCACAGGTCAGATTTCACGAGTGGGGACTGAGTTTGATAAAATGAAATGCCACACAGCAAGCTTCCCACAGTGTGGCATCTCCTTCTGGCCTGACAATGTCAGCTGAAGGACTCTGAGATTTCTTTTGAAGACAGACTGTATGTGCCTGTTCCTCTGTGCTTGCAGAATATGTCTCTTCTCCCTGACATTTGACTCTAGAGCCACATCTAAGCAAGCGGTTTCGCATTAATGACAAATCAAAAGAGTTAATGTCACTGCAAGAACTGTGCCATGATACCAAGAAGGAGTAGGGATGACTGCTTTGTTTGACCAAGAAGTAGTGGCCATTCAACTTACACTCATGAAAATTTAAAAAGCTTGGTGCTTGTTTTTCTTTCAGAGCCATACTCTTCCTTGTTCCTCTTCTGCCCTTGTTCCTTTGTAAACTTGACACTGATAAGTTATCTCAGAGCTTAATTTTCCTGCTAAGTTTGGGGGAGGAAAAGATAGTATTTCCAAAACTAATTTCTCTAACTGCCTAAATACATATTTAAAAACTAACCTGTCCACAGGACTGATCGAATTAACCATCCTAAATATATTATGTATTCTCCACCAGAAAGAATACTCTTAATATTTGGAGAAAAGGATAATTTTGGGAGACAAGACAAAAAGTCACCAAGATTTGGAGGTGGGGCAATTTTTTTTGTGCGTGTGTTCAGCTTGCATAATAATATCTGTTAAGCAAAAGACAAATGACATGACTTTGACTTTAAGCAATTTTATATTGTAATACTTATAACTTTTAATGTCCTTTTTTTTTTGTATTTTTAGGTGCTTTAAGATGAAAATATTGCTTTGCAGAAATTTCAGTATGTTATCTGGGCCTCAGGTAAACACCACCATAGCCCAGGTTTTATCCTTCCTTTTCTCAAAAATGCCTGCTAGTTTTTAAGAGGAAGAAGGAAAAGAAAGGAATAGTGATAGTTTGCTTTTGTTGTTTTACCCTTACCTTAGTCCAAGATTTTTAAGTAAAGCAGTATCTTGCTTATAGAAATGTTGGTATATGTGTGCAACTATTTTGTTGTGTAAGGCTGGAGTCAGCAATGGTTTATCATGAATTGCAATGCCCATCCTAAGGGTTTCCATCAAACTGTGAAATTTGAACGAAGTGTGCTGAAGGTAAAGACCCTCTTTTCCTGTTTTAAAATACAACACAAGCACAAAATAAATCAAAGGGACAGTTCCATTTCACTGTTTTTCAGTGTTCACATATTGCAACTATTTATTAACATTTTATAATATCCTAAATATAAGTCAGGAACTTTACAGTCTGTGGAGATAAATCCTTGTATTGGTGCCTCAGTTGGAATGTATCACAATACCTGATTTACACCAGCTGAAGGTCCCTAGTTTTGGATGAGGCTCAGATGTTTCACCTCAACCCCATGTTTGGCCCTGAGAGCTACTTTGTACATTTATAAACTTATCTAAATGTGACTAATGACATTTCCACATGCCCATCAATGAGTGTTTTCCTTCTCTCTTTCAAACCTGCTTAAAGTGAAATAGACAAAAATCCAGGAGAAGGGCTGCTTGCCTTTTTTTATCTAGCCTGCCAAGGGGCACAGACAGGAAATGTAGATGGAGCTCCTCCTCCCACTTTCAAGACCGAAAATTAAGGCAGATCTAGAGGGAGAAGCATTAAAAGGTGAAAAGCTTTTTTTCCTTTTCTCCTTTCCTTATTCCTCTTCCCTTTTTTACACATCTAGTCTCCTTGAGCTGAAGGACTGATATTTTTATCTCCATTTTTTCCTCCACTCCATCATGCAAAAAGTTATTCCAAAATCACTTGGCAGCTGTAAGACAAGCTATTTCCTAATCCTCAAAATAACTTTTGTTTTGAATAGTTCCCAGCTCCTTAAAAACGCATTCACATGTATGCATGTTTTGCATGGGAAAGAAAACTTATAGAAGTAAATATTCATGGCTAGTGACTGTTAAAAGCCTGCTACAATCATTATTAAATTTGATCCTATTCTGTGCAGAAAGTCCTAGGTATTAATTAGTATGTATTTATGATGTAAATTGTGCAAGCACTAAGGAAAGAGGCAGTGCTAATCCCAAATTTCTGCCATCTAGACAGAAAGGGTGAGTCTGTTAGACCCCTGAATCAAAATGGGGAAGGGAATATTTTTCCTTGCTAAAGTCTGAAAAGGCCTTTTAAATACTTTTTGGCTACCAGCCACATAAACAGAAACACCAAGGCTGATGCACACAATACAAAATAAAACCATGGGGTGCAGTTTGCCCAGTTTTGTTTGACAGCCTCACTTCACTAACTAGCTGAAGGTCAGTGCACATTGTTGAACACTTCTGTTACCTTTCATCTGCTCATGGGCTGCTTGAGCACGGATTTGCCAGCAGCTTTCTTCCTAGCATTGGTCAATAGTAAGCTCAGTAACTTCCTTTACGCTGTGGTTGTAACCAATCCTTGCCACTTCCATAAAAGCAGAGACAATGTTGGTATTCATCTCTGAAAATTCACTAGAGACATTACAGCAGGAGAAATGATACCAGTAAAATAGACCTTGGAAAAGAAAAGAAGTCATACTTGGTGAAAACCAGGCAGTGCCAAATACGGCTGGCCTTTTTTTTTGCATCCAGACACAGTGTTTCTTTTCTTTTCCGAAGCACAAAAAGGTATGGATAACCCTACCAACATTTCCATAGTAGAAAGAATCTCTCCTCTTCAGGGCATTAAGATTTCTTAATGGAGAGATTTCTTGCTGGAGAATGAATGATGCAATTATAAAAAATATTTGGAAATGGCTTATTTCTCAACAGTTATCATATTTTTCTTCTTAAACTAACTCTTCCTGCTTAAAGACACCCTGGGGATTCCCAGCCTTCCTTCCCCTTCGAAACAGAGCTGTGCAAAGCTGTTGTTTCTCTTCTTCCCCTGGGTTTGTTAATGTCTCAGTCCTGTCACCCTCTTCCCCTTCATGAGAGCTGAAGAATTTGGAAAACTCCACACCATTGAAGGAAGGAAAGAGGTTTCCACATGTGTCAGGGTCCTCTTCATAAGCATATTTTAAAAAATTTCCCTTATTGCTGATTTCAGCAGATCTCCTGCCTACAGATTTTTTGTTTCTAATTAGCTCTTCCGAATTCGCTAATAAATAAATGTCACTAATAAATAAAATGTACGCCTGTTGTGCAAATCCCAATGACTTGATAAAGCCAGTTCAAAGTAAAAAGTGATAGAAGGTAGAGTTAAGAAAGAAAATACAAGGCCAGGAAAAGGAGTAAAGTGATCAGCAAATATTTGACTGTGATGCATCATTAGACTGGAAAAGTTGAACCATTTGACCTCTGGAGGACTGTTCCAATGTGAATTTATCTCACAATCCTAAAAATATTTGGCTTTCTCATCCTGCAAGATTGCCTCCAAAATAAAATGCCCATTTAATGTCTTCTTTTTTCTGTAGTTCTCAGAAGTCAGCACCTCTGCTTGCTCTTTTCTTGTCTTTCCAGCACTGCAAATACAACAGTAAAACCATTCCCCTCTCTGCACATAACTTGGGCAAGGATTGGATACTTAAGGAAGATAACAGATTTGATGAAGAAATTTAGAAACACAAAACTGACAAATGAAATAAACAAGTTTATCGTATTTCCTGTATTAAAGCATAAAGAGGAAAGTTTCAAAGGAAACAACTTTCAAGTGACAGAACATGTAAGAACATGTTTGAGATTTAAATAAAGGCTTTTAAGTTGGCTGGATGATATCTACTCAGTTCTTTAAAGGTTCTGAACTGTTTTGTTCAATGACAGAAATTATTTAACTTTATTAATAACTTTATTATGTTAGTTAAACAAACCAAAACATAACGAAATAGATAAAAAGAACAAAAAGAAAACCTCAACAACTTAAATCCATCAACACCTAGCAAAGAAGCCCCAGACTATCACTCAGTCTGGGTCATTAAAACTAGCATCAAAATAAATTAGGAATTGAGCAATGCAGCTATCAAATTAAGACCAGGAAAATTATCAGTCTCCCTTCTCTGAACTCACTTTTGGTTACGATGATTTTGCCTCCTGGAACTGCATCAAGCAGTGGTATTACACAACAGACACCAGGAAAGCACTCTTGACAAGCCAGTTGTGGTAACTTGTCTTTCACAGAAGCTGTTGTTTCAGAGCTCCATGGACTACTAACACAAACCATAAAACCGATCCTATTTTAGTACTTCTTAGCTTGTGAAGTGCATCTTACAGGGAGAGGACCACAAAGCTCAAATGATGAGAAGGCAGCAGCATGTTTTGAGGGACAGGCTGACCTTTTCCTCTCTAGTGAATGTTTAGGATTGTTTCAGATGGGGGGATGTTTTGGCTGTGGACATAGTCCTTTCTAGTTCCAGCTAGGTCAAGGCAGATGGGATCTGCCTTTGCTGCTCCCCAGCTGCTCATCACCATTATTTTTCTTGTGGGCAAGCTTCTTTCAGGTGTTCTGGGGCTCATCTTGTGTGAGCACTTGCCATGAAATGGGCTAAATAAGCAATCACACTGATGTGAAACTACCTTTTTTATTGTGGCTGTCCCAAGTTGTTCTGGGTGAGGAGAGGTCCCTGGACAGTTTGCCATCTCTTGTGTAGGACTGAGCACTGGTAGCAGTGGGGTGATGGCCAGGATTTGGGACTAGGCTGGAACTCTCATCTGTAGGGAACAGCTGAAGCTGTTCTGAGGCTGAAGGAGGAGTGTCTGCAGTATTATCTGTTGTCATGGGGAATTCGAATGACCCTCATACAGACCTGTAGCAATTCCAAAACAAAAATTCAAGTATTTCAAAAGACTGGGAGATTTCCCAGCTCGAGATAAATCAACAGCTAAAAAGAAATGCAGAAGACAAAACAAAAAGGAAGGAAAAATATGCAGTTCATGAACTCTAGCTTTCACAGCCATTGAAATCCTCTTAGAATATATCTTGGAACTCTGTTCAAAAAAAGAGACAGCGCTGGCAAGTTCTCCCTGCTAGTGGAAGCACCATGAGCTAAGGAAGTTTTGGCAGATGTGGGCACAGTCTCTTTAGTGCCATCTTGAACTTCTTTTCCCCAGGTGGCCCATGGAGAGATTGAGTGACAGCAGAACTCCTGGCTAGGGGACTCTTTGGTCTCTCCCTAGTCTCTTGCAAATAGCGCTCAGTGTCCTTGGTCATATCTGCCTCCAGACCTGTGAACAAATCCTTTCCAATGGGGCAACATGCAAGCTATGCAACTTTCTCCAGTTGGCTTCAAATGTGGTTTCCTTGGTTATTGCCTAATTTGGGCAAATTTCTTCTGAACCAAAACTTTGGAAGATTTTCTGTTTCTATATTAAAGTGTGTATGTCTGGGACCTTCTCCTCTGAACAGCAGAAATGTCGATGCTGAACACCCGCATTCCTGTAGGAGCCAAGATGGTTTTATCTGAGTGACAAGGTCCAGGGATGATAGTATGTTGCCAGGTTATGTAAGGTCCAGTTCACATATCCAATTAAAAAGAGAGCTTTTGTCAACAACTGACCACTTAATGTTCATTTATCAGTGAAGATAAAAACTAACGAACCAGAGAACTGACAATCATCTTTCCATTTGGAAAGCACATTGCACTGGACAGCCATTCTTCCGGAATCTCTCTCAGTACAGAAATGCTACTTTAACATTTCTAAGATGAAATATAGTTAAGCAGTAAATTTATCTTACCCTGGTGTATCATTGCTCTCACCATGTGTAATGTTCATTTCCTCTCCTGGAACCCTGATGTGCAGCAGCAGGTTACACAGCCCTGGCTTCTGTGAACCCATTGGCTTCACTTAGGATACATGTCTTCATTTTCAACAATGTTGTCATGTTTCTTCCTAATCCAGGCCACTGTGTCTGCTTATTAACTAAAAGGAGGTATTTCCTCAGGACAGCTCTTGTCTTCATTAGTATGTTTGCTGGTTTATCTCAGACCTGCCAAAACAAAGAATGCATAATAAATTTCAGAATAAAAGCCCTGGACTTTTTAAAATTTCATCATTATAATGAAGAAGTAGTATCTAAGTTTTTGACCTCTTCCATTCCCTTTTGCAGGAACAGTTTGAGCATGCCAAGAACTGGAATTAAAACAGTCATTAACTAATTAAGATTTAGTAACTACAGTCCATGAATGAACTCAAAATATACACCTCTTGTGTCTGTCTTCCACTCCAGGTGCCGCATTTCTGTTGTGAGCCCAAAAACTGAATGGGTCAGGGCAAAATTTAGCTCTCAGCAATCTCAGTAAATGGTCCAGTGCTAAGACCCATGTGAGTAATGTGATAGACAGCATTTGATCTTCCAAATGCTAAAGCTGTTTCAGTCACATCATGTCATAAAAAAGTACTGCTAAAACAAACTGAAAAACATCAATGGGAAAAACATAGTGACTGGGACATAGAGGGTTTTAAGGAGAATTTTTTAAAATAAGCTGTGGCAGCTCAGTCCTGTTGTCTTTTTCTAAAATGCACTCATCTAATAGCCAACGGAAATGTCACCTGATGGAGGACTGTACACTCCAGTCTGACATCAGCAGCGTTCTTGATATTTATAGTCCTGTGAATTATGGATACGCAGCCATTTATCTTTCCTGGAGTAGATTCAACCTGGTGTGAGCTCACTGGGATTGCAGCTGGGTAGACTTGGCCCTTTTTCTCTTACACAGATCTTACTCCAGAAAAGCACTTAACTCTTACGACGAGAATAATCTGATTATTTTTGCTGGATCCTTCTTGTTTGAATTTCGGCATGTATTAGATTTAAAGGGACCTCAGCAGGGATGTGATTGTTCAGCTTACTCTTACTGAAGAATAAAAATATAATTTTTCCTAATTGCATCTGAAACTTTCAGCTTTGCATGCAACCATTTTCTTTCTGCCTTAGAGTGATACTAGCCTGCAAGGGCAGCTAGATGTCTCACTAGAACAAACTCTGAAAAACTTTTCCTGTCCCAGCCAAGATCAGCTAGAGTTTCTTTGTTACTAACTGTATTTTTCCCCCAATTCACATCTTCAAGCTTCAGAAAATATTGAAAAAGAAGTCACAGATAGAGCTTCTTGAGTAGGATAACAAATAAATGGCACTGCTCCACCTCCATGTAGCTTAATCTTAAAAAATATATGTAGGGAAAAATCACCTATTATCGTTTGCATTGTTTGATTGTTTCAGTCCATTTTGTACAGCATTTACCACAAGAAAGGGAAAATCTCTTGGAACAGAGAGCAGTCACTATTTTATGCGGAGCTCCATGCACTCATGATTTTTCTCAGAATATCTTCACTGAAAAAGGACCAGCATTTTTCATCTTTCTATTGACTACAATATTGCATCAGGTTTTAGCGGTGGGTGCAATTATGTTACTTCTTTACAAGCCAGCCAGCATGATCTTACTGACCTTTAAGAAATAAATATGTGGGCATTAAACAACCTAACAACCCTGAGAAGTGGTTTCATCCCCAGAGAGTCACGCTCCAGGACGGATAATGAATAAAGAGCTTATCAGAATCTTTGTAACATATTAGAAACATTCTCCAGATTACCTATAAAATTCATTAGAGACTAGTGACCTGCACTGAAGCCTGATAAGACAGAGGCTCAGGAAAGAGTTGAGAAAAACATGATCCATCAGAGTCATGGAAATCAAGAGTTTGGAGTAGAAGTATATAAGTCTAAGTATATAGATAGGGAACATTGCTATTTGGAAAAGATAATGGAAGGGCAAGAAAAGGAACAGAAAAAAGGTCTTAGTTCTTAATGCTGCAAATATCCAAGGTGAGAGCTTCAGCACTGAATTGTATAGTTTCTTGGCCATATCTTTGTTGATAAGTGAAAGAGGGTCAGGAATCCAAACATTATGTACAGACTTGTGTCTACCCTGCACAGGGCTCACTTGCTGAGGAGTGACAGACACAGCATAAGAGTTCTGTGGATCCCCTATGGCCCTAAAATACAAATGTCCTTTTGTATATGCTTTTTCATTTCAGGTGTCCAAAATATTGTCACGGACACCTAACTGGTGCTTTAGAGCATGAAAGGGAGGGCAGGCATGGCGTACCCCAGGTGTTTGGGAGTGGTCCCTGGAGTGAAGAGCTGACAAAATGTACCAGCACACAGCCCAGGAGAAAGGTCTCTGGGGCAGTTTAAAACCAAAATGAGGGAATGAGAAAGCAATTAGTCAGTATGTATGATCAAGGGCCTGTCTTGGCCTCGTGTCCAGCTGTTGCTAGCTCATAATCTGATCATTCTTTCAGAGACCCCTCATATCTGAGTGGCCTTCACTAAACTATAAGTTTAGATCTGCAACTAAGAAAAAAACCAAGTGAGGTTTGGTTTCTATAGAATAACATTGCCACCACAGAAGGGGAGCATTTGCATTCATCAGCTAATGTGTACATGAGTGGGACTGACCTGGGATCAATGTGAATACAGTGTTTTTGCACAGAATATTAGGTGTGGACCTAAATGTTAGGCAGATGGTCAAGGCAGAGGGCAAGACTGCCCTCTTAAAATAACAAAACAGAAGGGGTTCATAGGTCTTGGGCTGGCCTTCTTTAAAGAAATTCAATACCTCTCCGTGACGTCAATGGAAGATGAAAAATTTATTAGCGTTGGTTATAGAAGTGTATGTCTGGAAAAAGATGAAAATGCCAAGAAATAAAGCTTGTAATTGTAAAATGCATGAAAATGTAGAAGCTGCAAAGAGAACATTCAAAACACAAATTGATACTGTTTATATGTAACTGTAAAATAAACATAGAAGTGCCTAATTAATAGGATATAAAACTATAAACTGTATAAGGAAGAGTAATTTTTCTGCTTTGCATTTAAGTTAGGAAGAAAATTCATCTTGGAATCATTAGCAAGGATTAGAGTTGCTGTATTTCGTAGGGAATCGTCAGCTGTGATAACCAGATGGCATTGCCTTATATGCTTTGAGGCCTCTGAGCCTCAAAAATACATTTGACTTACAAATTAATCTTTGTCGCTGTAAGGATAATTTTGGTTAGCAGTAATGAAAGCTGTTCTTATTACAAGCTATCTCTAGAACTTGGCTTTTGATAACAATGCTAAACTTCACAGTGCAGGTAGTGCAAACAGATGCTTGACACCATTAAGAAGCAACAAAATTGCACAGAACTGAGATCCAGATGCAATTGCAAAACCGAGTGTGGTCATGGTTTTGGAAAACTGAAACTAAAAGAACCCCTCAACTAATCAAGGTTTTAATCACAGTCAGTTCCCCCTGCTTTTTCCTATGTTTCTACCAGTGGTGCTGACTAGACATAGAGGTGCAGAGACTTTCCTCTGAAATTCATGTCCTTCAGCAGTGTTGTTAGTCAGTCCAAATGACAAAATTTTATTTCTGTTTCCCACTTTCCTTGCAGAGTGAATGAGCCTTTCAGGCATTAATGACTTAATAACTCTTAATCCTTAGAGTTAATTTCTTTTCTGCTCTAAGTAGAGCTTCTTCCACAGAAAGTATAATTTTTGAGAAGCACACATAGAATCACAGAACCATGGAATAGTTTGGGTTGGAATGGAGCTAAAAGATCATCTTAGTTCCAACTCTTCTGCCATGGACAGGGACACTCTCCACCAGACCAGGCTGCTCAAAGCCCCATCCAACCTGGCCTTGAACACTTCCACTTGAATGGGGCATCCACAGCTTCTCTGGGCAACCTATGCCAGTTTCACTACCCATACAATAAAGGACTTCTTCCCAATATCTAATCTAAGTATCTAAACTCCCTTACAGTTTGAAGCCATTCCCTCTTGTTCTGTCACCATATGTCTTTGTAAAAAGTCTTTCTTCATCTTTCCAGTTGGCTCCCTTCAGGTTCAGGAAAGCTGCAATTAGGTCATCCCAAAACCTTCTCCTCTCCTATCTGCTCTGCTCCCCTCCCCTCCTCTCCCCTCCTCTCCCCTCCTCTCCCCTCTCCTCTGTCATCCACTTCTGAAATAGCAGGAGGTCATTACCAACATCTGCAGCATATAACAGCATCCTGTTGGCACTGTGACATCAGGAGATTTCAGGTTGGTGTGACAGAGGCTCTAACTGCATGTAGACCAAACCAAAACAAGCCAGAACTACCACAGAAGCCATCAGTCCTGAACTGTCTTGTTCCTGCTGGTTGATTTTAAAAAAAATAATTTTCTGTTGCATCTTTGGAACAAAAGGTAGAGATGTTCTTGGGGCATGAAAAAGTAGAACAGGAGTTTCTGTTTTATTTTCTGCTGCAACCTCAGCTAATGTTGGCTCAAAATGTTAAAGTGAACATAAAATAAAGGCCTTGGTTTTAGCCTGCTCTGTTAGAAACCAAATCCATATATGCCTGAGTATATGGAAGTTCAAAACATACAGTTGAGGCAGCTTGACCCTGGCTTTTTCCTCCTTCCCTGTCACAAATATATTCACTAAATGAAAGGGCACACTTTTGCTGCCAGTTTTCACAGTTGTGATTCAGTTTTCACACAGCTTCCAGTGGAAATCCAGGACCCATTTCCAAGGACATGAAGTAAACAATGTTTGCCCCAGTGTGTTGCAAAGCTAAGTGGTTAATGCATTAAAGCAATGACTTGGGGTTTGAATTAATCCCAACCTTCTTCTCCACAAAAAGATATCTGTAATACAGAGCAGGCGCTGCCACTAAGTGCAGGGAAGCTGTGATGAGTTCTCTGATACCGTGGCATTTTTTTAAGGGAAAAACAGGAAATAATAGAAATTCTTGACAACCAACATGATGACTATTTCAGTGCTATTTCATTTATTTTATAGAATCATAGAATCATAGAATGTTAAGGGTTGTAAGGGGCCTTAAAGATCATCTAGTCCCAACCCTCCCCATCATGGTCAGGGACACTAGACCACTAGACCAATTTGCTCAATGCTTTATCCAACCTGGCTTTGAACACTGCCAGGGTTGGGGCATCCACAACTTCCCCAGGCACCCAGTTCCAATGTCTCACCACTCTCACATAAAGAATTTCTTCCTAATACCTAACCGAAATTTTCCCTCTTTCAATTTGTACCAGTTCCTCCTTGTCCTATCACTACAGTTCCTGATGAAGAGTCCCTCTCCGGCCTCCCTGTAGGACCCTTCAGATACTGGAAGGTTGTTATCAGGTTTCCAGGCAGCCTTTTCTTCTTCAGGTTGAACAGCCCCAAGTTTCTCAGCCTGTCTTCATAGGGGAGGTGCTCCAGTCCTTTTACCAACTTTGTGTCCATCCTCTGGACTTGCTCCAACAGTTCCATGACCTTCTTATGTTGGGGACATCAGACTTACTCCAGGCAAGTCAGCTTGAGGTTTATCAGAGAGAAATGTATCAGCTTAAGAGAGAAATCAGGGAGATTTATCAGTTTAAGAAAAGCTATTTGGCTAAATTTATATCTCTAAAATAAATTCTGACTGTGACATCAGGAAAGGTATTGGCTCATCGATTTTATATTTCTTAAGCTGCGCAGATTTTGGTTTGTAAAATGTGTCTTCTGATGTTGAAAGAAACAAAGTGCATAATTTTCAGTTCATAACTGTCTGATTATTTTTTTGCCATAAACAATACTATGAAAAAGTATTACATAAAACAATATAATATATAATAAAAATACATTGGCCAAGCCATCTGTGGCTTTCTTAAATTGAAGTAAGTTCCTTATGTGAATCCCTATCCACTAACAGAAATGGGAGGAATCTTTTGATTAGAAGAGAGGCAGAACTTATTCCTGATGTTCTTGGATAATTATTACTATGAGCAGATGAAATGTGATTAAATGTTTTAATTATCAGGATATTGTTAGTGCAGTTTTTGAATCTGCTTTGTGTCCAGATTCCTGAAAGAGTCTGAATCCTGCTAAAATTTCATGGCATGCAGATAGCAAATGGCCAGGGCCCAGCCCCTGGGTTCAATCTGTATGGCAGGTTATCCCACACACAGCTGCCCTGCCACAGCAGTAAGAGTTTCAAATCCTAATCCAAATGAGATTTCTGGAAACTTTATGGGCATTAACTAATTTGATCCTCCCATTTCTTTCATTGTTTTCAAATTTAAATAATTACAGTTGAGCCCATTTCACCCTTAAAATCTGTGTTCTGGGAATTGTGTTTTTTGAGCTCTTGTAGAGGTTTTTCAGTCTTTCAAAAAACTGCCAGAATCCTAACTCTTAATTCCCCCATGCCACAGCTGCATATCATGGCTTCACGGCAATCCAGCCTGTTTCCAGGCTGAGAGCATAACGCTGACATACATTTTGCTAGAAGTTAACCTCTCTTTCTCCAGTACCTCTGGCATTCATTCCAGATGACAGACATGCAAAATGGCTTCAAACTTGTTCTATTCTCAGTCACTGGAGCACATTTCTCAGTATTTGCACAGATGATCTGTCTTGGTTTAAGAACATGTGAGGTCCAAAACCACTGCAATAGCCAATTTTGGCCGTTGCTGAAGGCTACTGAGTACTTTTCAGGGCACCTTTTTACCAGGTGCTGCAGATCCTCCAGCTGGTTACAAGAGAGCTGCTTCAGTACCCAGAGCAGTACAAATGCTGTGCAGTAATCATGCCAGTTGAAGTCCATGAAGAGTATGTTCAACTACAAGGGCAAGATCTTAGAGACTTAAAAGATGTGGCTTTGCAGCTTGTAGTTTTAGAACTAGTATGAGTAATCTCTAGGGCATATCTGTAATGACTGCATGGGGAGGAAAGCTCCTTAACTTTCTTCTTTTAGTAAGTATAAAGCAAATTATAAACAGTAAGGGGATATTGAGGTACTTTCATAAGTGAGAAATTCAATAGTCTCAAGAGTAGAGCAAGATGAGTCACCGAGTCCTGATACAAATGTACCTCACTCCCTGCAATCTGCTGCCCCTGCAGCACATCTGCTTGATCCAGCCCATTGCAAACACATGCCTGACACTGAGAAACACTGAAGTTTGCATATTGTTTTGGTGCTTGTTGCAGGACTTGCAAGATAAGGATTTAATACAACAACTGTTCGTTTGTGGTCTCTAAAAGGGCATTTCCTAGCCTCTGTCCCTTGAAGGGCACAACCATACCTGAGCGTAATGTCATGCATGCCCTGTCATGTGAGAACGTATTGATGAACTCAGTTCAAAATTCAGACAATAAGAGTCATTATTTTTGAAAAATTTACCTCTATGTTGGTCTGGAGATTTTCTAGTAACCTGTTCTTTGGGGCAATAGCAAGCATGAGATTGGTAGCAGAGATTTGACTGAGGTCCCACCTGCTTGTAAAGGTTTCTGGGTACAGCACAGGCCAGTATACTAACACAAGTAATTTCAAATTAAGTCTCAGTCTTTTCTGGCTCTATAGTATAAGTTCCAATGCAAAATGTACAGAACACCCACGTAACCCGTGGCTTTTAGATCTCAAAGTAAATGTTTTCACATAATCATGGATTGCATCCAAGCAAATGTCTGTAAGATGACATTTCTGGAAGCTTTTGCATCTTTACATTATATTTAGTTTACACAATATACTGTACAACTGGAAAAAGTGGCCATATGAGCCAGACCAACATTTGACCTCTTGTAGAGTGCCTTTGAGAACAGGCTATTTCTCTACCCTCCTCTACGCTAACACCTTTTACATCAGACAATTTCCAAATCAGGAATTTCTTTGAAGTTTCTGGTCTTTCTTCCATAGTTTACTTTTCAAAACATCACAAGGCTAGTGGAATTCATGTATTCATATGCAGGGGGCCCCCATGCAACCCAGCCTGGATCTGAGTTACCCTCTCTTCTTTACATCCACCTTCTTTTCCTCTCTCTGTGAAGCCATCCTGCTCCAGTCTGAATCACTGGGAGTCCTCAGAGTTTCTGTGTGGAGTTGAAATTTGGATCTCCTGGCAGCCTTTGTCCTTGAGGCACCATCCCCCTGTTTCTCAGCAGAGCTCAGCATGGCCATTGTGCTGGAGCACGCTTGGTGTTAAGGGAGTGGGGATGCTTGTCCCTGTAAAGGCCCACAAATCTACATAAAATTGATACAAAAACATTTAGAGGAAGGGAACCAACACATTTCTAGGGGAAATGTATCAAAGGACAAAATCCAGCGCCTTCTATCATCTGGCTTTCTAGCACTACACATGCTGTTTCCAGGGCTTCTGTGAAAATAGTCTGTGAGCTGTGCTCTCTGTGGGAATGGCTGCAAGGAGGGCATAACAGGGGAAAGTAATTTCCTTTGGAGTGCTTTTGAGTATCCCATGAAGCCTGATCCAAAGTCCGCTGCAGGCATTGGCAGGCCTGCCAGAGAGACTTTAATACTCTTTGCATCAGGCTTCAGCCTATTCACACATCAGCAAAATTTTTTTCGTGTCACTAGTTTTGCAGAAACTGGTGTGGTGCCATCTGCAAACAAGGAGAGGGAATGTTTTCATTTCCTGAGCATAGGTGAAGTGGACTTTTTTTGCTTGCTTATTTTAAGATGCTGTGAAATCCAAAGATGCAAGAAGAACCACTTTTCTCTCTGCACAGATAACTGAAAACACAGCTTAAGTTTTTTTTTTTTAACTTTTATCTTTTTTCATTTTTTCTGTATTTCTCAAAAATATAATTTAATGAGAAGAATCAAACAAATGGGGCAGAGATCTTTGTAATTTTCAGTTGTTTGAGTTTTTTTCAGTGCAGTACTCCCTAGCTTGCAGAAGACAAAATGTCTTTCTGATGGGAACTGTGACTTCTTTTGGTCAAAGGAAGGAGGAACATAAAAGAGGGATGAGACAGCAAATAGCAGATATGAGAAGGTGAGTGAAAAGCAAAGAAGTTAGCTTTCTAAGGAATACACTGATTATAGTGCTTCTCAGAATAATACTGTGAGGGCTGCATGCAAAATAGGACTTTTAAAAATTGGTTTCTGTATCAGATATTCATGCATGTAACATTTCTTTGTTCATGCCTGCAAACTGATTCTTCTTGAACTGAATGTTACCTTCCAGTGTCCTCTGTCTTTTCATTGCCTGACTCAGCCACTCCTTACAGAGTAGCTCATGGGACAAGGTCCCAGGTAGCAAGGTGTTAGTTGTTCCAGGAGTGGCTCAGAGAAGGAGCATTTGTGCTATGAAGTGGGTTCTTTATTGTCCCATGAGAGATAAGGTCAGGCATCAGCCTCCTCCCCAGAAACAGCATAAATACAATCTATTTTCTCTACCCAATAGACTATTTCCATGGAAGTCAAACTTTTGTGTGTGAGTGAGGCTGCTGCTTGTTCAGTGTTTGTTACAGTCGATCAAGGGGCTCAGCAGCTAAGGCATGGGCAGAGACACTCTCACATGCATCCCCAGAGGTGTTTAAAGCCAGGCTGGATGGAGCTTTGAGCAACCTGCTCTGGTGGAAGGTGTCCCAGTCCATGGCATGAGGGTTGGAACTGGGTAATCTTTAAGGTCCCTTCCAACCCAAACTGTTCTATGATACTATGATGCACAGAAAAGCAATATGTAGTGCAATGTTATAAACTTTTCCCTTAGAAAAACTGGCAATAAATGGACTTTGTTGCCCACAGCTAGAGATCTAGTACAGCTTACATCGAATAACTTGCCTCTAGCAACAAGGCTAGGTTAAGACAATAATTATATGGTGTTTCTTCTTCAGTAAACAGGCAAATTTAAAAATGGTACAAAATTTTTAGATGTGCAAAACCAGCAAGTTTTTCAATGAGAACACCATTAAGCAATGTCTTAGTCAAAACAGAGCTTTTAAGAAGACCAAGTATTTATAAGCTGCCCTATATACTGAGAAGGTTGTATGATTTTATGCACAATAACTGCTCTTTGCTACATCACAGGTACCAGGGTGGGATACGTAGAGCTTCTCACCAAATAATTTTGTGTAAGTATACATTTCACAGGAAAATAAAACAATTAATAACCTTTAAAACAGGCTTAAGAATGTTAAAATAACGTGCATCTTAAAAAACTTCAGGAATGGGTTCTTTATGAGAAACTCAGAGTTTAAAAAACTGTTTGGAGTAAAGTCAAAATATTATGAGCAGTGCTCTGCACTAATGACACATATCAGCAGTATTTGTAACCAGAAGAACAATGTGATAAATTTTAGTCGCTAGGGACCAGGCTTTGTGGGAAGTGCCTAATACACAGACATCCTTTATAGGTTTCCAGTTATGACCTATGTCTGAAAGACATTTTAATGATAACTGCGGAAAGTAGATGGATTGTCTTCCCAGAGTGTTGAAGGTCCTGTTTGTTGTCATCCGCAGCTTCTATAAAGACCAGAGATTTTCAAAGGTACTCTTCTGTCCTGCTATCAGCACGCAATACCACAAGGATGGGACTATCTAAGATAAAACATGCCAGAGACATGTAGTCCTCAGGATTTCCTGTGGGAGTCTGACCAAAAGAAGGCAATATTAATAAATATAAATTCTGGAACATTATTATCACCAGAGCCGTGTCATGTAGTTTACCCTTGAATTCTTGTAACCCCTCTAGTTTTCTCAGGCAGTTCAAGTATTTAACTGCAACTGGTCAGAGTGTTAGACCTCCCCACTGGGACAATTGTTTTCAATTACATTAAAGGCTCAAAGCCTTTGATAGACATGCCAAAGCAAGGAGTTTAGCTTGCTGAACGTTTTAACTCTTTGAACTAATGTGGGATCTGGGAGTCCCCATACTCTTGGACCTTGAAAATGCTTAAAAAATAGATGCAATCTGGAAGCAGATTAGTGCCAAAAATCTCTAATAGTCCTCCCTTTGAGGATGCTGTTGCCTCTTTTTATTTTCATTTTCTTGGAAGTGGTAGTTAGAGGGAGTATAACAAACAAATAGTTTTTCTTGAGGAGGATGAATTACACCAGTGAAGTCCAGTCAACTAAAACCTTCTCTAAATACTGAAAGTGATTTCACCCATTTTTTAAATCTTCAGAGCTATTTTTTGTTTCTGTGCTCCTCACTGGGGCATTTCTTGGCAGAGAAGTGAAGATACCAGTGCTTGGTGGTTAGCTCCTTGCTCCTAGAAGAAAAAAAACAAACAAACCAAGGAGCAAGGCAAAAAATGCTTAAAATACATTGATTTTGTGGGATTTTTTGGCCAAAGCCTGGTGCAGTATTCAGCATAGCATATAATACCATTTTGCTTACAGGAACCTCCAGAACACCTTCTTTTCAAGGCTTATTTTTCAGAAATTTCTCTCAATCATTCAGATTACACAACTCTGTGGGAACCTCTGCCTCTATAGATTAAGACTCAGGTTTGTCTAAAAGGACAACATTAGTTCTGTTACAGACCTGCCTTATATACTGAGTTCTTACTAACATATGGACTGTGCCAGTACTCTGACCTCGAGTGTTTCAGGGTGGTTTCCTCCGACCCCTCACTATCTTCCCTTCTAATCCAGGACAAATCAGGAAAGGCAAGAAACAAAAGGTAATCCACATCAAGTCACGCTACCTCAGTGGAACAGTAGCTTCTGAGCAGGAAACATGGCTTAAAAGACAGCTGTGAGTGGGTGGATCACACTCTAATATTGTATCTCAGTTTTGTTGAGAATATCTTTCTTTGTAACTTACTAGAAAAGAGCTGATTAAATCTCTGCACAAGTATGTTTGCAACAGACTTTCTCCTACTCATTACAAATGGAAAGTTAGATCCTTCCTTTCAGGCAGTGTGATATTTTTGCTGATCAAGTCAGAATATGCTATTCTTTTTTATGAAAAGAGCAGTGGAAAGCAGCTAAAAGCTTAGCTCTAAATAAATATAATACACATCAATGCTTTCAGAAAGGAGTTTTCATGATTTTTGCTTTGACAAAGATCCTATGAACTCTATAATACATAAACAATACCTCATAATGAAACACTGTTATTTCAAAGTTGACATCACATCTGACTCAAAGTGTGACTTTTTGATTGGGATTAAATGCAGTTTATTTAAAGGTTTTAGAATAACTCCTTAGTTATCTAGAACACAAGATAAACATAACAAACATAACATTTATCTTATGAATAAAAATGCTGATAAGTATAATTTAGATAGCTAAGAAATATCTTTCTTTCTTAAATTCTTTGTATTTTACATTTGGGAGCATTTTGTGTGTGGAATTTTCACTGTTATGCATGTTAATACGATCAAATCTCCCTTGTTTATAATGGAGTTTTGTGCAGGGCAGAGAGGAAAAAATAATGTAAAAAAATATAATCACACCCACATGCCTAAAAAATCATCAAGTCACAACTTATACATGAGAAACATTTTGGCATTGACTAGCTTTCAGAATAGCTCAAGAAGGTGCATTTTAGACTGCTAGAGCAGTGCTGGAGTCTTGTGAAAATACCACCTGTCTTTAGGTATGCTGGTGGTTAAAAATGTGCAAACCACCAAACAGTAATCTTTGGTTGGAGCTCAGTCCAGCCATTATCTCTGACTATCTTATTCGAGTCCTGCTTATATTTATACCTGGATTTACTCTGCAAGTTAGAAGTGTTGTGGTGGGCAAAAAGGACTCTTTGTAGCCCACATTAAGCAAATGAGTGAAACTTTACAAAATGAGGTCCAAAAACTATCACCTTCGGGGCTAGGACTGTATTTCTGGATTTGTTCAAAGTTTCTTAATCTGTGCTGTGGACTTCTAGCACTGTCAAAATACAAAAATCAAGGTACAATCTGAGATAATAAGACTCAGAAAATTTGCTCCCTGAATTGGGATGACATGAACATTGCACCAAAAAATTAATCACTTTCAGATGTGGTGTGACTTGGTGGTAAAGATTTCCAAATTACATAACTAGAGTAATTTAGGAATGCTCACATCTCACCTCATCTAATTAGTCAATTGTTATGTTAATCAATTACCAATATCAACTGTGTTTGCTGTAGTATCTCTTTCTTATAAAAATAAAATACTCATAAACACTAATGCTAATAAAATCCTTAGAATAAAGAAAGAATTATATGAGAAGAGTGTCCTAGGTTGCAATATTGATGTAGTTAAGTATTCTATTACCACCAGCTGTGGGCCATTAGCTGCTATCACCCACTCCGGATGGCAGGCAATGGGCCATCCTTAGCTATTATCAGCTGCTAATGACCCACCCCGCATGACAGGCAATGAGCCATCAGAGACCCACCGTGTGACTCATGGACTTATCTCATCCCATTGTGGGATGCTCTGCCCAGGAGGGAGGAGCCAGGTGTTCCCACCTGGATATAACCTGGCCTTGGAACTGCCTGAGCTAGCCCTGTCTACTGGGTTCCCAGAGGACGAGAGCTACTACTAGATCTTCAGCTGGAGACTAGACCTTCACAAGATCACCGCTTCAACTGGACTACTTCAGTTGGACTGCTACTACCACCCTAACAGGGTGTTAGGCTGTATCTGACTTTGTCAGTGCTTTTCCTTGTATTATTTCACTTATTTTTAATTTCAATCTTGACTTGTGATCTCCCACTGGTTTGTTTTCAAACCAACACAAAGAGGTCAATGCTTTATAGCCATACATGAAATGTTTACTTCCCTGTTAGTTTACACAGTTAAAAGTTGTTAAATCCCAGGTTGCCTCAAAGAACCATTCAAATGGTTCCTCCCAGGAAAGAGTCTAACTGGACCTAAATTGCCTAGTGAATCCTCAGAAGAGACCTAAATTCTAAGTATATTCTAATGACTACTTATTTTCTAATTGGTAAATCTGTAGTTAAGAGAGAGAAGGGAAGAAATTTTAAAGTGCATAAGCAGCATATCGATACTAACAAACTGAATCAACAATAATCTCAAACAGCCAAATCTGTGGTTAAGTGCCCCTGTTTTTGACAGCATCACCAGCCTGTGAGTAAACACTGGCTAATTTAGCACCCAGTTCTTACGCTCATGATTCAGATCAAAGTTGATTTTTATCTATGCCAAAATATACTGTTTGTTTGTTTTTTCTTTCTATAAATACTAAAAATTGAGTGAAAATAGCCTATACTTTCAGGGTATTTAAAAAAAAAAAGATTATAATTCAGATAAGACTATTCATGGCAACCCATAGGTCTTTACCTTTCTCCTTTTTGCTGTCCATACTGAAGTATGGAACCAGACAATGAGGGGTTAAATAGTGGTGCCGATGCAGCTGGGCCATGTTACACTAAAAGGACCAGCTAATGGGCATAAAGGAGGATTAGAAAAAGGAAATACATGAAACTGCATTGAGTGCTGGCAGGGAGAGTCTGGATTTTTGTTTAGGGGTGGGGACTCTTGTTGAGGCTTTTTTATGAACCTCAGATAATAGAGGGAGTTTGCATTTGTTTGTTGGCTACTCTCTGTGCTTATTTTTTTTCAAATATTTTTAAATTCCAGAAGTCTAAAAGAGCTGGACTTGTGAAGGTTTATTGACAAATGGATAAAGAAGTGTTTAAATATAGAGATGCATCTTTATATGTAGGGTTTCCTGGGTCATAGGGGTTAGTTTGATGTAGTACTATAGTAGCCTGAGGTTGACATATCCTTCAGAAATGGTGGAGAAAGAAAATGGAAGATATCAAGAGCAGAACTATGCTTGCAGGAGGTTCAAGCTCTCTCTTCTGTGTATATTCTTGAGCTACAGAACACCTGGCAGGGTTTTAACAGCATGTAGGTAACCCTCTACCTTCTCAGATGCCTATTTGCCCCTGAAGTTTCAAGCAGAAAACTTAGGGAAGGGTTGAATTAAAGAATCCCTGAGTCACCTTTTCCTTTCTCATGGGAAGGAAGAAGCCTGATGGGAACATGTATCTTTGTTAGTTTACAGAATCCCATAATCACAGAATTGTCTGAGTTGGAAGGGACCCAGAAGGATCATTGAGTCCAGCTCTTAAGTGAATTCAGTTTTTGTTTGGATGGTGGAAGAAACAGGGAGAAAGCTAACGTTTGGATATACAAACATTATTTCAGGAGTCTGCTAATCCAAAGTGTACCTATAATCATTCTTACAAGTATTAACTGGTTTGAAGAAATCCAGAGCTGTTGAGGCATATCAGAACTACAGTGTAATGGAGATGCTCTTAACCTATTTTGATCCAGGCTAGCTCAGGCCTTGCTAGCTGCTCACAAGGGGACCAGTCACAGCTTCTGTCTCTGTGCTTCTGCTCAGCTGGGCTTTGCAGCTCATTTGTTTGTGGATATAACTAGAGTTGGTGGCTGGAGGAAGCTAGTCTTGCTGTCCACCTAAAAGTGGTAACAGTGGTGGTACCTGGTTATGGTTTTCTTGCCCATCCTACTATCCCTCAGCTTTAAAGTAATGCTG
Organism: Lichenostomus cassidix; assembly: GCF_008360975.1. NCBI lineage: Eukaryota > Metazoa > Chordata > Aves > Passeriformes > Meliphagidae > Lichenostomus > Lichenostomus cassidix. The sequence continues at coordinate 56,856,852 of NC_139483.1, forward strand.
TATTTTTTTTTTCCCCTATGTCTTTCATCACAGAGAGGAATAATCTCTCCATTCTTGTTGAGGTTAATTATTGCCTTCAGACCAGGATTCATAATGCCTTATCTCCTAGAAAGTTTCTGACTGTGCATGTGCAGGTAGATAATAGATGTGCAAACCCCATCCTTGGCAATGGTCCCTACAATGAGTTGAACTTCATCCACCACCACCATCCCCTCCAGGGTGGTTGGGAATGTTCTCTGATATAACAGCTTCCAATTAATATCCAAGATGAGAGAAAAGGGGTAACATCTGTCTCAGGCCCTTGCAAATGGCCAGGGACAGACAACAGGCAAGACTTGTGTCTGTAGGAATGGTCCCTGGCACTGATTTACTGACATGGATGTGGCCACACAGCTGGAGGACACAGATGGCAGTGTCCTCATGCCCTTTGTCTGTATAGCTCTGGTATTCCATACCCTGAACAGGGATGTAACTTGGGGCAAACAAATTTAGTGTAAATGAGGCTGACTTGCCTTAGCCTCTCCCTTGAAGCAGAAGCAACATCTGCCATTGCACTACGCCTTAAAATTCTGGATTTATGGATGCTGCCTTTGGCAAGGTCCCTGAGATTGAAGGGACTGAGACAGACCAAGCACCTGCAGGCAACTACCTGCTTGTGGCAAGTTAGCATGAGCAGTTACAGCTGACTAATGTCCTGGACTCATGTGCATTGGCTTATTGCACAGTTTGTGAGAGGTGAGAGTAATGAGCCTATGCTTTAAATCCATCTGGAGTTTATATCCAAATTCCCTCTTACTCTGATAACTCAGTATTTATTACAGTCCTAACAGACCTCCTATTCTGTGGCTTCTTCCTGAAAGATCATGAGTCTACATAATGTTGCTGTCAGGGGGATGTTCTCCTCCTCTACCTCTGTTACTCTCAGACCTTTCCTAGCTCACTCTTTGGGACTGCACTTACCATTTCCCCACAGGACAGCATTTAATTGCTCCTTGATTGACCTTTTGCCTTGTCCCAACAACTTTGCCCCTGAGGTCATTTTACCAATTCATTATTCTTGGTGGAGGAGAAAAAAAGTCCTTCTTAACAGCTAAGCTTCTCTCCCTATTATTGCAGAGTTAGTTACAAGAGAATGATTTAGAATTATTTACACCACCTTTTAAATATCAGGTAGCAAAGTGTTCCCTAAAAATAATGGCTTGAGAATCCCTCCTCTGCTTTCTGCTTAGAAATTGTGTCTTTCATATCTAGAAAAACGTTAAACGTGATTTTTTGACAGAGACTTGAATATTGTGCTGGATCATTTACACTTTCCATCATCCCTATTGCATCATTTGCTGTAAAAGCAACAGGGTAGTAGAGCAAATTAAAATCTGTGATCTTTGCATAAAAAATAATTGTGCTTTGTGGGACAACACATTTTAAAAGGTTCAGAAAACCTGCTAATTAATCACACAAATGAAGCACATTTATAAGTGCTCTGCTGAAATCAGGTGATGCTGATAAACATACTCCAAGAATGTTTATTAACAAGCCATTAAGGAAAAAAAAAGTCCTGGCTATAGAAATCATTTAATCATTTCTACATGAGTGATTCTTCATAAAGACAGAGTAACCTATCTTCCCTTTTCATACACTCCAATCCTGTTCCCTGGCTTTGGGGTTTGGGGTGCAATAACACTGGCTTGCTGTTCCAGTAATCCATTAACCCTTCATAGGACATTCATAAAAGAAGCTTGGAACATCGAACCACCTGCAATGTTTATGTATTTTATGTGCAATCTGTTTTACCCAGTGCAAGTGTTCATTTTTCTGGTGCGTTGGCATCAGCTCTCTCATTTGAGGGAGTTTGTTTTAACTTTGCCCATTTGTGAAGCTTTCCTTTTACAAATAGTCTTTTGTCGGAAGTTTAGAGGCAATATTTGTAAAAGATCTTCAAAATAATGATGAATGGTTAAAAGGAGCATTAAATAATAAATAAATTCAGTAACTATTTATCAAGATTACAAACTAGAAGTGCATTTCCTCCAGCTAATATGTGGAACACTTCACCCTGGCATAGATAAATCATGAACCAGCCAAGGGGTTAGTTAGGGCTTCCAGTTTCTATTAGGTCAGCTTTCTAAAGTCTGGATTTCAGAATAAATAAGGATGCAGGGGTTATTTCTTTTTTAAGTTATCATAATTAACTCTGGGGTTACATAAAGCAGCAGAAAAAAGTTTATTTTAACTTGTATCCCAATAAAACAGGATCTGAAACTGTTCTTACAGAGTATTTTCTCTCTTTTGGTGAGAAAAATAGAAGGCCCAGAAAAAGAAAGGAAGAAGGATTTCTCTCAAGTGCAGGGCTATGATCTGAAAGAAAAAGCCTTTCCTGTGAGCAAGTGAAGGGGGTGGAGATTTGCGCTAAAATAAACAACAGAGTCGGGTCTTGTGTTGGATGTACTGACAAGGTTGCAGGCGCTGGCTTTAAAATGTTTCATCCCGAGTATCCAGTGTCTCCCAGAAGGACGTGCAGTAGGAGGAAGTGTGAGGTTAAGAATTCAGGGAGATTGGATAGATAGTCGAAAGACTTGGGTAGACAGTCTGAAATTCATTACGAGAGTGTATCCCAGGGGTCACCAAAAACATCCTATAAACATCAGTGAACTTTTCTGCAATCCTGAGTTCCAGGAGCAAGTGTGGTGAGTCATGAGATGTCTCCTCCTCTGCACATGAGTGCCCAGGGGGACAAAGAAGGAGATAATGGGTGCTCTCTGAAGGGATTTGAAGCATCCTAGGTTCCTAATCTATTTTTAAATGTCTCCAAACTGACCCAGTAAATATGATCTGACTTTCCAAATGTTGGATTATGCCTCTTGTAAGGCTTATGAATACTTCTCAAGATGAATAATCAACACTGAAATTTCTACAGATTTCCTGGGAATCTAACAGAAATGCACATCTATGCACATGTACAATGATACCCTTTTAATGATTAGGAGTGAGGGAAAACATGTGAATTCAACAAAACAGAAAAAACTGGAGTGAAAGAGGGGTCATAGTAAAAGGCATAAATAAAGATAAATGATTTTGCATTTCAGTAAATGCCTTGATTACCATGTCCTATCCTATTCAGGACTTGTAAGTGTCTTGGTGAAAAAGGAATTAAGTGCCTTAAGATCTTACAGTGAGGCTACCCAGTGGTGTAAGCAGACATCCTCTCAAGTAACAGAGTTTATGTGCAAATCCTGGATTGAGTATATGTGACATCTCTGATTCTGAACACCTGCTTCAGCCTCCTTTCAAAGAGTTTTGGGTGGTTCAACTTTCTCTTGCCATTTTTTGTAACATTTTTCATTGCCATGAGCGTGTTTCATGTTTAAAAAACCACTTATGCCTCAGTGTTGCAGCAGCAAAGGAAATATAACTGGAAGAAATGTATTCTAAAAATGTTCTGAATGCTATGTCCGTGTTGCACATAAGCCTCAAACCACTGAGCTTTAATCTTGAAGAACTTTGCATAAAATTAATTCTGCTGAGTGCAGTGGGTCAATTTAATCTCTGAATATGGTCTAAAATGTTTAGCATGTGTGTAAGCGATTGTAGGGCTTGGGTCTAATATCAGAAACCTCTTCTACACTAACAAACTTGAAAAACCGTAATGGAAAATAAGTTCATATTGCATTTGCTTGGGTCTGAATTGCATGCCACTTAGATTGTTCCTCTTGCAACAGTCTGCCAATTTATTGTAATCTTGTACAGACTTTTCATCTGAAAGTTCAGTTTTGCAAGTACAAGATGTGGGAGCTAAGATGATATATTGAGGCATATAAGTAATCAGGAAAAAATGCAGTTCAGCCCATGTATTCTTTGGAAATATGTATAAATATTTACAAATTATGGAGTTAAATCCAACTCATTTTGTAAATGAAGGGATATTCTGCTTTTTTATGGGAAACATCAAAATCCAGGAAGCATGGGAGAATAAGACATAAAGTCTTTTCCAAGGGACATTCATAAACTCTCATAAAATCAAACATCATGCAGACTGCAACCTTTCTCCTATTTTCATTGTGTGCACGCCTACGCATCCGTGCATTTGTGGAAGCAACTTTCATACAAGAACATTTCTTTTCTTTTTTGCATCTACCAATTACTTTGTAAACAACTTAAAGAGATTGGTGAGGGACTGCTCTGTAAAAATGATAGCACATCTGCAGCACAGGCAGTTAAAGTCAACAATTAATTAGTTGTTAAGGGCTCTGTTCATCCAAACGTTTGGCTCTGTATTTACTAGGTGATTCATGGCTTGTGATCCCTAGTTTCCAGAGAACTCAGTCTGGTCCTCCATTTCAACCCTTCCCCTGCTCCCCATTTCACCCTTCCCTGCCCACACCCAACAGCAGAGAGGCACAAAAATGTTCCTTAGGGAGTAACAGTGCTTTGTGGCAAGCATCTCACCCAGAACTCCACCCCTAAGTGTGTTCAGCAACCACAGGCACGGCTCTGCTGAAGCCTATGAGACAGAGAGCCCTCCTTGTCTGGTGTCAGTAATTCACTGATAGAGCTGTATTTACAAAACAAGGCACACACAGAAGCACATGCAGTCATCTTGTGTGTAGCTGGTTTCTGGTGGGTTAGGCTTTAATCCCTCAGTGTAACGCCGTGTCTGCCGGTGGTAGCAAGCAGATTTTATATCAATCTGTGTGAAATTGGGCAGTGCTGCGGTCAAGAGAGGCTCTGGCAGTCTGGGAAGCACTTTGTATTCCAGCTTGGTTCTGAGCCTCCAGATAAGAGATGTCATAGTGATTTGCTTGAGCTGCCTCCCAGGGAAAGATCTTCCAGTACATATAGGACAAAGAGAGACCATTATGTGTACAGTGAACCAAATCTATAACAGACATGGTCCAAAATCTGTAGTTCCTAAGTAAATTCTTAAGGGAAGCTGTTATTAAATAAGGAATGCAAAAAAATTGCAGTAAGAATAGATTTAAAACCTTATTTGCTCATTAATATTTTTATTATTACTAACTTGCAAAGCTCCCATGGAGTATAACTACAGAACATTAAGCATGTCAAGCAAAATAACAAGTACCTATCACTGAATAATTAAAGTTGTCACTGAAGAAACAAAATGTAAAACCATAAACAAGCCTTGAACAAACAAGAAATAATCAATGTATGATGATAACGGGAACCAAAACATCTGGCATCTTTGCCAGAAAGCATCTACAGATGTGTTCTGATGTATGATAAGAAAAAATAACATTTTGGAGTCACAGGCTCTCAGTGAGGCTCCTGCCTTCCAGTGTGGTTAAGTCACAGGGAGGTGCAGCCAGTTTTGCTCCTGCTGTGGGTCTCAACAGACCTCCTGGTGAATTGTTCAGATTTTTGAGAGCTATTTCTGGTGTGTGGGACAGAATCTGATTCAGCTTCACAAATGAAGTGACAAAAGGAAAGCTGTGCTATTTGCTGCTTCCTTGAGGCACTCCCTTCATTCTCAGATCCAGGCTGCTTCTAAAAGCAACCATGTCACAGAGCCCAAACTTTGCCTAAGTAATCCAGTTTAGACATCACTGATGGGGAGAGACTCATTGTTTTGGTATATTTTTTCATCTTGAAATTCTGAAAGGGACAAAGGGTCTAGTGAAAAGACAGATTAGTACTATTTTGTAGATGGAAAAGTTATTCTCACTCTTTTTTCAGATGTAGTCTTTCAGGCTCATCTTGCAATTTACAGCTACTTTGCAGATAACCTGAACATCCACAGGTAATGGCCAGCTGCCATTAATGCAGGCATTTTACTGGAAGTTTCCATAACTTAGCAATAGTTACTTCATAAGGAATTACCTAAATTCAAAACCTAATTGCTTCAGAATCAGATGGCAGGTTGGTAAGTGAGGATTCACTGCAATTCTATTTAAAAAAACCAAAAAAAACAAACAAACAAAAAGGTAAGACATCTTTTTTGATTCATGAGACACTGATAGAGCTGACTGTCGTTGTTCTACCTTTTCCACAGTATCTGCACAGTTTTCCTTATGGCAGGACACACAAGAAGTCACTTTAAAATAAAAAAATACCTGGCTGACTGCTGAAAAGATCATTTGTCAAGAGAAGAATGCTGTGGAGGGAAACTCTGACCTCTAAACCTGCAACAACAACAAAAGCCAGTGTTTTAAAAAGTTATTTTGAAGCCTAAATAAACCTTGACAGACTCCCCTTAAACTTCTTTTACAGTGATTAATTTCCAGCTAGGGAAATATTGACTCTCAGAGAAAATGAAAATATTTCCATCTTCTAACACTGCATTATAAGATCATTTGACCTACTAGATAGAATGGAAAATCACTATCTGTCTGGATGTTATTAGATGGATCAGGTTTCACATCTCTCTCCCTCTGTTTTCTTTCGCTTGCCCTGTATCAGCATGTTGTCTTCCTGTCTCTCTCCCCTTCAGTCTGGCTTGAGGAGGCAGAACCCTTGGTGCTTAGGGGCAGGGTGGCTGCCTTTTTTGTGGGATGATTGTGAGCATACAGGGGACAGTCAAAGGCTCATGAGGCAAAAATCCACCTTGCTCAAAATACTAAGAGTTGGTTACTCACTTTTTGCTCTGATTATACTTCCTCTCCCTGTGTGGAGGAGTCGTCCTTTTCAAGAATCAGAGCCATTGGTCGCATTACCCACACACCTCCTCATATCCACACAGAACTCCTCCTATGGGTTTGGCTGGATGCTATACATGCTATAGGAATCTTCCAGAGGGTTTTTGATCATAATGCCTATGAGTGTACAGATTTATTAGGAGGATAAATAAATTATAGTCACCAGCCCCAAAATTTCCTTTTTAACTGCCACTGATAGCTTGAGGTGTGACAGATACCCAACGAATTGCAAGGCAATACCACCTCCATCCTACTCAGCTGGGTTCTAAAGTGCATTTGCTGTCCCCTGAAAAATGAGGGAAGGAGGAGCACGGTGCACCATCTGGAGACAGGGACAGGAGCTGTGGCAGAAAAGCTCCTTTGTTGGTTGTATGTCCCACTGAAAGTTTTCTTCATGAGGGAACCTACTCTAAATTTCCTAAAGTGACTGAAGCCATTGCTCCAAAAACTTTGGCAGCCTTGGTGCATATCCTATTACTTTCTTGGCTTCAGAGACAGTAGGCGATAGAGCATCTTCTAGAAAAAAATATGTTTGATCCTAGCTGTTTCTAGCAGAATTAGCCAATTCAAACAAGATGAATAATAATAATAAAAAAATCCATCTCAGATCTCTGTGTCAAAAGAGACATAGAGAAAACATCAGTCCACCCCACAGAATATCCTTCAAAGTGTCCTTGGAAGGATATGAAATGTCAGGAGCCCATAGTCCATTTCTTTAGTAAAAGTGGCTGTAAACTACTGTATGCCACTGCCCTGAGGATTTGCCTTGCCATGCTTCCTTCCTGCAGCAAACCTCTGATGGAAAAAATTATTTGGTTTTGTATGAATCAGGAGAAAAACTGAACCTAAAGATCTTTTTAAGGCAGCAGATTGTAGTGCTTCAAAGATAGTACCTGCACAATACATTCACCCCTCCACAGCACCCAAAATTAGCACCCATCTGAATTCATGTGGTGGTAAGTACATAGAAAAATAAGTATTCTTCTCTTAAAAAATCCTTACACAGGGTGAGGTGCTGAGTTCTTTTCACAGCAAGGCTTCTTGATGCTCACTTCTTCACAGATTCATTAAGATGGGTCCTGATTTATGAAATCTTTCCTTTTGAGGTCTTTTTTATTGGGCTCCAATGTTACAGTCTGTTCCTAGGCACTCTCACCCAATAAAGGTGATAAAATTGCATGGTTCTGGCTCTTTTAAAATATTTTCATGTGATTTTCTATAAATTATAACAGCACATTTGCTGTATTTCTATCATGACTTACAATGCTTAGTCAAAGGAAAAATCTTTTCGATCTGAAGCATTTGAGTTTAAAGTTGTAACTATAAGCCAAAAGGTGAACAGCCAAAGCCTGCATTACTGAAAACTTAGTCCATTGATTGCAGTGCTCCTGTGCTGATTTAGAGACCATAGCCCACAGAAGCCAAATCAGTTAAATAAAAGCTGAATGAAATTAAAAGTTTGCATTTTCCTGGCATATATAAATATATGCTAAAACTCAGCCAGCAGGTTCTGATGATTTGGCTGTACACCACATAAGGATGTGCATATAAAGAGTTAATGAACTTGTCAAGACTGAGTAAATATTTGTTTATAATTGCAAATAGGTGGCAAGCCAAGCAGTTTTTAGGTCTATTAGCCAGACTAAATCCACAGCAGAAATGTTGAGTAGGACCATGCTTCTCATCTTATCCTTCTACTTCCACTGTGCTCACTCCCCTCATTTTGAGGTTTCCCACAGGTTGTTTCAGGAGAAAACTCTCTTCTCTTTTGAATTCTTATAAGTTGCAGGTGGCAGGTGCTATCATTTTCCTTTGAAGACAGAAATAGTCAAGCCTCAAAGAAAGCACTGTCAGGGCTAGGATCTGGCCTGAGATCCGTAAGTGGCAGTAGAGAAAATCCCTTCTGCCACGAGCTGTCACTCCACCAGCTTTCAGTGTTTGAAGCCTTGCTGCATCTGAACTTCTAATACCTTTCATGAGCCAGACACTGCAAGCACCTTTCAGATTTCATCTTGATTCACTTTGAAGATTTCCCATTCACTTTTATAAGAATAAATAGGGGTTCTTTTCTTGGTGAGTTTTCCGCTTTTCTCTGGAGACTTCTACAGGAGATTGGGCTAGCACCTACTGCTCTGCAATGGATTGTCTCAGTGCACCTCATGTTTGCCCTGACATGGATTAGGGGCAGAAATGTTTTACTCAAAACCAATTACCACAGACTCATCTGTTTTCTGGGATAGGGTTCCCCCATAAGAGATAAAACTGCCTGGCAACACTGTACCTTGGTAGTGCTTTCAAGATGAGACAGAGATGAATAAGGGCAGGGAGGTCTAGCCAAACTGTTCAGGGAATCTGTAAGGAAAAGGAGTTTCGTTTCTGATATTCATTTCCTTATCATTCTGATAAGGAAATTAGGGCATGTCTGCTACAATTTAACACTCTGCCTATTTAGAGAGGGGAACAAGGACTGGTTAAACCAGAAGGAGCAATGTGTATGAAGAAATACTCAGAGCTGGATGCCGAGCTGGCAGAAACCAGCATAGGTCCACTGGAAGAAACTAGTTGATTTATATCAAGCTTGCATGTACAATTAGGATGGGGTTTTCAGAGCTGAGATTTACTATTGAAAATTGTCCGTTTTGTGGGGGCAGGGGGAAGAAGGCATGCAAAATAATTCACAGAAGGTGGGATAACTTGTGCTCTGAGCAGAGCCAAATTATGCACATGTTCAGCACTTTCAGATGAGCCAAATTCTGGAGCTCTACATCTCTCACTTGCAAACATCAAAATGCAGCAATGATGAATTTGATTGTCTTTCCACCTCAAAATCTGACTTTTTGGTAAAAAAGTGAATTACCTGATAGGCCACTCAGCAAGATAGGTATTCTTGTTTGGCAGCAGGATGCTGCTGCTTCTGTGCGCAGCGTGAGACCCAAACCATTTCTTTAGTGAAAATGTCACACTCCTTCATAAGCCTGGCTGTGTTCATGTGTTGTTAACACAGCTGTATAGCTGCACTGAGCACCTGATGGGGAAAAGTAAGAATAGACATCCCTCATGCATGTATATTGCCATGATATGACTATTGAAATAATCTTTGTTGTTCATTTTTAATCATCTTTTATTTGGAGTAGTAATAAGTATTTTTCATTTGATTGTTAGAAAAGGAGCTCCTATAGCTGGAGAAACAAAAAAGATTGTCTTTAGCAGAATTAAAGGTATATTCCAAAGGTATACACAGAAGTCTCCAAGCTATATACAGGTCAGGAGTTACTGCCCTGTCTTAAAAACTTGCTGCCTTCTTTCCCTTTTCTCTCCATATCTTCCTCCCATTCTTCTTCTATCTCTACTTCTGTTCCATTCCACTACCTATTCTTCACAGCCAGCTGGCCTTCCTTGGCTACCTTTGCTTCACGTATGTAGAACAGTCACACTAAAAAAAATGTGATTTCCCTTAAGGAACCTAAAATCCATAGTCCAATGTTTGCAGCCTACATAGTATTTTCTTTCCAAGAGCAGAGTGTAGTTTCAATTCCTTCCTCTTTCATAGGCAGCTCAGCTTTCAGAGAGAAACTTTACTGCACCTTCAAATCTGCACCTGTAGAAGATGGTATCAGAAGGTAGGATTCCTTTCACCAGTCCGTTTATCACAAACCCCTTACAAGCACGTGTACCTTCTGTGTGCTGTGCTTTTGGAAAACTTTGCTGTTTTGTTGCATTATTACTCCTGTTGGCACTATTACAGGGGTTATGCAGTGCAGCCAAGGGCTCCAAACAATACAGAAACACAGAAATAAGGGTGGGTTTTTTCAGTAGACACTGCGTAGATAAAAATCAAAATGCAAAATACTGTAACTCTTCATCTACTCAATAACAAGAGGAATAGCATGAAGCAGTAACAAAGCAAATCAGTTTTAATAAATTATAATAATTGCCCTTCTTTTCTGATCACTCCTGTTGGAATACGTAAGCATTCTGGCATGAGTGAGAGTGAAAAAGGATTTAATGAAGAAAACCTCAAGCTGTTAAAAGTGATGCTGGATATGTAGCAGGAAAGGTGAGGAACAGTGCAGCCAACTTCATATGTCTCTGGTGCTGCTAAAGGTGCTTAAAGTGACTGTAATTAAAATAATTAAAAAAAATAATTTAGATAATTTAAAAAAAAACCAAAAAAACCAACACACATTTTCTCCCATTTCCTTATAGTTTAATACGAAACCTAATAGTGATGGAAGGGTTGAATTCCCAACAGTGCCATGATGTGCTATCAAGGGCACATTTCCATCCTGGAGTTGAGGATGTCCATTGGCACAGTAGCAGGTCCTCCCAGGCAGGGCAGCAAGAAGCCTGAAGGACAAGAGAAAGGAGAAGGGGAAAGTGTAGCATTGTGGTGCTCCCTGACAAACTGCTCTGCTTAGGAAAGGAGGATGCATGCCAAGGGGAAAGACAAAGGGAGGCTGTGTAGAGAAGAGGAAGACAAGATTCTCTTCCTCCCACTAGTACAGGCACAGCAGGAGTAATTAGAAGTGGCATACATAGAAGAAGAATAATAAAAAAAAGGGAATGTGACAGAGGAGGCATAAAGTATAGAATAGGACAGATTTTTAGAAAAGAGAAACTGCGAACAGTCAACTGGAAGTCAACAAGGCTTAAGAAGAGAATTATCCTGGCTGCTCTCTCCTGCCCATGGGCAAGAGCCCGCAGCCATCAGCATTTTCTCCTCCTCTGAAGCAGGTCCTCTGGCAAGGCCTCTATTTACTACCTTCTAAAACCATAAGGAACCTGAACTATGGCATTTCTACTTGCTAATTTAACCACACTGAGTTCACAGAAAGCATTTTGTAAGAGGGACATGACCTGGCTTGTTAGCACCACATGTTGTAAGATACAGAAAAGGATCTTTCATACTTCAGAAGTCTTGTTTCTCAATTGCTGGTCTCTTACTTTTTAACTTCTTTGCCGTTTTGAATGGATTTCAAAACAAATCAACAGACACATAGAGTCTTTGGTTATTTTTGGCCAGAGTTGGATAAATGAATAGTCCAGAAAGTTTCTGACATCGTGCCAAATGTCTATGTGCCTAAAGTTTAAGAGTCATGTTTTCCAGGAAACCTTGAAGTTTGCCGAGATTTATGCTTTTGATATTGTCATCCATTACTGTATTCAAAGGAGTTGTCTGCGTAAAGGTTGATAGAGGGCAGTCAAACCTTTTGCACTGAACAAATTATATCATTAGGTGTCTGCCTGTGGGTCAACTTGTTCTCAAGCCCCAAAAACTAAACACAGCTGAGTTCTAAATCCCCTGACAAATGAAGGCTGTGAGCAAGGATCATGAATAACATATGGCAAATGGAATTTCCAAACACCACACTGCCATACAATATACACCTGATAAATGGTTGTCTACAGTGATGCCGTTGAAAAAGGCATTTGATGCAAGCCTCATGCATGGCAGAGAAACATTAACAGAATTCTGCAAGATATTTCAAAGCTGCCAAGGCGCTTATACAAATGTGTTGTCTGCTCCTCCCTTCCTCAAGTAAGGACAACATCCTTGTTTTCTTGTACATGGGAACAAAGAGAGGGAGTAATTTCACTTGTCATGCCTGAAGTCTGTGGGGCAAGAAGTGTTCAAATAAGAACAAAGACAGAATTAAGATAGGGACAAGAAAGAAAAAGAGAAGATGAAAGAAAGAACAACAAAATACTACTCAAGGTTAACTTTTAGGTGCATTTATAACCAGAAAATTTAAAAGATTGCATGGCATTGTCCTAGATGAACAGCAAGCAACTTTGTCCAACTAAATAAGAATGTGAACACAAGAACTACTTTCTGTGGTTGTCTAAAATGCAGCCAACTCTGGGGCAGACCTGAAGTTAACCACTAGTTTTGTAAACAAAGTGTGGGATGCTGCATCTAGATCCACCTGGGCAGCATCACAGCCCCAAAATCAAATTATGCCACAAGAATCTTGCTAGAACCCCAAAACAGTGTACAGAAAGTGATGAGGTAGTCTACTGACTACAGGCAGGCAGTCAAAATGGACAGTTTTTCATTTTTCTAGATGTTAAGGGTTTTTTTAGTGAGAAAGGGGGAATTTGGTTTGGGGTTTGTTTCTTTGATTTTGCTTTGGTAGTAGTTTCTGGAGCTGTTTGTAACATTGGTATCCTTTGAAAATTTATCTTTACATATTTATACCTATGTGCATATGCACAAATATAGGTGTTTGTTACTGCTGTCTAGCCTCTTGAGGTGCTACTTACCCTTAATGAGGTTTAGCAAATTATAGTAATAATAATAATATAAATGTTTCAAATGCATTATTTTCAGAAAAGGAGCAAAAAAATCAATATTTTTTTCATTGAATTAGACTGATTTTTTAAGCTAAGAAATAGCAGGATAATTGGAATTTTCAATTTTCAAATGTTCTCAGCACTTTCTTTGAAGTTTCATTTCAAACATGAACTAAATATAATAATTAGAAAGTTATTAAATAGTGCCAGGGATTGAAAATAGTGGGTACATAAATTAATATAAAAATAATTTTCTTTTCCGATCCAAATAATTTTCAATTTTTTATTACAGTGATAAAAGCAGAAAAAAGGAATTTGTTTTGCATTGTCTCAAATTATCTTTTTTTTAAAATCTATATATGTATCTTGAAGGAAGTCCCTCCCTTTTTTAACAGCATAGGGAAATACACGGATTTACTTCTAAGCTTCATCCAGTTTTTTCATATAAACATTTGCATAAACACAAATGAGAAAGTCACACAAGGCAAAAGTGGTAGAGAAGAGGAAGAGAATAAATTTTCCTTCAGCCAAAATTGCCACCAAGAAAGCAAGAAAAGGCCATGTACCCACGGATAGCCTGTGTCAATTACAGCTGACCACTTAACTGATGGCAATGGGTTAAAGCAGCGGTCAAATAGCAGGAATCAGCATCACTGTGAGACCAAAGTTACCAGTACCCTGGCTGTTAGGTGTCAAGTTCAACTCTCACAGATTGCCCAGTGTGCTCTCAGAGCCACATTTTCAGATGTTCGTCCATGCACAGAATAATGCACGTGTCACTCAGGGCCTGTGCTTTCTCAGACAACACCTCCATTAAGACTTCAGAAGAGAGATTTTCCTGCCTAGAGGTCATGTGGAGTCTGTGGGCAGACTGGTGTGTAGTTCAGGGCATGGCTAAGTGCAGTGCCATTCACAAAAGGCAATGTGTTAAGGTAAAAGTTTAAGAATCACTAATTCATGAATCTAAGTCTGAAAATTATTCTTATTGCCACTGCTAACTTTTACAGTTTGAACTAAAATGTATGGATGTGCAAGTCAGAATTGGTTGGGGAAATGGTACATCAGTCTATGTTATGTAGGAAGTCAGATTAGATGATTGTAACACTTCCTTCATGACAGAAAAATTCATGACACTATTAGATGTTTTGTTAAATTGGGGTCTAAGTGATAAGCAAAATTAATAGATTTCTGTATTTGCCTGGGTGGTCTGTCCATAACATGGGAATATTTGTGTTTCTCTGCTCTGATCTGCTTGTACATGAAATATATATGTGTGTGTATGGACCTAATGCTGATAAATAAATAACCTGATTCTCAGGCTGATTGCTTAAAAGCCCCATAGAAGATTGAGGAAATATGTTTTACATAATTTTGTGCGTAAAGTCACCCTTAATCAAATTAGCTGCCCTAGAGATAAAAGCAGTCCCTTGCATTTCAGTACCATCCACTTGAGTAAACTTTTGCAGGATTGGTCTCTAGATGCTGCTTAGAGTTGCAAAGAAGCTTAAGTGCTGAACATGTCTTTTGTGCATGTTTCTTTTTAGCCTGCTTCTGGCTCTATACCATCATGATTTTGTAGCAGGAAACATCTATGCTAAACATCACTGTCAATTCCAAGACAAGAGACACATTCAAAAGCACATGGAAGCTTTTTTTGTTACCATAAGTTGCCCGCAGAGGGTCCATTCATTCTGTTTGCTTGTTCCACTGTGTAATAGCTCAACTCAAGTATCAACAAGATAAGCTTTTAAAAGCAGAATATTCCCAGCTGTTGTGGTCAGGCAGCAGCAGCAGGTTCCTATCTGAGGACAGCAGAACAATCCAGTGCACTCGCAGCCACGGCAGTGCCGAGGGGAAGCATGTGTTCTCTGTACACAGTAGCGAAGGGTCCAATAGACAGCAATTAGCACCACCAGAATGAAGATGAACGGTCATATACATAACCTTAATAAAAATGTCACAGAAGAGAAATCTCACACCATATGGATCCATGCTGAACTTTTTTTTTTTCCTTTTTTTTTTTTAGGAGCAAGACAGCTCCATTTCTTTATAGTCTTTTGCATTAGTTTCTCTCCTTAGTTTCTTTGCAGCTTTCTTCCTCCCTAAGCATTATGCAGATGTTGATTCATACGTTAACAAAGAAAAACTGTATTTTCATTTCTGTATTTTTAAATACAAACTCAGTCTCAGATTTCCATCAAAAGTATCTTCCACTCAGCCTTAGCACCTAAGTAGGTTGCTTGAATGTCATCAGACCCCACTTCCACTCACTTTTGGATAGAAATTTGCAAGGTTTTATTCCTGCCATATTAGTGTCACTTGGAAGTGGGTTTTGCTTGTTCTTGGGTCTTCTACTTGTATTTTGGATGTAGCAAAGACCATAAATTTTGCCATTATAAGCATCACTGTCACAAATAATACTTAGTAAATAATTTTGGCAAAAAGAGTTTGAAGTAAGAAGCAGCTTTAAAGCCATCTTAGGCATGTCATTTCCATTCTCCACTTTCAGATAAAAATCCAAAGACCAGGAGGAAAAGTGATCAAGGGATGTTAAAATAAGAAGAAAATCTTTTCCTGGAAGGTCATATTAGAGTTTTAAGCTTATTCTTTTCAAGTCATGTCTTCATCTTTCCCTGATCAAAAGAGAATGTTCTTAATGCTTTAAAAGCTCCATTTGAAGTCTGACAACGTTTTGGTGTTTTCTGCCTTTACTGCCATTAATAAGACTGCTGCCTTTAGAATGTAGCAGTGAATTTTGTTTATTATTTTAACAGATGATAGGCCTGGATGGGACATCCTGAGGTCTTCTCATCATCCCCTTGCCAGTACACGGGATTAACTATTCATAGCTGGAGATATTTGTTTGAAGGCCTTCTGTGAAGGAGATTCTGCTATCTCCATCTTTCTTCTCCAGGCAAAAAAAGCTGACCGCTGTCCTAGCTCTAAAACTAGAAAATCAGTCTCGCATTTTGCAAGTGAGCCTCATCTCTTTTTGTTATGTCTGCTTGGAAATCAGGTTAAATATTTCCTCTTTGGGACATCCCCTTGCATGCTTGCAGACTGTTGTCATATCTTCCTCTGTTTGCCCTAGATTAAGCAAATTCCTTTCATGCAGCATCCTCTGCATCCACAGAAATGTCGTATAGGTTTCTCATTATTCAATTTGCTCACCTCTGGACTCTCTCTTTATTTGATTTGTCTTCTTGAGGTATAATGTCCAAAACTGTGGGCTCCAGCTGAAACTGAGGGCTGAGATGGGATAGGAGGATTATTTTACGTGTTTTGCAGACTACATTTCTGCAGGAACATGACATCTTTTCTCAATAGACAAGAAAAAACTTGCTGTCTCCTAGCTCCATTGGTTCTCCAAGGAAAACTTGTTATGAAAATAGCAGGACAGACCACGACTTCAAAACATGCAGAAGACAGAATTTGTGTGAAACACCTTCATTTTACTCAGGATTCAGTCCTTCCAATGCTTAAGTTATATGAACTATTTTACCTATGGGAGCATTCCCATTGAAATGAATGACCATGCTCATGTGTGCAAAATTTGGTTGTGTGATAGCAATTGAAGGATTTGGGCCAAGATGGTTCAGAGAAAACACAATGGAAAACTCCAAATAGGCACCTGGATTTCTCTTGCCTCTTGTGCCACTGCTTTTCTCTTAATCTGGTATAGTATTGATAAGGACAGGGTGGCCCTCATGCAGTCCCTGGAAGATTTCTTGCAGGAAAGCGAATCTAGCAAATCTTTATTTAGAGAATGAAAATACTATTATCTCAAGGAACAAAGCAAAACTCAGAAATACCCACAGGACTACAAGTGTAGACAATTGCTAGTATGAAATCTCATCTTCCCCCTAGTCCCCCTAGTTTAGCCCTAGTGATGACAGCAATCCACTTACAGCATGCACTAAGACATGTCTATCTTCATTTAACTGTGCTCACTTGTGGTTACACTGCCATATAACTCTCTACACAGACGGGGAAACAGACACATGCTTACAAAAAATGTCTTTAACAATTTTAAATGGAGTGAATAATGAATCAGTTCAGGCTCAAAATCCATAGAAGTTTCTCTCACTTCTCCAACCCCTTGCTACACATTCCCTCTATGATCTGAACATTAACTCTTGGGGACTGTTGACTTGACATGAATCAGAGGTGGCTGGTTTGCATCAATATTTCTAAAATCCCTCTTATTATCTTGCATATGTCAAAGTGTGATAAGAAGGAAGAAGGATGAAGCTATTTATAATTCAGAATGACTGATACCAAAAGGTATTTAAAATCAAATCACAGTATGTCAGAGTTTACTTTTAAATAAGCTTAAACAAAAGACAGTTTGAAAACAATTAGTAAATCTGACAAAATTAACTTTGACCTTACAATCTTATAAATGCCAACACAGCTTTTCTTCCAGTGTCAGCATGTGTGTGTGTCTGCGTGTGTGTTTTCAACAGTACAGTAATTTCACAGCAAACAGCCATACTTACTTAGACTTAACTCTCAGGCAAGAATTATGCTTCCCTGCTCATGAGCTCCCCTTGGGGGTATGTGCTATTTCATTGCTCCCTTATGCTGGAAATCCATCTGTACAGCCAAGTCAAATCAGTGCGTAATTATTTCCTTTATTTCTGGTAAGCAGATATTTTCCCCCAGCCCAGCCTTTCAGTCATCTCCACTCCTCAGCTCACAGAGAAGGGTCTTTTTAGTTTTCTCACTAATTTCTCTTAGTCTTCCTCAAAAAACCTCCAAAGCAACCAGGTGACAATATAAACTCTCTACCTTCCACCTAGCCTGGGAACAGAGATTGAAGACACAAAAAATGTGCTGGTGAGTGTGCTAAGCCAGGAGGCAATTCCCTTTTACCCTGAATTTACCAGTCAAGCCATGAGGTCCCTAATGCTAGCTTGTGCCTATGTTTTCTTCTTCTTGTCCAGACTATCTGCAGACTTTTCTGAACAGAAGAGTTTGGGTGTCCTCCTTCTAGAATGAGACAGTCCTTTCTGTAGTCTGAGAAGACCTGGAAGCCTGTTCTGTATCTCAGCTGACCTTCATAGTTTTTTCTCATTGATTTCATTCCCTGTCCAGCCACCAGGCAGCAAAATCCAATATCTTGCTGGCATTTTAGGGGTCTCAGTTATTTGGGATCTGAACTATTGGATGATGCACATTTTTGCTTTCTGTGGTTCTATGCAGCTATTTGTGTCTTACTGGGTCATTTCTAAGCCCAAGGACTGGGTTCATCCATCTGACTGTTTTAGTCCAGTCTTCTCTCTGCATGCCAGCTACACAAAGAAGACATGGGGTGACAAGCCAGAGGGTCACCAGAGTGAAATTCTCAGTGGAGGAGATGGAGCCCAGATCCCTGGCCCTACAATGGCACATTCCACCATGCAGGACTTGACAAAGCCCAAAAGCTGAAGGTGAAGTATCTAGGCTTGCCCTTCTTGCTGCTATAGGTGGCTCTTGTTGCTGAGCTTCTGCTACAGATGTACAACTTCCTCTACTTTGCTTTCTCATTGTGATTCTTTCTTGTAAACTTCCAGCCAGACTATGCCAATCAATTTTCTTTCATAGGCTGTTTGAAATTTCTAGATAATCTATGGAACATCATGGCTTCAGTAGGGGTAAAAAGTGCCTGAGCAATCTGGTGGCCTTCTGTGATGGAGTGACTCCAAGAGTCGATAAGGGAAGACTAACTCATATTGTTATTTGCCTGGACTTCCATAAAGTCTTTGACACAGTCACACACAAAAACTATATATCCAAATTGGAGAGACATGGATCTGAAGGGTGAACAATTCAGTGGATAAGGAATTGTCTAGATGGATGCAGCCAGAGAGTTGTGGTCAATGGCTCTATTTCCAGATGGAGGCTGGTGAGAAGTGGTGCTGCTCAGGGCTCTGCCTTGGAACTGGTGCTCTTTAATATCTTTACCAATGACACAGACAGTGAGACCAAGTGCACCCTCAGCAAGTTTGCAGATGACACAAAGCTGAGCAGTGAAATTGATATAACAGAAGAATGGGATGCCATCCAGGGCGACCTGGACAAGCTTGAGAACTGGGCCCATGAGACCCACATGAAGTTCAACAAATCCAAGTGCAAGGTGCTGTACTTAGGTCAGGGCAATTCCAGATGTGAGCACAGAATGGGAAAATAAACCACTGAGAGAAGCCCCGTAGAGAATGACTTGGGATTTCTAGTGGATTAAAAACTGGACAGGGAAGTTTCCTTAACCTCAGATGCTAGGAAGAAATTATTGGATATGAAGGTGGCTAGACACTGAAACAGGTTGTCCAGAGAAGTTGTGGGTGCCCCATTCCTTCAAGGCCAGGTTGGACGAGGCCCTGAGCAACCTGATCTAGCAGGTGGCATCCCTGTCCATGGCAAGAGGTTTGGAACTAGATGATATTTAAGGTCTCTTCCCAGCCAAACTATTCTATGATTTTGTGATCATATCCCCCTCATGTTCTTTCAGACAGAACTAAAAGAGATGACATTCTTTCAGTAGTTTTTCACTGAGGTAACAGACTCAAAATAACTTTCTCCTATGCAGCAGAATCTACCACCCATCTTTCTAGACTCTTACACATATTCCTTCTTCCCACACTAAAGGATACCAAGCATCTGCCAGTTGAGCTGTCTGCCATCTGTCCACAGATGTCTTTTTCAGCCTCCTCCTAACATTTTGAAGTGTATTCCTGGATCGTCACCCATCCCTGGACGTGCTGGTGAGATTATGGAAGATATTTGGATGTAATTTGTCTATTGCTGGCAAGCAAAATTTAAACACTACCACTTCAGTAGTCCTAGAACTCAGTTTTTGGATATGGGATGCAATTCATGCAATCCATGAGAGCGAATTGACAATTTTGATTTGCAATTTCTTAAAAACCTACCCTTTTATAGATGTTTCTTTAGTCCTGCTGGCAATTATATTCCTGATCTCTTGAGATAGAAAATAGGCTTCTATACACGTTTTATAAAAATTCAATGTGAAGACAGTTTTTTTAAAATTTATTAATCAAAGATTGACCTATTAATTTAAAATTAATTATACTTTGATTTCAGTCCAAAACTACATTTATACATGTAGTGACAGTCACTTATTAGAGCTTTTGTTGAAAGTGTTATCCCTCCTGGCTCTATTTGTTTTCAGAAGACAGCTCCAGAATATGGGCTTTCATTTCCAAGCAAAAAAAGTCACCCTTTATGGCACTAAAAATTGAGAACCTTAACCAAAGCCTGCTGGGTTGCCTTCCACAGCCTGGAGACAACACAGAACTACAGCCATGCAGTGTGAATCACTTCATTCATCGCTGTCTTTGCTTTGACTTGCTCATTGTTATTTATTTACATACTATGGGCCAGACTCTCTCCTGTGCCAGAGCTCCACTCAGCACAGTTTGGAGATGGGTCATAAGGAAGTCATTACAACTTTCTGCAGTTTTGTGAGCGCTCCTGGTCTCTGCACCATTTCCAGTTCCTCTGTTTGCCAGGCATTCCTACGTTACATCTCAAGTGAGGCTCTTAATGGTGCATTAACTTCAACATGACGTGTGGCTATGCCAAATCTGTGGCACACACTTCAGTTCAGGCATACACAGTTGTAAAGAAAAGTGGCCTGATTTTGTAAAGATCCTTACAGATAAATTTTCTGAGTTCTCGATGTAGTAAAATTTAGACCATTTTTGATGAAGATACTTAATCCAAATAAAGATACAGAATTATATGCAGCCATCAGTGATGGAAAATAAGTCACAACTCAGTTTGTTCAGTGCCTCATGCAATTGATCTGGTGGCTTTTAGGAACTTCCCTATAATACAAAAATCACTTGGAGAGAGGAGACTTTGGAAGGTCCTTCCCAAGCGAAAAGATTAAAAATTGTGTCAAGACGGATATTACTGCTGGAAACCACTTTTGCTTTCCTCTCACTTGGCATCAAGCACCACTGCCTAGACCTTTCCCATACATCTGTGGGATGTTTGAAGAAGAGCCTGGAGAGCTGCTGCTGCATTCTGAGTTCATCCCACCCACTTCAGGCACTCCAGAGAGGTGTCTGGTCACCACAGCCTCCCTCTGTAATTGGAGGAGAAACATATCTCCAGAGGGTGTCTGGCCACTTGAGATCATCACCTACTTTAAAGAGAGCTGAAAACAACTTGGAGCCTAACATATGGATTGCTGTGAAGTGTCTAAGGTTAAGTAAACGGGCTTTTTAACTATCTTCCATATGAATAGTCTTGTGGAAAGATAATGATGCATTTCCCTCTATGAATTCCTTGGTGAATTAACTTGAATGTTTATTGACTTGATTGTTTATTGTCCCACAAACACTAGATTTTTCTTGCGACACTCCTGTTCAGTGACAGGACCTAATGGACAGATAGGGAACTTAGGCCCCAGGGGTGGAAACATAAGTTTCCATGCATCTTCAGGGCCTAGTGTGAAATTACCAAGTCCCAGTTTTTCTTACACTCTTTTTCTTTTTTTCTTTCTGTCGCAGCAGAGTTCCCTCTGACTGAAATTTTTCAGCCCACCTGTAGCAAGACCTGCAGTGTCCTCTCAAACACCTCTGTGCTAGAGGTTAGGGCAGAAGGCATACACTGCCAGCAGCTGTGTGTGAAGCTGATATCTCAGGGGAACAGTTCCTCAGTTAGATACAGCTCAAATAAACCAAGGCACTGCTTGATGGGTAATGGGGTAAATGACCTGCATATATAGAGAGAGATGCACATCTACGCACATATGCACGTGTACCCACTCATGGACTTGCCCACCAGCCTCATTTACTCAGAAAGTCTTGCTAAAATACTACGATTTATTTAGCAACCTGTTACAAGGTACAAGCACAGGGGACACTAGCTGGAGTTTCCTGGACCACTGTACTGCTAGCATTTTCTACATTATGACTGCTTGATACAGGAACAGTTTTAAAAATCTTTTTATAAAGTTCAGTTAGGGAAGGTTCCTATTTCAGATTTCAAAACCTCTGAAATGCCACACTGAGACCAATGTAATTTGATGTGTACCTGCTTTTTGGAGGCTACTTTCACAGTGTATGCTTAAGCTATTTGTGTTAACAGAGGCACAGACAGAACTTGTTGCTTTGTATTTCTCTTGTGGACTACTATTAGCAGAACATGAGACAAGTGCTTTGCCAGTGGGCTCTCAGGCATTAGGACAGTAAAACTCAGTTTGCTTAGGTTCTACTCCATTTGCTGAAGTCTTCTCCTCTTCTCTGATGCTTCCCTCCTTCCAGGCACTCTTCTTTCTCCTGTAGTGTTTGCATCCACCGTTCGGTTTTATTCTGTGGATCTGCCAATCCAGAACTCT
Organism: Lichenostomus cassidix; assembly: GCF_008360975.1. Classification (NCBI taxonomy): domain Eukaryota; kingdom Metazoa; phylum Chordata; class Aves; order Passeriformes; family Meliphagidae; genus Lichenostomus; species Lichenostomus cassidix. Next base: position 56,879,142 of record NC_139483.1, read on the forward strand.
CAGACCTCCTTGTCTCTTCCCAGTTTCTTTGCCTAAATAGTCCTTGTGTACTGTGTCAGCCACTGATGCCCCCCACATCACAAACCAATTTTCTGTTCATTGAATCTCAGGCTACACCTTCAAGATCCTTGTCCACTCTTCCTGTGACAGTGAGAGCCCTGGTACTGAGTGCCACCCTACAAATCTGGATCCCACCTGCAGCTCAGGTCCCACCAGTCACGGAGCAGCATTGCTGGGCAAGGTCCTGATATTACTGGGTAAGGTGCAGGGATCAGCTGGACTGTATCAGACCATTTTTCTGTGAAGAGGTCATAGAAGCATGCAAACATAGAATAACTTATATTGGAAAAAGACATCCAAAATCATCAAGTCCCACCTTCAACTAGACATAATTAATGAGAATGGATTTCTGAGAAAATTTTATCTGCTAAAATCAAAGTCTATATTCAGTATGTTTAGTCTGATTTTTCAAGGCAGTAGAATCTTGTTAGAAAATTATTCACACCTGATCAGCACAAAGGACCCCTTCCCTGCCAAGTCTGAAGTATCTCCTGGAAAGCATGGAGATGTGTGGAGAAGTAATCCACACAGAAAAATGCATTCAGTCCTAGGATGAAACTGGAAACCATGTCAGGCAATGTCCATAAACTGTCTTGGATTAGATCAGTATTAGATCAGTATTAGATCAGTAAGGCAGAACTATTGTTCAGGTGCTTCACCTGATTTTAGACATCTCATCCAGATGGCTATTTCTATAGTCAAAGAAGAGAAGTGGATTCCTCCAGAGGGTCATTCATCTGAACTTGGGCAAGAAAACAAGCTAATCCCTCAGCCCAGCACAGGCAGTCCTACCTAACCTCCCACAGAAGCCTGAGCCAGGTCCATCTCTTTTTGTGGTAACACTTGTCTTAGAAACTTCAGTGAAGAGGAATGAATGTGAAAGTGTTTCTTTGGCTTACTCTTCCTGGAGGAAGCAATTGCACCTGGCAGAGCTCCTGACACAGGAGGTGTGTGAGTCTCTACCAGCACTGCACTGCTGTTCATGCAAGTCATACGTGGCTGGGTGATCCTGCAGGTATCATTAATATTTTTGAAGAACTGTTTCCTAATCTGGGAGAGAAACACATTTGTTGCCTGGGGTGGCTCCTAGACTGTAAATCATATGGCAACCCCACGTAAATGCCTTACAGAGCTTTTAATGAACTGTATCCCATAGGTGAAAGCCAACAGCAATATTAGAAATGGTGTTTATTTTATAGCCTAGAAACTGCATTTTAAATGGTAGTCTAGGTTTATATGACAGTTCTATTAAATATAAAATGGACCCATTACAAAGAAAGCCCTTTACATCTGCTTTTATCTGTGTCTAAATGGCATGCCCAGCTCTGCAATTCCTCAAATGAGACATTTTTAGAACTTTATTTATGTTACAGCCATAACAAACTAGCAACTAGAAAACTATAATGGGCACAAACGGCTAATAAAAATGAGATTGTTGAAAAATACTTCTTAATAGCAATTTACAAAGGATCCTGATAAAACAGAACTGAGGCTACGTTTCCCTGGAATTTTGCCACCGCTGTAATCACAGCTATTTGGCAACAGGTACTCCCCCTCTTCCATCTTCTGTGACCATTTCCCTCTGAGAATGCTGACAGCCAAGTACCCGGAGGTTATTCCCCCACCCTGCCATTAGGCAATTGGTGCCAGTGGATCCAGAGACATCCTCAGGGAGTTCCCTTTTCTGCCCTCCTGCCAGGCACCGACTCATCTGGAGGAGGAGACATCTTAAGGGCTTTGTCACTTGGTCAGTGGGGAGCAGCGCAGCAAGGCACGATCTGTCCCAGGCATGCAGAGAGCGCCCTGTCTCCTCCTGAAACCTGCATCCCTTCTCTGATGAACTGATCTGTTTATACAAGCTGGCTAAGATGAGCAGGTCAGACTTTTTGTTTATAGACTGAAAACTATTTTGCCCTGAGCTCAGTAACAGCTCCCCAGGCAAGAGATTGGGAGTTGAAGTAATTTCTTCTTCAGGGCAAGTTTTGTGGGGTTTTGACAATATCCATGTGGCCATTTGTGTGATGTTTGGAGGAAACTTCCCGCCACCCAAGGAAAAGAGGCCTTCTTCCAGATGTGCACTTGTCTGCAGCAGACCTTCTCACTAGGCAAGGCAGGCAAGGGCAAGACAATGTTCAAGTAAAGGTCAAAGTCCTTGGTCCGATCTAATTGCAGGTAGTGATGAATATCCTTGAATATAAATTGATGTCTTAACCAGTTCATCATTGTATCTACCTAAGGAGGAAAAGTTCCTCCTAATGAGATTTTTTGTGAGATTTTATAACACACAGAAAAGAACAAAGTTTAGAAAAAATTCATAAGGTTTTGAATCAGCAGGGGCTAAAATACTATACAGTGAGTAAGAAAGAGAATAGTGATATTGAGGTAAAAAAATTAAATCATAATATCACTTAAGACACACACTGGAAATTGGGTGCTCATGACACTACCTCAGGCTTACAGAGTGAGAGATTGTCCAAACTTCATGCAAAATATTATTTAAAACAATATGGGAAGCCACTTACCCATCCTCTTCAGCCTTCCTACCAGAAACACTAGAAATAACACCCATGTACCAAGAGACTCAACCCAGGTGCCCCCTGACTGGACTCACATCTTTCTGCAGTCTTGCACTCTTAACTCATCCATCATGCTTGCTCCTAGTTTACTTTGCAATGAAGGCTATACATTATGTCCTTACGAATCCTTTTTTACCCCAAACAGATTCAGCAGGATAGCCTGAGCTATCTGAGACTGGTGTTCTGTGCAAAATAGAGCATTCAGTTGTACAAAAGGAGCTTTGAACATGCAGGTACAGGTAGACATGCAGTGTACAAACATGTTCAGGTATAAATGCAAGTAATAGATATTTGGTATACTGTGAGGCTGTATCGTTGCTGAGATTTGCAAAAGCTCAATTTATTACAGCTCTGTGGCTGTCAACATGCAGAGTTAGCCATCACATAGACTACTACGTGTGCTTTTGCACTGAAACTGAAAGATTTGACCAAAGACTAAACAAAGAGAGAAAAATAGCTATTAAACTCCAAACAAAAATATGTCAGCAAAAGTGGCAGGAGCTGCAGAGGCAGCATCTATTTAGGGCTGGGCTAGATGTGGCATGTGGGTAAGCCTCGTCTCTGGGTAGCAGGGTTTCCACACTAAATGCAGACAAACTTTTCTTAATTTCTTTTTGGCTTTGGTTGTTGTTGTTTTATTTTGCTCTGAGAGAACCAAAAAAATTAACACATATATTTCCCTTAAGGAATTTTAGTTAACATGAGCACTAGTATAGTTTCACAGTCTGTTAACTGATCCAGTAACACAGACCCCGGTTTATTCGAAACAATCCTACAAAAATTAGCAAAACAGAAAGAGTAAGCAAAATTCTGGTTGCTTTATTCTCAGGGGTAGTCAGTAAGAATATTTGTGTGAGCAAGATAAGTAAGATCTGACCCAAAGAAACACAGCTGGCAAATTCATGAAAACCAGAAAGTCAGTAGTAGCTATTGAGAAATCATAGTAATATTTTTAAGTTGTCCTGCTGAGGACTGCCTTTAACCACATCTCCCCTCCCCTTTCTGTCTCCCCCCTCTCCCAGACTTTTGTCCCAAGTATTTAATTGTGAGTAAAATATTTGTACTGGGAAGACATCAAAGGCACTGATTTTAGAAATTCAATTTTATATAACGCAAGACCCCTGAACTTCAGAAAAAGTTCATTTCGTCAACTATCACTAATCATCTGTGAACCTGGTGCTCTACCAACTAAAACAGAGTATTATGAATAATGGATTTTCCCCACATCTGAAGTGTAAGAGTAATTATAAATATGAATACAAGCAATGATCATGCTTTGCGTGATTCTATTTTCTGCTTTGGCAAAAAAGTGAAGAAATTAACTGATACATTTGCTTTAAAAAATAGGTAGCATGCAAAGCCAAAAAGTGTAAAGGAAATACTCAATGAAAGTTTGGGTTTCTGCTTTTTTTTGCACATCTGTTCTAGCTGTTATTTTTTTAAATTTTCCTCCTCCCTTACTCTTCATCTTCATAGCCTCACTGAAATTATGACATTAAAAGGTGCCAGGTCCCCACTAGCAGAGAAGAAAGGCCATTCTTTCCTATTTGTCTGGCACGAACTAACACTTTAGGGAATGAGCCTTTGGTATGATCAGAATATTTTCACTTTTAGTTGAAAGAGTGTGATTAGAAGATGGGAGGTTGACCTGAGCTGGGAACAGCTGCATTCCTGCTGCCTTCAGTAATGCAGAACAGCCACTTGGTGACAGGGAAACAAGATGCACTTGGAAACACCTACCTCTGTCTGAGGAGAGTTTTCCTCCTCCTTTTCCAGCAGAAGAAACACTTTCTTTAAATGCCATGGGTACACACAGAGCATGAGCTTTCACTGACTCATAAAATTGCTCTTTGGACAAGAACAGCCATATCCAACGTCTCCAAATCACTAGAATGGGGACGAAAAACAGCAATTTAAAATTAATAGGGCCATACCCATAAATTAGTGAAAGGACTGCTGAAAAAGGAACAGTAGTGATTTAAAATAAAAATTTAGTTAGATATTGAAGTCGTATTTTCTACGTGTAAAGAGTAATCTCTTTCTTGGATGACAGAAATCAGAAGAATCAGTAGTGAAAGAAGGAAAAGAAGTCAGTACCATAGAAAGGAACATATGGCTCAGTTCTTATCTGTCCCAAGCTGGTTTCAAACGAAATCCAAACAAAAACTTCTCCCAGAGAAGTAAAGGCATAATTCACAGTAAAACCAAAGAAAAATTCATGAATCTCCTGCAGAAATACCCCATGCCCATCAGGAATGAATGGCAAAATTAGGGACTTGCCATGCCATGTGAGGATGGCAAATTTCTCTCTGCAAGAATTGGAATTTAATTGGTCACCAGTTGCATTTATTCTGTCATATGCTGTTGTGGATCTCTCTAATTGTTGCATATATCAGTGCTTTATCACTGGCATCAGCCAGAGTACATTTCCTGAGAATGTGTATCTATGCAAAGAAAATTGCACTCTTCATTCATTTCCCAAGTCAGAATTTTGTTTATATTGGTTTCCTGATCAGCTCTGGAGTGCGTGCTTGGTTACCTTCTACAAATTCAGATATCTATGTTATAACATTCCAGTTCAAAGCAAGAGACAGGAGATTTTTGGTTAATTGCGGCTTTTGTTTTGTTTGATGTTTTTTCCATTTTGAAAGTGTTTTACAGTTTCTGGACCCCTGAAATTTCTCTCATGGAAATACAGGTACTTGCATAGACAGTTAAAGCTATTCCTGTTTGTCTATAGGTTTGGTTTTCACAGCTACAGTAACCTTCTTCCCTACAATTTTTCAAGAGTTTTCTCATTTCATATTAAAACTCAGTCTTACACTGGTAATAAACAAACCTCAAAAGATTCAAATTGCATTTATTTGAGTTTGAATATATACCAGAACATTGTGTGTCTAAAGTTCTTGAGGAAAAATAGATTGTCTCTTTTTAATTAGTTAACAAACATTAAGGGAAATTGCATCAGTCTTCTTTTTCTTTACTTCAAAAGGCAGTAAAAAAAAGTGTTTCTCTGTCACTTGAATGTCATGAAAGGTTGCAGAGACTGGGTTATCCTACCCTGCACTTCAGAAGGGCTTCTAGTCATCTTGTTTTTAGAATCTAGAACTAGAATAAGAAGAATATTTTCATATATATGTAGCAATTTAGACAAACTGTCCTCACTATTTCAAGCTTTTTGAAAAAAAGGTTATTAGTTTGATCATTGAAAATTATTAGTTATTAGGTTGATCATTGAAAACATTAGGGATTAATCCAAGCCATTGTCAGACCATGTTACCAAAACAAGAGAATGAGCAGATTGGGATGAATTTTATTCTAAACACTTAAAGAGGATTAAGAGTACTATTACAATTTACAAGTTGTAACCAGTGCAAGTGATGCAGAATGAAGATGGTCTCTAAGCTCTTTTTCCTCCTGAAATTGCACTTGTGTTGAAAGTGTATAAACATATATTGTATTTATAATATATACCAGTCAACTAACTTCTCTCCTAGGAGATCATGGTTTATTTAAGGTCGGGAAAAAGTTACTAGGGAAAATAAAAAATGCAGCCTAGAAAGAGCAAATCTCTTCACCCGTGTTTATGCAGCTGAAACTAGATTTCAACTCTTCTGATTCAAAGCACTGTTTCTTAACTCCTAGATTGAAACTACTGGGTGCACTGGTCACAGTGAGGAACCATGATGTGATGCAGTCACAAAAACTGTCCTGTGAGCTTGGTCCTGCTGTGCACTTTAGGGCTGGGCCTGTAGGGTTGCATGGTTAAACCCTTAACCCAACTTTTTTGAAAGATCTGGCTTGCTCACACAAGCACAAATAAGCTTTCTGAGAAGTGTCTGCTAGGTGTTGTCCTTTTCTGGATGCCCAAATGAAGGTGTTTTACATTCCAGCTTAGCTTTGTGCTGGCTTAGCCAAACCTCATAATGTAGGATTGTTTGGCTGAATACGATTTGAGGGCCAACAGAGTGTTTGTTGGCTCTTACTTCCACACACTTTACCTCTGTCAAACCTCTCACAACTATTTGGCTTTTATGCAATCCAGCCAGATGCTACATGACCATCCCTGCAGGGTAAATGTGTCACTGGCTGAGGGTCACAGCCTGACTGACCTCACAGGCATTGTCCGATTGTCAGCATCTCCTGCTTCTCACCACTTCACTTTTTCACTAATGGTTAAAAAAAATTTAAAAAAAAAAAATGGGTCTTGATGACTAGCTGGGTAGCTGGGGACAATAATAAAGATCTGAACTCTTACCTCTCCTCCCAAAATATGCAAACTAAACCACCCATTGATCTGGGAGGAACTCATTAGAAAGCCAAAGTGCAACAAATCATGTAAAACATCTGCAAGTGACTTCAGCTATAATACATGATGGGAGGGTTTTCTGTGTCCCAGATAGCCTGGAATTCAACTTTCACCAAAACCAAGGACTGCTTCTGGGTGAAAACCACCACCTCCGCTTCAGTAACTTGAGGCATCAGGGGTTCAGGGCTCGTGCACTGAGGTGTTGTTTTCAGCTTATGCAAAAAGACCCTGCTGTCCTCTAGGTCACTGAGGAATATTCTCTCAAGTGGTGGCTTTCCATAGGAGTATTTTTAGAGTTTCAGAAAGTAATGTCGAAGGTAAGATGGCTGTGTACAGAGAAAGATTATATTCCAATAATCACTTCAAAGAGAATGGGAGGGAAGGCATGTTTCTAATTTCTATACAAAAACAAAGGAAGTAATTTCTTTCAAGGTTTTTTATTTGTTTTTTCAAATTGTGCAGTGCTCAACTTTTAAAATAATAATCATTCTTGACAGCCATTTAATAATTGTTAGTGATCTATAGCTTTATTATAAAGTACTCATCTAATGATGTATTTCCTTTACCCTAAGGGCCAAGTACAAAGCAGGGAAATTATCTCGGTGATACTTTTAATAACTTCCTGTGGGATTGCAAGCTCTGGCTGAAGCTGTCTCTGCAAAAGAGTTAATCATGTAATTTCACAGATTAGACAACACAGGGTTACTAATGAGAAACTTCAGTTCAGTGATAAACTCTTTTTTTTTTCCAAGAATATTTTGAGAGGCCTGTAACCTTTGGCTGACACCCAACGAGGCTATTAGTTTAACCATGGGATGCACTACCAAATGTACAAGAGTCAGCAGAACTTTTCCTTCTGAAAATTGCTCATAACTTTCTGTGAAGAAGTCTTCAAAAACCCAGAAAGAAGAGAAGGAGGGGAAAAATCAGGCAACAAGGGGCTGACTTATTGGCTTCCGATAACTGGCATGGCTTCAGCTTCCAGTTTCTTTTCAACAATGTCCGCTCACTATAGCAACCCCAGATCCCATTTAAATGTCATGCTGCCCTCTGTTCTATAAACATGTATCATCCATCACTAAATATTTAGATCTGAATTGTTGGAGCTGAGTTCTGTGCCAGGGGTAAGGGGATTAATTCCTTTCAAGGCCCTCACATGATGGATTTTTCACTGAAGTAAACATCCGAGAAGAGCTCACACTACGGCCATAAAATATATAAATAAAGTTTAAAGTTTAATTAAGTCAACATTATTTAAAGTGGTTGTCATATTTTACGGTGAACTCTCTGTGTTTATTTTGTATGACTCCTCATAAATAGTCTCTCCCTTTCAGACAAAAGGCATGGCTGGGTTAAAGTCAAGGGTCCCATGCATGGTATGGGAAGGAGGGTCTACCGTGCTGGGAGATCCAAAACGCTCCGTATCGGGTCCTCCGCTATCTCGTGTCTTCCTAATGAGCTGAGATGTTGTGCAGACACAGGAAAAGCATGGTGGAGTTTACAACAGACGTGACACAGGGAAGTCCTTTGAGTGGCTCTCTGGGCTCAAAGGAGGGAAAGCCTCCGCCAGCCCAGTCCAAAGGCTGCTGATGCTGGGTGAGCAGGCAGTAGGGAGAGAAATAGGGCTAGGAGGGGGCAGGTCAAGAGGGGCAATCCCCCCATCTCCACCAGCAAGAGGATTGTAGCATGTTCTGGGAGAAAGTTGGCATTGCTCCCCACCCTAAACAAGTCCCTCAACCCAACAAGGTATATATTCAAGAGGAAAATTATTTGATGACATTATGTGGCCTAATCCTTTGGAACAGGAACAGTAATTTTAAAGGTGGAAGGAAATATGTGAAAAAAGTTATGAAAGTGATTGTCAATCGATGCTGTCCTGTAGAGAGATCTTGTAATACCCTGATAAGGATTCCTATATAATTCGCTAAGCACCCAGTGGGAAAGGGTGAACCAAATGCTAGAGCTTCAGGTCAAACCTGAGGAAAACTTGCATTCAACTTCAGCATTTTCTCAATTGCCATGGGTTGTTCCTGCCCATGGACTCTGCCTCTGCTGTCCATCTCCATGTCAGCCATGCCTTACATCCCAGTTAAGGAGCTTGTTATTAGAACAAACACAAAACTGTTGTAAGATGCTCATATTCTTGAGGGATGTGTGCTGTGTAAGTTTGAGGACACTTTTTTCCCTTTTTCTGAGGATTTTCTCTATCTGTGAAAGGGTACTACATCTATCAGTGAAAGTGGACTACAAACCTTGCCAGGACAATAGACTTCGAAGACAGAGCTGGTAGCAGAGGTATTAGCTGTGACACGAGTTTGTTGCTGATCTCCCATGTGACTGAGAAGAAGTCATTCAGTATATCTGATTCTTACTAATGAAACTGGAATAACAGCATTTTATCTTTATCTTGTTTAACCTGCTTCAACTGTAAAGTTCCTGTGGTAGGGCTTTTCTTCTATGCTGTGTTTGCAGTGCTCACACCAAATATGTCCAGTCTGGAAATAGTCACCTATAGCTGCTATCTTGCTGCAAACACTGGTGTAGGAGAAGAGCATATTCCCTCTTTTGGTTCTAGTTTTTTCTCTCTGAACAATTTTTTTTTTTGCAAACGTGTGAGAAGAGCCAGGAAAAAAATGTAAGTGAATGTTATTCCTGTCCTTATGTACTCTCATTCATCTGGTACCTATTTATAAAGTAAATACGTACATGTGTATGCATGTCTGCATATGTACATGCACACACACAGACTTTACTAATTCTCAAATATCCATGTTTTACATATGAACATGGATGCACTCATTCAAGTGCAGAAGCACAGGTCATGCAATTCTTGTGAGGGGAAATGCAAGGCATGCTTTGTCCAGACAGAACACATGCAGAAACACAGACTAGACTGAACTGAATTTACCAGACAGTGAATTCTCTTTCTAGAAAATGAAGCTACAGGATGAAAGATCCCTCTGCTTTTGTTCTGTATCAGTACTCATTATGTTGCCCCAAAATCTTTAGCATCAGGTAACATGATCATGCTGAAGGTAGTAAGAAATTTAATGAGGTCTTAATCTGCATGACAGGTTAAAAGCTATGAGAGTTTCTAAGGCTCTATGTGGTATAAATGGAGTGCAAACTAATATTATTTGATAAGATAGGAAGAGGCCCAGCTGAAGGGAAAGCATTTCCCTACAGGCTCTGAACTTAGGTTAGAAGTGAAATTGTTAAAACTGAAAAGATACAAAGAGAAAGGAAAGGAAAGGAAAGGAAAGGAAAGGAAAGGAAAGGAAAGGAAAGGAAAGGAAAGGAAAGGAAAGGAAAGGAAAGGAAAGGAAAGGAAAGGAAAGGAAAGGAAAAAGGAAAGGAAAGGAAAGGAAAGGAAAGGAAAGGAAAGGAAAGGAAAGGAAAGGAAAGGAAAGGAAAGGAAAGGAAAGGAAAGGAAAGGAAAGGAAAGGAAAGGAAAGGAAAGGAAAGGAAAGGAAAGGAAAGGAAAGGAAAGGAGAAAAGAAAAAGAAAAGAAAAAGAAAAGAAAAGAAAAAGAAAAAGAAAAGAAAAGAAAAGAAAAGAAAAGAAAAGAAAAGAAAAGAAAAGAAAAGAAGAAAGAAAAGAAAAGAAAAGAAAAGAAAAGAAAAGAAAAGAAAAGAAAAGAAAAGAAAAGAAAAGAAAAGAAAAGAAAAGAAAAGAAAAGAAAAGAAAAGAAGAAGGAGCTAAAAAGTACAAAAAAGCAGTTTCATCATTCCAGAGCAAGCAAACCATTTTGAAAAAAAAACATAGACAGGGGAAAGTGTTTAATTTGAACTTCATTTACAAGCAGAAAGGATTTGTTTAAAAACAGTTAGAGTGATAACTAAAGAAAGTTAATAGTGACCAAAAGTAATTATTGCTACTTTCAATGGCATGAAGGGAAATTCAACCTGTGCAAAGAGCTAACACTAAACCTGTTCATCTTGTAAACTGTCCCCTGTGTTTGTCCCCTGTGTTTTGCCAGCAAAAGCATCTCACAGGGCCTGACACTTCCTTTCTGAGCTGCCAGAACTGGGAAATGGGAGGTAAATTTGATTGCATCAGTATTTGTCACAGAAAAAATTTTGCAATGATATTCATGTCTCATAATGTCTGCTGCACTTCCCTTGAGGAGGTTCCCATCTGTGAGGGCATGAAATCCCCATTTCTGGGGCTCACACACTGGAAAAGTCCTACAGAGAGGACTGAATAGGACTGGCATGCAGGCATTGTTTTAGCCTCACTCCCTGACATCGGGATGGATTTAGATCCTAACCTACTGGCTGCACTCCTGACAAGTTGTGTTTTAATACATCACTCTGCCTCCCAAAGGTCAGCCAGATAAGCCATCCATAAAATGCACTATTAGTGTTAAATTCCTCTCTTCCCAACTTGTCCCCCCACCTATGGTGTCAGCTCCTTTGGCAAACAGCACAGCAAAGGCATGGTGTCTCTCATGCTGTTGGTCTTTCTTGTATGAATGTAAAAAGTCTGTCTCAGTAAGCATCCCCAAGCATCTTGAAAGCTGAGAGCATAGTCAAGTATTAATTCAATTTATGAAATACTAGAGGTGGGGAGAAAATATATTTACTATTGATATAGACAAATATATACATTTTCAAAGTAAAACTAAAACCAAGTGCTATTCTGGTAATATTTTTAAGGGGGTGAGTGGAATTTACAGGAAAACAAATATCTCATCTCATGACTGTTTCTGATGAGTCAACAGTTCTCCGACTTCTCCTTTTGTGGCAGATATTAGATATGGCAATGCCTCTTTCAATTAAGGACAAGTGTCTGTTAAGAGAACAATCCCCTGGAAGGGAGGAAGAGTTCAAGTAGTTGTTTCTAATTACAGGAGCACAAAGCTACGAGATGGGGAAGTGGTGATTAAGCAGACTCTTCATCCAATTAATATTGAATTTATAGAGCTGTGTGAAATAGCTCCAGCGAGGAAGACTGATGACAACTTTTCCTGGTCAAGGGATTCATCATGGACTGGAAGAGAAAGGAGTATGTCTGGGAAAGCTTAAATATGGACATTAGCTTTCAGTTTGGCATAGGTACTTGTTGGCTATGCTGTGAATATTTGCCTTCTCTTTTTCCTTGTTCACAAATGTGCTCATTGTCAAACAGCCTATATATATTTGTGCAGAAATGTTTATTTTTGACAAATCAACAGTTTTTGACAACAAAATAAAACAAAAAAGCATTTTCACTAGTGAATTCTTGGGCAGCTCTCACATTCAAGGCTCCCAGAATTGCCTTTACACCGCCAAGTCATTCCCACAAGCACAAATATGCAGTTCCAGCTACTTAATGGAATTTGCATGTGTATATCAAGGGGCAGAATTTAGCTCTTGGTCTAAAACATGTGGAACACTTTTCAAAGAGGAAGTCATTTAGAAATGATGTAAGTCTTTGCAGTTTCCCTGTTTTGTCTATGCAATATTCCAGTTTTATAAAACGGTATGAATACATGAAATGTATTTATATTTGGCTTTTATAGCAGTGTGCAACTGTAATGAGCCAGTTGAGAACATCTCAGTGAGCTAATGTTTACCAAAACTGTTATCCCTCAGTTGTAATACTTTTATTCCAGTAAAAAATTATTGTGATTCTTTGTACTCAGATTTTTTTTTCTGATTTCACTGCTTTCATGCCAAGGGTATTCCAGTTATTTCAGCAAAGCTACCCTGGCATACAACTCATGCCGTGAGGTAAATCAGACTCTGGAAGGAATCCTAGTCCACTGAACTCAGTAGGAATTTTGCCATTGAGTTCCGGGGAACAACATTTCCTATAAAATAAGAACATCTCTTTGTGTACAATAGAAGTAGTGCTTTATTTTTCTCTATACAGGAAAAACAGAGAACTTTTAATCCTGATTTTTTTTTTAATTCTCACCAGTAAGTATACTTTGGGCTACAAATATATATGGAGAAATCATCCAAAAAGGTGTAAACAGGATAGCTTGAGCATAAGTCTTATACAAGGCATGCTGAAGTCAAAACTTGGTGTAGCTGACCTAGATATTTCTTCAAGAGGAGTGTGAAAATAAATAGTGACATGAAGTGTTTGAGTTTTACTTGTTTTTTGGCAAACAACCTGGCCCTGATTCACCTCTCACTTAATTGTATAAGTGCTATAAACGATAAAGTCAGATCTCATCATCTGGAAATAATAGAAGAATGAAAAAATACTGTGGAAATTGTAAAGAATTCTTGACCATGAGAAGGCAAACTTGTAGTTTATCAGGTTCTGGTAGGGACTGGTCTTCTCCAAGGTAGTGTAAGGAGGTCTTCTGGTGTACTTTAAATCTATCTATCTATCTATCTATCTATCTATCTATCATCTATCTATCTATCTATCTATCTATCTATCCATCATCTAATCTATCTATCTATCTATCTATCTATCTATCTATTTTTTTTAAATATTTTTTTTTTACAATCTGTGACCAGACCCACATACAGGGAATGTGGGTCCGGTCACAGATTGTAAAAAAAAAGCTCATGGTGTGATTACGAGATGATGGTGTGATTAAGTGATGAGCTCATGGTGTGATTAAGAGATGATTGAACAGCCCTACCAAAGGGCCCACTCGGGATCCTATCTTAGAAGAAGAAACCAGAAGAGCTTGGCATGGGTCAGCAACACAATGAAACCTAAAAGGAGGACAAGGTTACTTTCCACAAATACACTAAGAAGGAAGAGAAGGAGAAATATTAGGAAGAGGAGAAGTTTAAAGAGATGAAAAATATTGTCACAAGCAGAAATAGTTATAAACAGTCCAGGAATTAATTTAGGCTTCAAACAAGAAGGTGGTTTCTGGGTCAGGTTTACATTAGGGCAGCAGATAAAATGGGAAGGTTCAAGGTGAAGCTAGTAAGTGTGTGTGCTGACTGTAGAAGATTGGGCTTGTGAGGATGAAGAGTCACTCTGTGGTACAGGGCAAACCTTTTAGTCTCAAGTTTCTTCTCTAAACCAAGAGTAGTTCTCCTGTTTCTAAAAGCTGGTAATAAGGAAGCGTTATCATCTCCCCCCCTATGAAAAATCACTTTAGTGACTTTGCTCTGATATCTGTGTAGCCTCAGAAAACCTGTCTGCCACTAGAGGGGTGAGGAATTCCTAAGGAAATAGGTATGTCCCACCCACATACATGCTCCACTCCTCTCTGTATCTGGGATGCCTCATATAAAAAGTGTTGACAGCTGCAGTAGGGATTTTACAAGAGATTGCCATTCATATTCCACAAGGACCGAAAGATCCACATGGGAATATTTAATATAAACAGTAATAGTTTCCCACATCTTTGTTTAGAGAATAGCCTGAGGATTTCTAAACTTTAGAATTATATTTATTCCAGAAGAATGGTTTCACTTATAGCTGTATAAATCTTTCCTTTACTGAAATGTAAAGGAAAGATTGTTGTTTGTGTCTGAATATTTAAATACAATATTACAATACGTAATCATACTGCCATACTACTGCAAGGCAGCACAGGTAACTCTCACCTCATAGAGTTTTACTACGCAGTAATAATCTGCACTATAATAATGATCTGCAGGGACATTATCTGTCTACAGTTACAGTGTGAGACCTGCCAGACTTCCAGGAAACACAGGAGGGTTGTTTAATTTTCTTAATAAAACAAATAATTGGAAAAGATTTCCCTGAGATTTCAGTATCGGACTGGCAAAGAAATCTAGGGCTGAAAAATGAAAATCCTGCTTCTAGCTGGGCAGGACTCCTAATCCCAGGATCAGGCTGTGGAGCTCAGTACTCTGGAAAGCCCAGCCTTGCCATTAAGCTCCTCAGAAGGAGCTGTTAGATACTGAGCTCTTTGGAGTATCTGCTCTGAAGCATCCAAAAGGCCATTTTTCTTAGCTTGCCTTTGGAATATTTTAAATGCATTTTTGGCCTACTTAGCACTTTTAAACATTCCCAAAGTCCTTAATAAAGCCTACTGCTATATCACTCTTGTCACTACTAGCCACAGTCTGATATAGCACATGCAACCTCTCTTGGAAATACCAAATGTTGGGGAGGGGAGCAAAACCTATCTTTTAGTTAAGAGATAGCAGGACAGTATTGCTGGCTTCTAGCACTCATATGTCAGGCTCAGCTATGAGACTAAAGTACCTTTATTTCCTTCTGTTTGCCTGTTGATTTCTGAGATTTAATGGTTGTATGTGTCAGCTCTTCTCCACAGCCTTGTGGGCTAGAGTGCACCAGAAATCAACAATTACTGGAGAGTGGAGTGCTGTGTTTTAGCTATTTTTAATCATTTCCCCACACACACATCTGTATTATGACATTCTATTTTCATATCTATACACTGAATAAGTTTAAAAGTGCTGACGCTCCTTCCTGGCACATTGGTTGAACATTTGTGTCCTGTTGTGCTCCTGGAAACAAAAAGGATGGAAGAAAAACAGAGGTCATAATCTGCTGCAAAACAAGCAGTGTCTGTTCTTTCACACTATTTCTCTTCAGAAAATAACTGGTACCTGAGTTAACAGTAGGAAATTTTGCTAAAATTTCCAACCTATGAATTCTGAGCAGTGTATGAACTCATGGAAAACTTCAAACAAAATTAAGACATCATAACCTTAACAGCTGTGTGGGCTTGGCAGGGAGGGTTTAACACCTAGTGCTCCTCACATTAATTGATCACTGCTTCAAGAAATGACAGAGGACACAGATTGTGCTACAACAACTTTCTCCAAAGTGGCAAATGTGCATGGTGTCATCCAGTTTAAGGGAGAAATACAGAAACAGAAGAGCAAGCATACTTCTGTTTGTAGCTCATGAGACCATAAAAAAAAAGAAGAGGGATCACTAGTTTAAAGTTTGAAAGAGAAGGCTCTTTTACATACTTGCTGACTGCTGGGTTTTCTTTCTGGGAGTTCATAGAAATATACTGCTCTGGGCTCAATTCTTTGATGTCAGGAGGAAGGGAAGAGGCATTAGGACATGAAGAGCCTCTTCCACTCTACAGAGCCTAAAACTACTTCTTTCTACACATATTATATGCTATGTTCCCTTCAGATAGACACGTGAAGGGGAGGCAGGTTAGGATTATTGGTGTTTTCCCTCATAAGTGCAGTCATTAAAGAGAACTAAGTTCAAGTATATTACCTCTACTTAATATTAAACAGTAGTTCATTCTTTACAAACAAAGCCGCAGTTTTTGTAAAAAGGATGTTTTGTATGGAGAGGATCAGAAATTCCGTCTTGAGCTTTCTTACAAAGGATGCATTGTTCTGATTTATCCATTTCCTGGAATACGTGAAAGACAAAATAATACAGCTTTGTGGTATTTTCTAAGAGCTAGGGAAAAAACCCCCAAAACAATTAATCCAAGTCTATTCAGTTAGATGTTTAGATTCATTACCTAATGTCAGAGTTTGGAGAAAAGAGTTAACTTCCAATTCATTAACATTTACTTTTTCAGTAATCAAGTGTATTATTGGTGCCAAAGACAAAAAGCCAAAATATAAGGAAACATTCACTGAATGGGCTACTTTGTAAAACTTGATGTGTATTGGGAATAACTGGTGTCAAGCTTCCTTCGTGAAGTAAATCAAAGCAATTATATTCTCTTTTTCTAGTTGTTTCATCATCTGAAATTGTGATTTAAGTGCAGTTTTCAGTGGATAAAATATCTGTGTGTTCAAGACTACTTTTTCTCGACCATGTGCTGGACAAAAGTTTTCAAAACTGAGCTGAACTAGTTTGATTGGTTTTATGCTTCCCTTTTACAGCCTCTCCCCTTATTCTGCTCTCTGGACTCTTAACAACTTTTCTTCCAAACACACCAATATTTATGGTGTGCCCTAAAGGACAGTGCCCCTTACAAATATATTCATAAAAGTTAGTACAATCCTAAAGTACAACGAGTTCAAAAGAAAAACAATCTGAAAATGAGCTTTAAGATGAATACTTTAGAGTTGTTATCTGAGGTACACTGGCAGTCTCTAATGAGACATTTGTAATTTAATTGTGTCATGGAGAAACTATAAATTCCCCCAGAGCCCACATCCAAGTTGTTTTTATAATGAAGATAAAGTAACACACATACCAAAAATCTTTTGAATATACTATAACTTCTTCCAAAAGATAAAGAGGGCCTATATCCTATTTATGTCACTACACTCAATTGCATAACAGAGCTTACAACAAGTAGGATAGAGGGCAAGAGTCAATCTATAATAATTTAATACTCTATGATGCTTTACATTTCTCTTTTAATCACATAATAATTTGGGGGAGACCAGTTCATATCAATACCTGAAAAGAAGAAAAATAACAGGATTGCAAATGGTCATTCTAAAGAATCTTTATGAGAGATTATATTGTGTTTCATACTTCCTCCAGGGAAGAAAATATTCTAATATTGCATGACTCAGCCTCTCCTACATCAGATTTCTATGGCTTTGGATAGACATTTGTAAAGATTGCTATGCCTCAATTAATACCAAAATGCTGTCTACTCACTCCAAGTTGCTAAATAAATTAGAGCAAGCTCAGCTTTCAGATACAGAAATAGCTTATGCAATTCACTCACTTGATCATTACCAATGAGCCCTCTGGGTCCCTCAGCTTGAATGGTGTATTTACTTCCTTGCAGATTTAAGAAATTTTTAATGCCATGTTTTTTTTCATTAAGTTGTGCAAGACGTACTCTCCAAAGTTCCACCTTGTTGGGACAACTTTCTCAAGCATTGAAAATGGTATGAAATAGAAACAGCTTTGATAATCAAGCTTAAAATTTAACTTAAATTTGCTTAAAATGTCTTAGCATTCAAGTTTTAGGCAAAGTAGGAAATAAAACACAGAAGTGGGAAATAGAGGCGGATGAAGAATATTTTGTGCTCTAATTCTACCTACTGCAAAAATACCAAATTCTACAAGAACCTGCTTTTCACCATTTACCTCTGACTCATTTCTCTCACTCAGGCCAGATACTTGAGAACTGTGATCTAAATACATGACAGGAAGTGATCATTCTTGTATTTCTATTCTGTCTTCAACATAAACTGTCCCTGCTTTTTAGGAAAAGATATCTCACAGTGAGATAGCTTTTCAAAAGCCAGTCTGAAATTTCTCATGAAGTCTGTAATGTTAGCCCAAGAATCTGAGGCTACCAGCCTCACAGATGCTGTCCACTGTGCAAGGTCTCAGATGAAAGATATGAAACTTCTCTTCAAAAGCACCTCCAATATATCTTGTTCTCATTTTGGGACCATTTTAAATTTTTTTTCACTCCCAATAGATGAAGCTTTTAATATGTTTTCTGCCATCTTAGGCTGAGAATTTTCATCAATAAATAGCAATTTGCTTAACCAAATAATCAGAAAAATAAGCTCCATCTAAAATGTTTTTATTGAAAATAGGTTTATCAAGATCCCTTCCAACCTCCATAAACACTACGATAATATTATTTCTCATTAATCTATTTAATTTTTTATTCCAGAGAGTACATACAGATTGCGGTAAAACTCTACTGAAACCTGAAACAAGAGAAAATTAAAGCATTAGGTATAGAAACATGGAAACATGGAATCATAGAATCATTTAGGTTGGAAAAAGACCTTTGAGATCATCAAGCCCAACAATTTACATAGCACTGCCAAGCCCATTACTGAACCATGTCCCGAAGTGCCACATCTGCAAGTCTCTTAAATACCTTCAAAGTTGGTGACTCAACCATTTCCCTGGGCAGCCTGTCCCAATTCTCTCAGTGATGGAATTTTTCTTAGTATCCAATCTAAACCTCCATTGCTGCAACTTGAGGCCATTTCTTCTTGTCCTGTAGCTCATTACTGGGGAGAACAGACTGACCCCGACATCACTACAATTCAGGCAATTGAAGAGAACAATAAGGTCTCTCCTGAGCTTCCTTTCTCTAAGCTAAACACTCCAGCTCCCTCAGCCAGTCCTCATCAGTCTTGTGCTCCAGACCCTTCTCCATCTCCCATTGCCCTTCTCTGGGCTCTTTCCAGTCCCTCAATGTCTTTCCTGCAGTGAGGTGCCCAGAACTGGACACAGCACTCGAGGTGTGGCCTCACCAGTGCTGAGTACAGAGGGACAATCACTGCCCTGGTCCTGCTGGCCACTCTATTGCTGACACAGGCCAGGATGACGTTGGCTTTCTGGGCCACCTGGGCGCACTGGTGGCTCATGTTCAGCTGCTGTTGACCAGCACCCCCAGGTCCCTTTCTGCCAGGCAGCTTTTCAGCCACTCTGTCCCAGACTGCAGCATTGCACCCGGTTGTGATCCTTTAGGGATACATGAAAACTGATCAGGAAAGATTACTACCATTTGACTATTTTAGTGTGATTCTTCAATGCCTAACACCTTGTGGATTCATTTACAGGCCTGTATAAGGAATATGGAAGCTGGGGAATGCAATGATGACTGTATTTCATATTAACTTCTAGTGAAAATAGAAGAATATGCCTTCTAGTTAGTGCAATGTATTAGACCTCATATTGCAAATAGCTAGATGAGATTTTATCATCTTAATTTTACAAGAAATTAGGCTAGACAATGCAATTGCTTCTGCAGGCTTTAGAAATCTAGGATCAGTGGAGTAAATGTCTGCATTGGGTTCAAGTGAATTGATACAAGTTCTACTGCAGCTGGAATGGATAGGAATTTGCAGGAAATACAGTCTGGTATACACCAGAAAAGGAATGGGTTGTTTCAAATAAAAGTTTGTGTGACTTGTTGCTAATTCCAAAGAAAGAGCTTACATCTTGCAGATGAGGCACAGGCTGTAAACTATTCAGGATGACTTTCATTGCTCAGAGGGTATAATTAAAAGTATGAAGCAAACTGCCAAAATCTACAATAGAAGTGAATAGTGTACACCAGGTCAAAAGGGATCTGGAGTAATTTCTGGAAGAAGAGACAATGCACAGCTGTTAGCTTGAGTTTTTAAGGGTGAAGATGATCAGTTGCTGTATGAATTGATTGGTATTTCCTGGACATGTTCTGTTAGAATTAAAAGTCTTCTGTTGGAGCTTCATGTGTCATTGTTTGTTTCTGGCAGCTGCATCCATCCAGGAGCAAATATCTTCCAGTGACTGGAAATGTATTTTAACAAGTTAAATTTTGTTAGTTACCAGAGAAAATACCTTGGTGCAAAGGAATTTTCCTGATTTTTCTGGGACATAATTCAGATCAGGCAAAATATGAATGGGTGATTAACCCCACCATTGGGAGTCTTGCTTCCCCTTTAGTTGTCATGACAGTGCCTATATCTGGGAGCATGGATGTAACCAATTGCATACATGTCCATGCAAATAATATCCAAACAATTGCACGTGCCTTTTAAGTATCACTGGCTCTACATTCTCTGCAGTGCAATGTACCACATGAAAAACAGAACAAGGGACAAATAGAGAGGGCTGGGGAAAATCCGACAATTGGATACTGCAACTGTCCATGAATCCCATCTCAGTAACTTGTCCAGCCAAACCTAAAAACACACTGTCATCTGAAATGGGTAGAGGGAGGCATGGGTAAAACTTTGAAGGGCTTTAGAAAATCTGAGGCTTACAAACTTCTTGAATGTTGTAATCCTCCCAATAGTATAGTACCACTCAGAGGATTCATCATCTGTAAGAGAGGGGATTACCTCTTCTGCAAAAATTATGAAATCCCTAGAACAGCAGATGTGACTTCAAAAAGTGTATTTCCATACTCCTGGCACAGAAGAAGATATGCTCTCAGGGAGGAGGTTCTAGAGTGAAAAGAGATTGCAACCTTTTGGATTTATTGGAATAATTCTTGGAGCCCTCTGTATTAACTGAAACATTGATGGCTAAGGATCCCTGCCTGCTCCATAGCATGCCCTGAGCTCGCATTTATCTGGAATTGCAAATAACTGCTGCACCTCTTCAACATGGCTTTCTTTGGGAGACATCAGCAGCAGGAATGGAAGAAATTTGAAGCCTTCATACATCCACTCTTTCCACTCTCTTTAACACTTCACAGTACCAAACCAGGGAGACCAAGTGTGAAAGCTGAAGTTTTTTTGAATACTGAATAAGTTTCCTGGGACATGCTGCAGTCCAGCATGAAATCTGCTTACACCAGAGCAGCAGCACAAAGAAGGTCCTAGGCTTTCTCTGCTCTCACTGGCACTGTGTATCCAGTGCAAAGATGCAACAGCTACTTCTGGCTTAGCCCAAGAATTTTAGGGCCCTGGGTGAAAAAAAGTATCATGTAGAAATAGCTCCTGTGGATAATCCTGGTGCCATGCAGCCACTCCATTTTATACCTCTTTACTCAGAGGAGTTTATAAAACTTAAGTCGTATTAGTATACTACCTATTTATGGAAAAGGACCATGGATAACCAATCTTGCTCCTAGGCTTTTGTTTTCAGTATAATCTGAGTCACCCTCTTTAGATGTAGGAACAGCAGAAATAGAAACAGAAGTTCTCACTGGAATAGACCCAGGGAAGTTTCCTCAGTCTTCTCTCCCTTCCCTCCCAGGTTCTTTTAGGCTCTCCATAAATACAGCAGGAAATTGTCCATAACCCAAAGGGATTTTAATCTAAATATTATCAGAGATTTAACAGAGGTCCAAATGTTTCAAAATTTTCCAGCCTCACACACCACATGGATTACTAGTGACGCAGCTCTGTTTGGAGTAACTTGAACTGCACAGGTGAAAACTCCTATGGGCTTGGGCCATGTGTAAAGCCATTGAATGCTCTTGGGGATAGAGTTTTAAAGGACTTTATGATTTGTGCAAAGTGCTTTTGTCCCTATTTTGTGTCTACTAGCTCTTCAAATATTCTATTACTGACTGGAAGAAGATAGCTCAGAGGGGCAAACAACACAAGTTAGAAATTGTGTTGGCATTTATCAGCTGGGTGGCTGACTCATGACTGTTACGGGTGAGCTTAACACTGGCTTTTAGTGATCACAGTTGGCTTGAATCAGTAAGCCTTCCCATTCTTGTCCTATTTCCAGAATAACACCTGCAAACATGACACCAGACTGTGTATGGATTTCCCTGATTTTCATTTGTCATTCCTCATGCCCAGAGGTTTAGTTAGTTATCTTTTGTGGTTCATGACTGACCCCTTATGAGACAGATGAAATCTAGATTTCCCTGGAAACATCTGGCAAACTTCTCACTAGATGAAACAGAGCTGGGATCAGTTTCCCATCACTGTGATTTTGTGGAGTTTTTGTTTGTTTGTATATTATTTGAGTTCAATATTTCCTGTTCATGGCATATCTATGGAACATTTTCTATTATGAAAATAATGCTTTGGTATGCATCTTTTAATAAGCTTTGTTGCTTACTTTAAGCTACTGTTCCTTGTCTTGAGAAAAGTGTTCAATGGAAAATGTGCAGGTCTCTTTTCTGCACTGAATTTACCAAAGTAAAAAACCAAAAAAGAAAAAAAAAGAGAAAGCTGTAAAAGAGACACTAAACTACTGCAAAGAGATTGAATATTTCTCCGGTCTTGCTTCCATTTCAGCTCTAAGCACTCTGGCAAATCTTGTGTCTTAAACACTTGGCCCACAGCATTAGCTAAAGAGATGTTTTTGTGTGTTAGGCCTCCATGTTTGAAAAGATGTTTCTGTATACACCAGGTGGTTTTTGTGGTTCATTGATCTCACAAAGAAAGGATCCTACCAAGTCCTCTAATACTTTAGAAACCTTTGCAGCGAGAGATTTTCCCAGATGTGGTTAATGGTCACAAGGAGCATCAGTACTATTTTATAGAGCTGGTGTTATGTGATGGTAGAGCTCCACTTACAAGAACTAAATTAATCTGCACTTGGAAGTGCTTGATTTTTGTACTCCAATATCTAAGTTTAACTGGTTTTCATTTTGTGGGGCTTTTTTTGTTGTTTTTGTTTTTGGTTTGGTTTGGTTTGGTTTTAAACCTTCCTTGGTTATTTTGTCCATAGTACAGAGAAATTGAATAATTCTGAAAAAGAAGTCTGGGACCACAGTCCAACTTGACAGGGCATTAAGATTGAAAGATCTACCAGAATACTCTCATTCTGAAAGGCTGATGCCACTCCTTTACATTTTAGCTGCAAATTTACTTGTCCATTTTAACCATAATCAGGGCACCTACACTCCTATCTGGTATTTCCTGGTCTAGAAATCCAGTACAAAAGAACACTCTCCTCTCAGGAGATGTCTGATCTGATGTTAGATTGCAGACAAGCATTAAATCTGAGGCTTTCAGAGTACAGCAGATTTTGTGCCTAGGTGTGAATGAGCCATATAGATCAAGTGGAATTAAACTGATACTGCCGAGAGCTTTTGGAGTCACTGGGAGGTCTGGTACAGCCAGTCTGCTCTTGCATGGCCAAGGAGGCCCAGGGCTCTGAAGCATGAAGCACTTAGGTAGGAGGCAGCACGGATCTGATTCTCCTGGCCTGACAGATGTCCAGGAATCCTGAACAAGTCCGAAGTTCACTATTATTTTTCCTAGACAACACTTCCGAGTCAGTGTTCATGGTTGCCTTGCTCACTGCAGGGCTGAGTCTCCTTGCTGGGCTGATGTTTTTGGGGACCTATGGGGTTGTGCCTCAGCTCTTCACCTCCACCTCCTGAGTGAGTGTGGTTCGCAGGTTTCTGATCCCATAAGACAATATCTGCTGAAGCTCATGGTGACTGCTCAGTTGCTTCTCTGGGGTGGGGATTAAGCTGGTTGTCTTCAGCATGGGAGTTTGTCTTTTTGTCAAGAGCTCAGGAGTGCTGCAGGAGGAAGAGAGTGGAGCTAATGCACACTGCTCATTTTCTATATTTCTTCCACATGATTGCTGGCAGATGTGACCCATGACGAATCCTTGAAATATGGCTGTGCAGACAGAGATGGGACAGATCCAAGGGTAAAAAGCCTGTGCTTGGGAGATGCTGTGCTGTGACAGATTGCATGAGTTCAGATGTATCTCTCTCCCATCTCATGTTTGCCATTGCTTTCTTAGAGGAAAGCAGAGCTGCTGAGGAGGACGGCTGGGCAGGATTCATTTCCTTACTCCCAAAACCTATGGAGAGGCGAAACACATGCTACTCCAAACACTAAAGCTCTCCTAACAATATGGATCATTTGAGACTGAGGAGTGGAGCTGAAATGACAGAGATCGTTTGTGCCAGAAGTGCATTTTTTGTGAATGCTGAAATCCTGACATTCCTGGCTAGCCCAGTATAAATATGGCCACCCAAGTGTTGTGCCATTACTTGAGTTCATCTGCAGAGTAGCTGTTATGTGGTTTCTTTGGCAGTCCAGTGATTCCTTGAACTGAAAGGAAACCATGGCCTCACTCTCTGTGGCTGCTGTGTGGGGGCCAGCGTTATGAAAAAACCCAAACACGCCATGACCCTGTGAAAGCACATGGGCCTGCACATCCTTGTCAGCGTGTGGCAATAGCAGTGCTTGAAGATTTCCTGCACTGGAGCTGGCCTCTGTCCTCCCTGCCTGAGAGGCTAGAGCAAGACCTGACCTGGGAACTGATTTTCCTGTCCTCCCTAATAAAACACAAACAATTTCTCACAAGTGTAACGAGAGGAAGAGGCAGCACTTGCACTTGGCTGGGTGTGTTTATGCTTGGTTTCTGAAGACTGGACTGGGCACATTAGTAACTAGGGCAGGATGAAGTTCAGTTTGTGTGATGCCAGGAGGGCTGTGGGGGAAGATGACCTGGAGGTTGATACTGAGGCTCCTCCCTGAGAATTTTATTTTTTTTAATATTTGCAGTTTGTTGCAATCTCGTCCCTCCTAAGGGAAATAATTTGCTCTACTCAAGACATTTCATAATATCCAAAGAGAAATTCTTGCTTTGCTGAGAGACAACAGAGAGGAATAAACACAATATCCCATAACAGCAACGAAAACGTCATAAATTTCCATTCAGATCCAAGGCAGGATTTTTTCAAGACGAGAAAGAGGAAGCCTCCTCTCTATTAAGATCTGGCAAAAGACAATGCCAACACCCTTCTTTGAACTGAAAAGATAAAATCAGCAGAAATGCAGGGGAGCTGGTGGACTAGCAGCTCATGGGCTCCAGCCCTCCTTCAGGTGCTTGCCCAAGATCTTCACACCTCTTAGGAATATTTTAATCTCTTCAGCCATAATACAGGAGTCAAATATCAGCCCACACTGGTTTTATGGTTAATGGATTGCACTGCTGAACTGTCAGACCTCAGGGGTTTATTAAACTTAAAACAGTGTGGGAACACAGGAGTGAAGGGAGTTTCACTGTCTCAGCCTAGTGAAAAGGCAAAATTTGAAGATTATCAAAAGTATTTAGAAATGTAACCTTCATTTATTTAGGGCCAAGTTCATTACCGTGAAGGGACCATTATGTTCTTGACACTGAGCCCCTCTAGGGATAAAATAAGAAAATTAACCTTAGTTTAGGTGTCAGGACTGCAGCATGACATTCAGAGGTACAATTCACCTTTTGTGATTGGGACTGACACTTGTGAGCTGCTTGGGCACGAATTAAGTGTGTTACTCAACCAGCACATACCTGGGGTGGAGGATAGATGACATCTCACATTAAAGCTTCTGCAGGCAAGATGGGATGCTAGCAAGGAGCCAGGGCTTCTGTCCATTCTCACAACTTCCCTGCCTGGAGCAGGGCCAGCCTTTCTATCCTCTGACTACCTTCCTCAGTCCAATCCCACAGCACTTTCTGTTTGTTTAATGCTGTGCAGCAGCCTTGAGATAATGGGGATGTTGCCAGAGAGAACGTGGCCAGCTCAGGGCCTGCTTTGCGGTTCTCCAGCACCAAAAAATTCACTGCCCAGGGGTCTTTCAAACACTCTGCATCTCCAAGTGGGCCATGTTGTGCAATGCCAGGGTTCCAGGAGTTAACTGCAGGTTGCTTTTGGAGCTCTGAGACTCCTGCTTGCCACCTCATTATCAGCAAAGTCTAGCCTGATCTGAGCACCTCAGGGATGCTCTTACCGCCGAGATCCCAGTCCTTGGACAAAATGCTCTTGTCCCCAAAAGAAATGAACACAAGCACATCAGAAATATCACATCTATGCAACTATGCATCCATGTTTGTAAGGATATGTATAAACTTTCCCTTTGAGAGCTGTGTTGGGGATGGAAAGGTTTACAGGCCCTGCAATGGAGCAGCGTTGTCAGGAGAGAGGAAAATAGGAAAAGACAGCAGCTGCAAATCCTCATACAACATCTCACTTAAAATGTCATGTGTGCTACTTGGTTTAAATTGTCACCCCTCCAGCAACCACAAACAATGCAGAAACAGCAGATGTGTTTTCTATTTAGAATTAAACAGTTTATTTCAACCACTGTCATTGTTACAGAGGGAAAATAAATAAATATCCATGTTAATGTAAACTTCAAAAGGTACTTTCTGGCATGAATGGCTATTCTGAATCCAGATTTCACTGAGAAAACTAGGATTTGACCGTGGATTTATATTTAATTTTTTTTTCTAAGAGGGATGCTGGCAGCTGAGCACGTAGTAAAACTTAGACTGGTCAAAAAGATTTTTTGGCCAGATATAGCATCCAATAAGTCATGTCACTTGGACTTAATGGTCTAGAAAATTTAAGTAAACATCATAAATGTCTTTTGTTATTAAACTTTCCATTGAAACATTTTGTTTAACTCGTTCTTAATGGAGAGTAAAGATGATATTTGGGGCATATATTTACCTACATTATTATCCTAGAGTCACTTCATTGAAATGTAAAGATTGGCCATATTATCAATTTAGTCAAGCACTCAGCAATTAAAACCATAGCTGGTGTGAGCTTGTTTTCCAGAGAAGTTAAACTAATGATGAATTTGACCTTTAGAGGTCAAGGTCAATTTAGTGTGTATCTCTTAGTTTTATAGGTCTATCACTTTGTACTTTGTCGGGGCAAGAAGCATCTGAAGAGTAACCATATGAATATTATTAGATCCTTTCTTATTTTTAAGAGGATACACTCTTTGTAAGGGTTGTTGTTGAGTAATGTGGTTGGGATAGGCCTTAGGAAAATACAGTAGTTTTGTACAAAAAGCAAAAGTACAGTTTAATTTAGTCATCAATGCCCTCTTGCATAGATGCTTACATTTAAGATACAAAAACAAAGCAGAACTATGTCTAGTTGTGAATATATTTTGTCTAAAAGATGTTTGATTTGTTTCCACAGCCCAAGGAAGGTTCCAAAGCTGAGTACCACTGTGTTCCTCTGCGTGTGACATGGCCTTCACCAATACCTCTTTTGCGTTTGATTTGCAGCCAATATTTTAAGACCTCACCAGCCAGCTTGTTTCCAGATTTTATATTTTCACAAGGGGTTTTTTGTCTTTAGGCAACCAAAACCGTGAATGTTCCTGCTACTCTTCCTGACTGAAATGGGCAATAGAGGGGCACATGGGACCAGCAAAAAGCTGCGAAGTTTTAACTTGCAGTAGTTCTTTATGGTCTTGTAACACATTCAATTCAACACTTGTATGTCCACTGCTGTCAGAGTACTGCAGCTCTGCAGGGCTTCTTGGTTGTTAACTAGATGCCTGCAGACAGAGCAGTCACCAGGAGAGGTCCAAAGTCTGTGTGTGCATTTCAGAATGAATGCAAACTGAAGAAGACACTGTGCAACTCACCATCCTCCAGGTTCTTGGTAAGAAAGGAGCATTTTGAAAGCAGCAAAATTTCCCAGTACTTAAGGCTGTAAGGGATCATTAACTCATCCAGTCCAGGGGTTGACCACACACACATAATTGAGATTCATCAGCATGAAATCTCAGTAACCCTCTTCACACCACAGCAAGCTGATCTAATTTAGCTGTTCTATCCTCAGAGATCAGTCTCCAAAGTCTGGGGAGAAGGAATAGGAAGCCTCCGTTCTAGATGAGACAACAGGCAAATGGGGCCAGTGGAGGGTTGCAAGAGGATTCCCTCCTCACCTCTACGAAAAATTGCCCCTAAAATTGGGATTAAATTGTAGCCCTTGACCACTATAATAATAATATAATAATATTTATTGTTATTTATTTTTACTATTAATATTATTTAAATGTAGCATTTTTAAAATAATAATAGTCAATATAATATCTGTGTGTGAGGTACAAGCACTTTACCTCCTCATCTGCCTCTGTTAGCTATCCTGAGGAGAGGTAACATGCAAATAGGCAAGGGCAGAGATGGTTTCAAGGAATCATAGTTCTGATCTCATCACTCTTACACACTCACTGAAGTAAATCTACAAAAAACAAGTGAAGTCCTTTGGAATTAAAGCATCAAGGTTTAGCTAAGCTTTGGTCATCTCTGTTAGTGATTTTCTGTCAGCCCAGCCAATTTGTCTGTCTTGATTCGTTTTCTGGTTTATGTGACTTGAATATAGATCAGAAAGAGTTTTCCGAATGTGATATTGCACCTAAACAGTTTTTCTGAAGCAAAAAATCTGGATCAAGTTTCCTGGGTAATCCATAGGCAGACAATTTCAATGTGCAATTACAATACCTCCATGTGGGATTACACAGAAACAGGTAGTCTTTAGTTTCTCACCTGCATTTGTGCCAAGCTAATTTTCAAGTGTATATGATCCCTAAGAGGTTACATATTTACCCAGAGCAGGGAGTACACTCCTTTATTATAAGACTGAACTGCATAATTGAAGAAACATGCAGTATGGGCAGAAATCTGTTGCTAAATGGGAACTGAAGAACTTAATTAAGCGCATCACTGAACAATTAAGGTCCTTAGCTCTTAATATCAGCTTAGCTGTTCATACTCACGAGGATCCATAAAGTCTTCTAGCAGTTGGATTGTATGTTTGCATGTATATCGTGTTTGTCTCTATATTAACATTACTCTGTTTTCCAGCATTTAGTTGGCTAAAGTTTGAGTGAAGGGCTGACTGAGAAAATTACAGCTAAAGAGGCAATGTATTTTTAATATGCTTCTGCACAATTTAAAATTGATTTGCAGCAACCTAGACACTTGAGCAGATAAATTTGAAGACAGTATTATTTTCTTATTGTTTGCTTTTCTTTTCATTAAGCCTTATTTGAAATAATTTTAGGCCATCAGTCTTCAGGGATCTTGAGGTCAGACCAAGGAACCTTCCAAAGCAATAAGAAGTTCATACTAAAACAATGCTATCAGACAGAAAAGCCAAATGCTAATGTTATCTACATGTCAGAGCATGGATAAGTTCTTAAAGCATTTCTTTGGCAAAATGGATTTGCTTCCTTACTACAGAAGTCTTGCTATTGCTATTAGTCTCAACAGAAACAAAACCAGATTCTGACTCAACTATTTCTGTTTCATAAGGGGAAAAAAGCCTTTTAAGAGCTAGAGAATAAGTAAATGTGAATATCTGATTTGGTTCTTTTCCTTTTTGTGAGCTGCCTAGGAAAGCAAATTATTTGTTGAGGCTATTTTATTGTCTTAGCTTGTTTGCTACATTTAATTATGCAATTATTTATGCCTCGTCTAGAGATGCTTTGACATCTCTAACTGTGTAATAGCATTTATTCTTACAGAGATAATGCCAAAGTTTGGCTGTCTTGAATCAAGGAATAAGTCTGAGACTCCTGTTTCCAAGGTCAACACTAATAAATATATCATATACTTGATTATTCTGTGATATCAAATAAAACATCTAATATTGCCTTTACATCCTTTTCTCAGTGAACATGGATAGTAGCAAATTTATTCAGCAAAAAAAATATTATGACCATTAAATTGGCCAAACAATCTCAAATTTATTCTTTTTTTTAAAGTGCCTACTAAAGCAAAATAATTGGTATTTAAGTCTGTAGCTCCAGGCAGTACTCCCTCTGTCTCAACACAAGGTACTTGCCTCTCTGCAGGTGAATCATGTTTTGTTGAAATAATGCCAAATAAATAAAGGTATCTGTGAGGCAGATTTTAGGGGTAACACTACATCAGTCAATGTAATCTTTATTTTATTTTAATAATTTTACTAACATTTTAAGACATATAAGTATTAGGATTCCCCAAATGCCTTCTCCAAGGCAGTTTTCTTTGCCATGAGTGATTGTCTTAAAATAAGGGCTGGTTTACCCCTGCAGTGTTATTGCTCAGAATTAGAGTATGAAACCTTTGCTTTCCACCTTGCAAGGCAGGCTCTTCAGCCTCACTCCAATACTGAAATAACTGCTTAAAATTCTGGTTTCTTCTGAATCCTGAGCCCTGAATCCTGACTCATCTCACAGTCTTGTTCCTAGTTTCAGCCTTCTGTATCTTTCAGGGACTATGAGCATCCCTCCCTGGCAGAGCTGACAACAGCCATCACTCTCCCCTTTTTCTTCTCATATCCACAGGAATCCTGCTCAAGAATAGAACTTACCCTTACATTGAAATGGGTGCCCAGACAAGCCAGAGAGTGGAGTCCTATGCACCTCCTGGGAATGAGGCAGGATAGCAGGTGTTCAGAAGCAATGGCCACAACTTAAAATATACTGACTATCTACTCCCTCCTCCCAAAAGAACCAGAGAACATAATTTGGTTCTGATTTCCTTTGCAGACAATTTTGAGTAAATTAATCCAGATATTTTTAGACATCTTTTACCTCAGCTGATGATGGGAAACAAAGGTTTCATGACCATTTTTGTCTAACTATATGCCCTTATCACAGTAAAATTATTTGGTTTGCAATGGAGGAAAATGTTCTTTGTGAGAAAAGAGAACATGAAGCTGAGGGAGATGAAAGTAGCAACGAGGAGGAAAGAATGAAAAGACTTCAAAAACTAACATTTAAAAAATGCTCAGTGTAGGAGGTGAAAACAAGGGATGATGCATGTGATGATGTCACCCTACAAATTATATATGGTTATAAAATGGTTTTGTTATCAAATGAATTAAACTGTAGTGTTACATAGTGATAGTACTGGGATGGTTGTATTCTATGACTTTGGTAGCTCAGGATCATTAAGAACCCCAAGGCAACACCTTTATTTTCCTAAGAATTTCTTTCACTAATGGGCAAACTCTATTTTGGTTGCTTAAACTGAAAATAAAAGAATTGTTGTCAAGATTGACCTATCATGCCTTTCAGAATGAGGGTAAGCTATGCTTGAATGTTTTTCAAAATATGCATGGAAAGGGAAGCTCTAGCTGTGAACAGTATAAAAAGGAGCTGCCTCAGATCTCATTCAAGAAAGGAGTTGCTCTGTGCCTGGCTTTCTGGTGGCTAATTGTAGTTTGCTATGGGGGTTTCTCATTGATTTGTTGTTCCCAAACTTTTTGGTGAGATATATATATATGTAGTTCTGTTTTAGTCAGCTTACTCTACAGTTTGGCTGTGCTTTTGTTTCTCAGCACCTGGCAAGCCAGCGTCACTCCAGGACACATTAGCAGCACCGCCATTGGTCATGACAGATTAGGTATTAATTATTAAAATAAATAATTATATTAAATTAAATTATTAAATAATTAATTGTAATTAAGTGCTAAGATGGTGTTGTGTCTCATTTGTCAGGAAAGTTGGCCTCAAACTGGACTTAGAAATATACGCAACTAACGAGCATGACAAGGCAATGAAGCATTTAGACTGGCTGGCCTGACTGGAATTTTTTCCTTAATGAAATGAATACATTGAGTTTTGTGGTTGTCATTTGCACCCATTCCATTCAGGGTATGACCATGTCACTTACTGTATTTTTGATTGGCATTGTGCAACAGACTGTGGGGTCTCAGGCATCTCTGAATGAAGCCAAAGTAGGCATCCTTGCAGTGACTTCTCTTGGGCATTGTCCTGGTCTGAAAAACGCTGTCTTTGTTTTTAACATGAAGATGCTCTCATTAGAGCTAGTAAAATCTTGGAAGAATGAAAGAAGTATTAATTCCCAACTTGATTCAGCTTTAACATGGAGCACTCTATCTGGGGTGAAAGGCCTGTTCAGTGTCCTGTCTTCAGAGCTTACTGGAACCTGTTCAGTTTTTTAAAAGCTCAGGGAAAAATACTATCATTGCAAAGTAGACCACTGAGGGACACAAAAATGATAAGATGAACTTCTGACTTTGACTGAACTTGGAATACTGATCTCCCATACCTCTATTTATTTCCATATGTTATTTTTCATTTCACCATTTCTTTATATACGTAATGTTGAACACTAAGTAGGATCATTAATTAAAAATTTATGAAACCAATCACATTTTGTACTCTGTACACAGTTATTTGTGCAAGAATGACTTGTTATTTCTTTGTGCATATGAAATACAAATAATCTTTCCATCTGGGTAAAACAGTCAGGGACAAGAGATCCTTGAATTGGCATGTAAAATGAAAAGGAAGGAGAGAGAAGCCAGAGGAAGTAGTCCGGTATTGTTTAGTCGCAGCAGCAGCAGCCGTCCCACAGGAAGCATCTCTAGCCAAAAGGGAGAGGGGTGGTCCCCTTTCCTATGCTCTCACCCTTGCAGTGCTGCAGACCTGCCTGCAAGGTGTTGGAGCTAAGGAACATGCTGCTCAGGAAAGCCTAAGACATTGGAGCAAAGCAGTAAATTGCAAACTGTGACTGCATTTGCACTGGGCAGCAAAATCCTGCAGGCTTGGAGCTGTCTTTGAGAGGGCTGACACGGTGCAGATGGGCAGTAAGGAAACAGCTTTCAAAAGCCTGATGGCAGCCAGCACTGCAAACTTCACTGCTCCTTCAGTTCACCAGGATTTCTTCCTTGCAGCGTCCCATCTGATTCACTGAGATACTGTATGCCAATCAAACAAAGAATTTCCGCTTATCGCTTACTAACACAGCCGATGTTAGACACAACAGTCAGCCAGATACAGACATCCGCTTCCAACAAAACTGGACCATGGGCTTTGCCCCACACTTAGAAGGAGGATTCTTCTGTAATGTAACAGGGCCAAACTAATTCTGTGTTTGGTTTTTTAAAAGAAAGCAAAATTATGCAGATGTAGAATTTTGTGAGACCAGATGGATTGTATCTGGAATTGTTTATCATTTTTAATATTTTGAAACCAGATGTTGATGCACAGACATTGCTGGTTGCAGCCATAGGAAGCTGTGTGAGAAGGACATTCTCTAACCTTTGTTAAGAAATTACAATGTTTTGATCCAGTTAAGATCAACTATTAGTACAGATTGGCCAACCACTGCTGTAAAAAAAAAAAGTAGGAAACATATGCTCAATAGAAAGAAAGCTATCAGCCAGAGCATTCCTGATCTTTTTATAAAATGTAAACTTAAATACTTTATGTGTCCTTTAATGAACTGCTATAGAACAACTTTAGTAGTCAAAACATTTAACAAGATTACAACAAATGCAATTTGTCAATTTATTAATATTTTCACAGAAGTGGTGTCCCTGGGAAAAAGGGCACAGAGGTGGCACATGCCAGGTGATAAATGTAAAGTGTTTCTGTGATTAGAACTCAACGCAGATCTGATACTCCTAAGACTGATGGCATTTTGATTGTAGGAAAGCAGCAGCTTTTATCGCTCAAATAGACTGTGTCTGTGTCTGCGGGGGAAGGAGCAGCCATATCTACATTATGTGGCAGCATCTACAAATTTTAACAAGTGTATGTTAATTGATCATATTTGCAGGAAGGATGACTGCAGCAGTGCTCAGAAACTGCAAATGGAGTAGAGATTTTTTTGTAGAAGCCCATTTGGCTGCTACATTGAAGAATTAACTCTGCTTTTCAGATTATTTTCACTGATTGCAAAACTGAGTGATCTGCTTCTGCCTTGTTTTCCTAGCTGAGAAAGGTGATGAGTGGCAGGCCTATGCTAGTGCAATGGCTGCTGCCCTCCTCAGAGCTGTGACTTCTGTGTCAGAGGAAGAATGGAGCTGGATGAAGACCTTGGAGTAAGAAAATTGTCTGAGTTTCCTATGTCTTCCTTTCTTTCTGTGAAATAGGGATAATAATGCTTTCTATCTCCTGCCAGTTTTTCAATTTAATATAGACCAATAATGATAATCATTGTCCAGTTGTTTTGAAATTTAGTGGAGTCAAACCAGAAAATCCTTTCCTTCAAACCACTTTATGCAGATTGACTTGATACTTTGAGCAAATTGAA
This sequence comes from Lichenostomus cassidix, assembly GCF_008360975.1. Classification (NCBI taxonomy): domain Eukaryota; kingdom Metazoa; phylum Chordata; class Aves; order Passeriformes; family Meliphagidae; genus Lichenostomus; species Lichenostomus cassidix. The sequence goes on from NC_139483.1 coordinate 56,913,120, forward strand.
CAGCTGGATCCTACCTTCATGGGGAAAACACAAGCAAGTTAAAAATGGAAAAAACATATTGAAGTTATTTCTTAATGTGCTCTGGAAACTGAGTCAGAAGGATCCTTCCTCACAGCAGGGCTCTTTTGCACAACATTTCTGGAGAGTCATTCAAATTCCTGCCTGTCTTGCCTGTGTTCTTGCACAGCTCTTGCATTGGAGCGAAGCAGCAAATCACAAACTGACTGCATTTGCACTGAGTAGCAATCCTGCAGGCTTGGTGCCTCCTTTGAGAGGACTGAGGCTCTGTGTCCTGCCCGTGCTCTTGCAGATTGGTCAACAGCAGCAAGCAGGCGATGGGATGGTCAAGGGAATCTGATCTACACAGTACTCCTAGGTTTCCTTCATCATCTGAATGGCTCAGGGAGTAAGGTAATTCAACAGTCATAGACATGACTGCACATAGTATGGAGTGATTTGAGATAGATTTAGATTAAACATCAGTAGAAGGAAGTTCAGAATAAGATTGTTTGTTCTCTTTCTTGGCCACATAGGCTGGACTCAGCTACCATAGTTCTTGGTCATTTGTACCTTAGGTAACTAACCCAGGGTAACTCAAACCCTCCATCCCACAGCATAGCCATGGAAGGGACTGACCATCCACGTGCCACACACTTAATGGATGAGCTCTCAGAACTGCTCTCTTTTTGTGAATTGTCCCAGTTGATTCACATTTTAAAAATGCATTTTCTCAAACAGAGCAGGAGTAATTTGTTAAAAACATTGGACTCAATTGCTGCCCAACAAAAATAACATTCTCCAAGCTCTCCTCCCCATTTAGCATGGTCTCCAGTGTTTATCAAATGAATTCAGCACAACCACAAACTGGATTATTTTTTTCCTTTGTCTTTTTCCCAGATTAGATGCAATTTGCACATGGGGCAAAGGGAAGGGATACCTCCTTTGCGTATATTTTAGCAACCAAATAGTTTAGTCTTTTGTTCACAAACAAGCTGCTGCTTCTCTTCTCCCTGTCCTTGCTTTTGGAGGCTATCCCAGATCTCAGCTCATGCTAACCAGAGCTATATTACATCTGGCACTGTCCCTGTGATTGCTCAGGCAGCTGGAACAAGTTAGATTGCATTGTTTCCTATGACTTCCCCTTGCATATCAGTTGCCATTACTCCACCTCAGCTGGAGCACTTTTCCATCTATGTTCTCTCCTTCTGTTCTATGCAAACTGCCAGAGGTTTTCACAGTTTCTTCACTTCCACTGTGAAGCACAACAAAGACCAAACACCCAAAAGCAGATGCTAAAGGAAATGTAGTATAGCTTATGACCAAAGCAATACAGATTGCAAGAGATGCTGCTGTCCTACTGCATTTGGGCCTGTCCCTGTTCAATATGAGCACTTCTCTTTCCTGAGAGAGGACAATATGAGATGCTTTTCAATCATTCTTTTTTCAGTTTACAGTTCTGGATGCTACCAGTGGCCTAAACCCCAGGTCATGTAAAACAGCAGTGATGCTAGCAGGAAGGTTTTGGTAGGCAATACTTTGCAAGGGGAAGCTCTGTGAGACTCTTACATATTACTCTGTTACAAGTACTCATTCTGTTGAGAGTTCTGATGCAAAGCTGCATCCATGTAAATCCAGCCCGAGTAAGCCACCTTCTCTGTCCTCTCTGAGAGCTGGGAATGGATCAGACATTCATTGGTTTCCATTACAAGGTACAGTCACTAATTCATGTGTCCCTTGTGCCATCACATACATCTTGCTCCTTCCCAGCCAGGTGTGGCTGCTGGTCAGAGACTGGGCTGCTGCCCAGGTGAGCTTTGCAGCAGGTGCTGCTATAGTTCAGGTTATTGTTTCTCTGCTACAATGCCGTTGTACAGAAGCCATTTCATCACTCTGAATCACACCTCTGGATTATCCTTCAAACCACATGGAGGATGTTGTTTTTCCCTAGCGACCCCATGAGCTGCAGGCTGGATATTTTTTAATTGCAATCATGTATGTTTAATAAAGAAAGAAGACATTGCATTTGATGTAGCATGGGTAATGGGGAAGATGTATACATTTTTTATGAAGTACAGATACAGTCTAGCCATTAATTTCTAGTCCAGCTTTGGATTACTATTGTTTATTTGTTAAGTGCCAACTATGTGCTCAGAGCTGTGGAAGACTCAAAATGAAGACAATCCCAGCCCTTAAAAACTTGGATCTGAAATCCTCCAAAAGTCAAAAGAGGGTTTAGATCAGGTGTTCCAGTTCAGGCTCATCTTCATTATGAAGTGGTGCTGAAAAAATCCAGATGCTTAATAAAGAATTGCTGCATTTTCTTGTAAAAATGTAACATTTATTGTAAATGACTAATTTTTCTAATGAATATTTTGGAAGTGACATTCATGTAGAGAAACTATAAACTGCAATAAATTGCATAGGGGTTGCCTGATGTTTCTGGAGAATAAAGAGAATGGAAACTCTTGGCCAAGATGATGAAAAGCTTTCAGACAAGCCAGGGAGTGATTGCCGACATGGTGTAATCTTAGGCATCCATTAAGGACTTGAGGCTGTATTATCTGTGTGAGTGCTGGACAGACATGGACTGAGGTACCAGAGCCTATTATAGTAAATAAACGTTAAGGCTGTGAGAACAGCAAAACTCACATGTTGATATACATTGGGAACTGAGGATGTCTCTTCTTCCATCCATTCTTCCTGGGGGAAAAAAATCAATGAGAAGAATGGTCAACTTTTACTTGGAGTGGGTAGGTGGAGTACAGAGGAAGGTCAAAAAGGAAGGGGTTAACTTTCAGGTGGGTATGGCTGGGTTAGCACTCAGTTTTTGCCCAAAGCCCATCAATCCTGTGTACAGTGTTGCTCATGTATGTGATGAAATACTAAGCCATAGAAACGTGGCACACAACATGTTTGTGTGTGTGTGTGTTTGTAGCTTTTACCTTCCCCTAAACCTGCACCTCTGTTCCTGTGGGATTTTGGGCCTCAAACACCTTGTATTTAGCATGGAAAACACTCACAGTAGTTGACAGGAGGTGCACATTTTTCACATGTGTAACTTGCTTTAGCTAGAAGCAAAGCCCTACGTGTTCTAGCCTCAAACAATCTATTCCTCTTTACTATTCACATGACAAATAAATCCAGCTGACACATGGGACATGATCTAAAGCCCAGGGAAAGTTCCCATTGATTATCAGGCCTTTTAGATCAAACTATCACCAGCTAGAGAAATACTTAAATTTTAAAAAAAGAATTAGTATTTTTAAAAATCACTTTTTTTTTGGTCAGTGAAGAAAGCAAACACCTGTTTTTTGTAATCGTATTCCAATTTTGGGTGAACATTTTGTTCAGATTATTTTTCCTCCTGTATTCACTTCTCATCTCCTCAAACTGGTCACCTCTTATGTTGCATTAACATAACTCTGCATGGAAAAATTACATTCCATTGCAGATGTCTCTAGCCTGAAGCAGGACCAATGACACACCTGTGTACCAGACCTACTGCGTTGTTTAGCACGATAATAAATGAGTGGATGTGATTTGTTCAAGGAATGTGTACAATTACAGGCAAATACTGTAAACCATTCAAAAGCCTTTCCACCGGGAAAGATCCTCCTGTCTTCACTCAGACAATATTCCCACCACTTTCCTGTCTAAACACAACCTTATTTGCAGCTCAGGTTTATCGTAGGCAGTCGGAAGGGAGAGGAGAAGGGGAGACGTGTTCGCTGGGGCTTGTGAGCTGAGAAGCTGGTCTGAGCTGGAGATAAAGAGTGGGAGGACCCCTGGTGCTTTTGCTGGGAATTACTGGCCTTCAGTTTATCACGGAGCTGCACTTCCAGCGGTGTCCCACAGACGGTCCGGAGTGCATGAGCAGCGACAGGCACAGAGGCTGGACGAGTTTTCCCAGCTCTGTCTCCCAAGCTTTGATTTGCTTCAGTGGGAATGGTATTTTTAATAGCTAAACGTAAAGGTGCATGAATTTTTGCTGATTTCCAGCATATATTAGCGTAGTTTGGGAGTGTAAAGTTAGGCTGTTGCGTCCTTTAAATGCATTCTCCTTCGGGAAGGGGGATCAGGTGCAGTGAGAGGGTGGGCAGGGAGAGGCACAGGCAATTCACTGATTCCTGTCTATCCTGCTGTTAATGATGGTGCCAGGTATTGCCTGTGACAGCCCGCTCTTATTCCAGCTTCAGGCACTTGTGTGCCTCCCCAAGCTCCTGCTGCGTTTGGGCTTCTCTCCCTGTGCCACCTCCGTGTCACTGTCATTCCAGCACCGCTCCTACCGCTCATCCCGGAGCGTGGCCTCCTACTGCTGTCTCCCAAACCCGCCGTGAAACCAGACCACTAGTGAACCAGCCCCGGGCCCCTAAGCACCTCATCCCGCACTGCTTTCCCCGGAGCATCCTCAGGGCAGCAGAGCGCTCCATCAGCCCGAGCCCGGCGTCGGGAGATGGCAGTGTCTGCCCGCCGGAGAGCAGCCGGAGCTCACACGGCTGCGGCAGCACAAACCACAGCCAAAGCGAGTGACCGTCTCGTTCTCCCCTGAAATACTCTCAGCTCCGCGTTTGTACAACCCCTTCTTGAAAAGATGGCGCTGAAGGAGAGCCTGATGGCTGGGACCAGCCTGTGGCATCAGCTGATCAGTCTGCGCTGATCAGTCTGCGTGGTGATGAGTCTGCTTCTCAGCCGTCCGACTGCCTGCCCACCCTGCTGCCACTACCACTGTATGGTGGGCACGGGGGATGGATGCTGGAACCTCGGGACCCTCAGCTCCTGCTCCTTACACTTACCAGCCGGCGGGGTCAGGACCTACACAGGCCACAAAAAAGGCTGAAATTACTCCTCCTCAGCTCTGTGCCCGTGACAGAGGAATGAAAAGCTGGCTCAAGGCAGCAGTGTGTGCTTGGGATCAGCCTATACGAAAAAAATAGGGGAAATACACTGCAAACATTCACAGGCTTCACTATTCTAGGCAGGAACAATCATACTGCTGTTCACCTGTCACCCATGATGATTCATCTCTGCCACGAGGTGCTAAGTGACAGGAGAAACAATTCATGTTTTTCTGGGGGGGGTGGTGGGGCGCGGTCAGTGTGAAGCAGAAAGGGAGACTGACACTCTCCTCAGCACCAGTCCATGGCTGGGGATGACAAGTGCCTTCAAGCATCACAGAAGTTCAGGAACTCATACCCCAAGTACTCCGCTCATACCCCAAGTGCTGCTGTAAAAATGGCTATATGGATCTCAAGTCCTGATCTATATCAACCCCCAGCCCTGCCCCGACTCCACTCTGTGCTTTTCCCATCCCGGTTCCATTCCCATAGCTCTTTCTGCACCTGATTAAATTTGGCAGTAAGGAGGGGCCACACTTCCCAAACTCTTCTTCATTAGCTGGTGCCATGCCACATCTCCTCCCCTGCACACACCCAAGTCCCAGGGACTCACAGGGTGAAAGTGGGTGGGTCCCTGGGACTCTCTATCTTTTCTTGAAGAATAATAACAATAACAACAACAACAGGTTTTACAAAGGATTTTCTTGCCTTCCTGAAATTATGTTTCAAAAGCAAGAAATTAATCTCTGGATTTGTCTTCTTTTACCAGTTCCTTTTCTCAGACATCTCAGGACTCTTAGCTTATTGGTCAGAGCATGGTGCTGATAATGCCAAGGTCTCAGATTTGATCCTTTCATGGGCCATTCACTGAAGGATTCACTGAAGGATTCAATGATCCTTTGGGGTCACTTCCAATTCAGAATATTCTGTGATTCCACAGATAGTCCAAGTCACCTTTGAGAAACAGAACTGGCATTTTTCTGACCAGTATCAGTGAGGTGTCTATCTGAGGCTACTAGTCTGCCCAGAAAGTGAATGGATGCATTAGTCAGTGGTTTCACCATTATTTTTTTGATGTCTGAGATGGTGAAGCATTTCACAAAATTCTGTGCTGGAGCATCATGATATTAAGATCAATTCTCCTTTCACAATGAAAAGTTGTAATCTGTTTTCCATTTGTGTCAATGTGTTTGTGTCAGAGACTGCACAGTGGTGAGGCCAGAGGATCTAGGGACCTATAAAACATTCATCCAAAACTTGTATGGATGTCTTCCATTGAGAAAGTTGTTGAAAGCTTTGTTATATCCTACAAGTACAAATTTTATTCACTGTTTCAGGACATCTAGGTGTCTGCTATCACCAGTATTTTTCAGACAGCTTCCAGAATAAAATGGGAAGTGGAAAAACATATCAACAACCGTGAATTTTGTAAAGTAACCCCAGAAAGATTGCCATTAAAACACTGCAGCCCACATTGGTTTGTTTTTCTTTCCAATAATTTTACTAAAAAGCTGAGTAGTAGAAAAGACTTCAAGAAGATTTCAAGAAAAGACTTCACTATAGCTAGACATCTCTGGAGAAGGGAGGCATTCAGTAGCATCCTATTTTTAAGGAAACAACTGAGTATATCTGGCCTCACATCTCTCCTCAGCCCAAAAGATGCTCTTGATCAATTGAACTTAAGTTTCCTGAAAGATGTACTATCACTGGCAAAGTCTTTTGGAGACCAGCTGCTGTGAATAATGCTATGAATGATCCTTTTTAAACAGCTGAGGTCCAAGGAATTTGATGGTACTAGATACCTATGAGATTGTCCTACCAGCTGCATTTCACATTTTTATTCTAGAATGAATCAATACAGATAAAATTTGTGACCCCAAACAGGTGCATAAAACAAGACAGGGCCACAGCTTGCTTGAGGTTGCTGGCAATTTTTTTTGTGCAAAGTTTCTCTGCAGGAAGAGCATGGGAGTTCTGGCTCTTTTTTTAAGCCTGGGAGAGTGCAAGAACATTTTGCAGATAGCTGAATTACCCACTCTCAATATGCTATGACCTCAGTAGAAAGGAAACTCATTCATGGAAAATACTGGGTTTTAATCTTGGCTTATTTGAAAATCCGGTCCTGGCTCCAGGGAGCTTATGGAATGTCTCCTGGCATTGTCTCTATGGCCAACTCATTGCCTTGTTAAGCACAGGGTGGTAAAGTCACAGAGATCACAGTCTGTCCATTTATCTCTGCCTGTTCTAACGCTGAGAGCTGGAAAAGCCACACACTGCACTGCAAACTCTTTGGACTGTGCTCCTGCCATCCCCAACGACTCTCTTCTGTAGGCAACAATAGCTCTGGTCTGGTTTGCTGATAAATTATGCAATTTGTCTGAGACATAAATTTGGCTTACAGTGGAAGCATTTGCCTGGCCGAGAGGCGTACTGTATCAACAAATGTATTTATTGGATTGTCTGCCATCACTGAAGTCATTGTCTTGCAGCTGAGGCCAAATGTTACAGTGCACGTCTTCCCTCATCTCTCAAACAAATCACAAGACTGCTTACACAACTCTGAGAAACCTTCACTGCAGACAGCATGCTATGGAACTGACTCTTGGGTAATGCTACACACATGCAATCTCAGCTTACTGGATGACCATCCGCTTTAGAGATAGTAATTCCAGGAGGTTTTCTCAAGTAACTCTCAGACACTTGCTACCTTTCAGTGAATGGGTCAAGCAGCGTAATCTTTTCAAATGACCTCCAAAACATTGTTGCCACATCCTAGGGTGATGTCTGAGTAGTCCTAAAGGTGGACTAACACTGAGACAACATGGATCTTTACTCCCTTGTCATGGTTTAACCCCAGCCAGCAGCCAAGCCCCATGCAGCCAAATGCTCACTCCCCCACAGTGGGACTGGGGAGAGATTCAGAAGGGTAAAAGGTGGAGAACTCGTGGGTTGAGATAAAGACAGGTTAATAGGGAAAGCAAAAGCCATGCACACAAGCAAAGCAAAACAAGGCATTAATTCCCAGCTTCCCATGGGCAGGCAGGTGTTCAGCCATCTCCAGGAGAGCAGGGCTGCATCACACGTAATGATGACCTGGGAAGACAAACTTCAACACTCCAAATATCCCCCCTTCATTCTTCTTCCCACCCCCCACTTTATATACACTGAGCACGATGCCATATGATCTGGAATATCCCTGTGGTCAGTCAGGCTCACCTGTCCTGGCTGTGTCTACTCCCAATTTCCCATTATAACCCAAATGCCCTTGCCAGCGTGGCAGTACAAAAGGAGAAAGAAAAGGCTTCGGGTCTGTGCAAGCCCTGCTCAGCAACAACAAAAACATCTCTATATTATTAACCCTGTGCTCAGCATATCCAAATCAAATCCAAAACACTGCCCCATACCAGCCACTGTGAAAAAAATTAACTCCGCCTTAGTCCAAACCAGCAAATCTCTTGACCACCAAACTTGCTGAATCACTATGAAAAGGTTATTCTTTGGCATCCCTTAAGTTCAGACTACAAGTGTCATCATGAGATAGCTGGAAATCTGTTCAAATACCTGCACACAGTGTTCTGTGTTGACTGTAGGCAGCTAGCACACACATCAATAGAATGAAATGTTTAACATTGGTTTTAAAAGAAAAAAAATCATCAATTAATGCAAATGCTTGATTATAATTAAGCCAGAGAAAGATAATTTTAATGCACAATAGGTACAAAGCAGACTAGGAAGTGCATTAAGAACTGGTCTGAAAAGAAATTGTAAAAATACTGTTTGAACAGCCACTCCATCAACAAATGGCAAGAAAGGGTGAAATATCTAAATGTTTATTTCAGCAATCCCAAGCATCTTTGCTGAATCCACAGCTATGCACTACAGAATACTCAAGGTAATTAATCTCATGAAAGGTGGGAGTAGAAAGAAGGGACTAGGAAAAATACACTGTCATTGCCAAGTACAATTACCCTTTTCTGACATGCCACTTGATATAAGTAGACAGGCTAGAGAGAGACCTCCTGGACAGTTGGACTAATCAGATCTGATATGGACAATTGCAGGGGAGATAAGGGTTTATCTGAAGAAATGATTGCAAGCAGGCAAGTAAAGAGTGACCTTTCCCACAGCTACGGGTTTGGAACTCCTGATGGTGCTCCAAGCATCTGCTTACATCTGTAGAAAACAAGGCAGTCATTTTTTTTTTGGTCAGCCTTATTACACTGAAGAAGCCAAACATAGATGACTGCATGTAGCTTTTCCAAACCAGCAGTACGTTGCTGTGAAAGGGGAAGTAGCTGATCAGCCATGGAATTGTTAAACTGGACCATGAGAAAAACTCTGCACTGGGGAGTAATCTACACACTGAAAACCACTGAGGAATTCTGGATTAAGTAAAAAGGTGGAGAAACAGAAAAGAAACGTATCAGCCAGGATTACACTGCAGAGTCTGCTCTGTTATTCAGTTTGTGTTTTCAACAAAGCAAATATCAACATGTTTGTTTTGTACTTCACTGGTCTAATAAATCCAACACTGTGACAAGAGTTCTGGCTTCTTCTATTCATTATGCTATCCTGAAATCCACAATGATAAAAACTCTGAAAACATCACCTCTCCAGATGACAATACATCGTGGAGACAGGTTGTCAATTTACTGCTGTGAGAGTCAAGAAAGACTTCCAGTTATAAGGCTAGGAGTATAATGTAATGATTTATTATGACAATATTTTTCTTGTAATACATCCCAATATTGAAATCCATGGTTACCAGAGATAAAGAAGTTCACTCTCTTTTAATTCAGAAATATGCCAAAACAATGTCATCCACTTCTTCATGCACCTCATCTTCTTAAAACCATTTAAAAGGAGCTATTGTCCCAGGGCCCAGTGGCTGCTTTCTATGGCCAGGTGTTTTGTTCTGTGGTGTTACTGTATCACCACAGAGATCACTGTTATTGCATCACTGCAGAGATCACTATCACAGAGTCTTTATAGCATAGACAAGATTCCTTTACTAACCCCAGTGGCCAATTTGAGAGCCAAGTGTCTGTAGGTTTGCATACTTGAACGAAGGACCTGCTGGCTCTCAGACCTACAGGTGCAAGAAAAGATATTTAAACTCACAACTACCACTGGAATCACAAGGAAGATTGAAATTCAGTAAAGACAGCCAGCTGAAGAAAGTAAGGAACCACATGTTCTCCAGATGTTTTCTAGCATAAAACCACAGAGTAGAGTCTGATTGCTGTTCAGCAGGGGTGGGAACAAGAGATAGCTACCAATTAAAGATTTATATGTTTTACCCACATCTATTAAAGTAGCTGAAATAATAGATAGAGACTCAGTATCTCCTTCGGCTTATTTATAAGGAGCATTATTTCCTTCTAAAATCCAGAACCCTTTCATTATAGACTTACATCAATCTCTGCAAGTGGAGCAGAATGGAAAATTTCAACAAGGATTAAAGAAGTCTCATGGGGGCCTGCTCAGAGAAGAATAGATACTGTATTTATCAACATGTAAGAGCAAATAGTTGAGATTAATTTCGGATGTGTAATTCATATCCTGCCACAATGTGCCAACAAAAATCATGCAGTGCATCAGTTACCTGTGTGTTAGAACAAAATAGCAGCATCTTTCCACTCAATAGGGAAGAAGGAAACTGTGCCTGTCTCCCCAGAGGCTCTCAGCCAGGCTTGCTCCGTGGTAGAACATTATAGCTCCTGCTGGGGAGTAGTGGGACAAGTAGCATGAATGGGATTTACCTGAGAAGCAGAAGGGGGATGTAGCAGCAGTACCCACCTGTCACTGGGCTTCCTGTGCCCCATCCTCACTGCCACTTGCCCGGGGAATGACTTTCCCTACATGTGCCCTGCTGCAGCAGCTGCCAGCAGCACAGGGGGAGGCCACTGCAGTATATGATTTATGGTGAATTTGCACTTACTGTTGCATGGCATTGAAGCACAGAGACTCCACAGCATTTTGTGAGGAGATTGCTGGGTGATTAATAGGCTGAGAAGGGCCAGGCAAACAGTATTATTGTAACACTACATAAATATAGTATTTTTCATTTAACATTAAAACACCTGACTTCCTTTAGCATTGCAAACATGTCACTTTATTAGGTCTGGGAGAGCTGATGAATTTAAAGTCATTTTCAGCAAACAAGTGGCAGCCTTTCTGCTTTTTAGATGAAGGCAAAGGAAAGAAACGTTTATCATGAAAACACATGAAGCAACAAAAGGGACAGGAGAAAGCTGTTGCCTGCACTGAGGTTTCTTATAGAGAAGAGCCACATAGGTAATATTAGTGGAAAACTTAGAAAACAGGGGAAATACAGGACATGATCTCCTTTAAACAGTTGGCACAGTCTCAGTGTTTCATAGCTAATAAATTTAGCTTTCAGGAAGAAGTTCAAATAAGCTTCATTTACTACTTTTTAAGAATGAAAATGAATACATTAATTATGTACAATGTTACCATCTGCTAAAGAAGGCAATTTTGGCCAGGGCTTGGCAATTTCTTCCCAGACACAAAAGTTTTACCCAAGGCTTTTCAACCATAAAATTACTGCCCTGTAAAAGGACAGATAAATGTCTAAGTAAGTGCCTCATTACTGTCAGAGCAATGATTTGTTGTTTCATTTCACTGTCGTGTTTTCCTGGTTATTAGAGTGAAGCTTGAGTCAGCCTTTCCATTATAAGTAAACTTCCTTTAAGGAACTGCAGTGTAACCAGAGAAGAAAACTTGCTGTAAGCATTTAGGTAAAGAGGAAAAATAAAAACACTGGCAAGTGCTTGGATACCCTTTGGGGTGAGCAGTTCTTGACCTCTTGAGGCCCCAAATTAGCTGTTTCTTTTCCTCTGTGAATAGATGCCTCCCAGCTAGGATACCTGCTCCACTAAGAACTAACTTAGTTTAAGGAGGATTTGATGCAGAGACAATCAGTAAAGCACTGCTGCACCCCTGGCTCCCTGGGAGCTACACCCAGAGGTGATGCTGCCTGGGTCACTGCCCTCTCCCTACTGGGAATGGTGAGGGCAAGGTGAGGGCAAGGTGAGGGGCCAGGTGAGTGGGGTGTGTATCCCCCTTGAGAAGGAACCTGTGCAGAACTGGCTCTTTCCCTTCAACTGGTCATGAGGGTCAGGTGGCTACACTGCATCCATTTTGGCCACCAGGCAGTTCCATGGTGAATATGACTGTTCCTTATCAAGACTATTCAGAGCTTATAACAAATTCCTCATTTTAACTCCCAGTGAGTAACTGGAGAAGTTGGGCTTTGCTAATTACCCTACCTCCATCAGCTGCTGTGTGTTAGTGGTCTGTGGTGATTATTCAGAATAGGACTGCATTTCATAAATCAGTGTGTATTTGACATTTGACTGGAGCATCCCCTCCCACTTGGCTCCATTTTTCTCCCTCCCCCATTTTTTCTCCTTGTTTTGTTTTGCTTTTAAACATGAGTGATTATGAGCACAGATCTCTTTAAAGGTTTCTGGTTTGAAAGAGCTGCAGAAGTGTAACACAAGCTCCAGTCATGGCTTGTACCATAAACCCAAATCAAACTATATGCTTTCCAGGTGAGAAAGATAGCATTTGAGGCTGGTGCAACCTTATAAAAATAACATTATAGGCTGCTCATGGGATTTGCTGGTGAGATACAGGCAGAGGCTTCCCATGGCACCAGACTTCCCCAGCATGGAGCAGCCTGAGAGAGTGGGTGGGCAGGAATGTGGCTGCCAACCGAGGTTACCCCAACTCCAGCCCCAAAAGAAACCTGCGAAGAAGTCCTACTGCAAAGTGCCAGGAGTTTGCTCCACTATACAGGAAGCTCACAATACTAGACATAATCTCCTTATGCTTATTCTTTCTTTCCTTTTCTTCTTCCTTTCCTTTCCCTCTCTTTTTTTTTTTTAATTATTTTTACCTGATTTTAGAAACATTACTCTTCACAATTGGACCAAATTAGAACTTTTTTGAGTCAGAAAGCTCAAAACCAAGACCCTAATCCAGACAAGCTGAAAGCAAAGAACAGGGGCTTGATATGCCAGCTGAGAGCCACAGTCATCAGATTCCTGCAATGGCTCAGACTGTTTTTCTGGCTGATGTGGTGTGCCCCTGATTCACTCTTTCTCTAAAATAGGACTAGAAATGTTCCATTCATTGACATTGGTGTGTGCACTCCCAAAACACATTTTGGTTTCAATGAGTCAACGATTTCTAATATTTTCCAGATAGCTCCAGTTGTTTTTACTTTTTCTCATGTAGAAAAAGTGTGTGCTTCCTGGTGAAGGGCACAGTAGATTGTACAGTACTGTAGGAAGCATGAATCACTTTCCATTTGCCTCTCCGCTGCACTCCATTCTAAGCCTGACTCCTTCATATAGTTCCTATGAATCTTGTCCTTCATCCTTCTCTGCTCTCTTGCTTCATGTTTATTGAAGTGCATATGTGAATTTCTAACAGCCCATGTTTAGATGGAAATTTGATGCCTAAATTATCCAGAAAATTTGAGAATTTGTGATGTTTTGACTTTCCCAACATTCCTTCTACTGCCTGGGCTTTTGAAAATGAAAAAAATTCTCCCAAATTTATAAACTTTTAAAAATATTTCAGAATCCATTATTTGATTGAAAAAAAAGAAAATTAATCTAACAAATCAACCCTAAAGTGCATTTTTCTTGAGGATTTTTTATAGGTAATGGAAAGTGACAAAAAAGTACTTTTGCACCCAAATGAGGAAGAGTCCACTCTTAAATGTTCTCAGTATTATATTTTTGCTTTAGTTCATCATGTGCAGGGCACAATGGCAGCCATTTGGAGAACCTAGTTTCTCAGCAATGAGAAATGAAGGTATTGCTGTGCTATCACCCATTTTCTGACTACCTTTTGTCTCACTCTTCTGAAATGGTACTGAATGGTTCTTCTCTGGAGTCACATGCAAACCCATTTGGGAGACACACTGTAAAACTACTGTTTACTATGGGTCTGTCTGCCCATTAGAGGATATTTCTTTGTATTTTGTCCACTTGATTTTTAATAAAACTTCCTTTTTGTTTCTAAAACTGAGAAGGTGGCAGATGTACCTACAGAACAGCTGTGTTTGTGTGAGACATATTTTAATCTAACCCCTTGGAAAAAAGCCCAAGTTTTATTTACAAGCTGCCTCTTGCGGCTGACTCACTGTGGCTACCAAGGCTGTGCCACTTGCCGTGTTGTTCCCAAGATCATAATGTCACATCTGTGTGTGCTGACAATTCTGTAATCCCACTTTGGCCTGTGCAAGCAGACTGTGGAGGGACTGCTTCCTTTAAACCAAAGTCAGTACCTCACTAAGACACAAAGTACTGCTGCCAAAGACATTGAGAGTTTCACAAGGATGGTTTTCAACTGGACAGGCTACTTGCCCCTCACTAGCCCAGTCTGTGTCCTGAACAACCCACGACCATAAAGGTATTAGCATAATGCTAGTGCATGAACTGTCAAGGGGATTAAAATGAATACACTGTGTGTCTACATCATCAAATTGGTTTGTTTTGTATTTTGCCTCAAGAACACTGCAAGAGAGGTGCTAATTATCTCTCAGGCTGCATCCGGAGCAGGGCACCTGGTGCTCTTGGTGAGGAAGCCTTGGTGCAGAGCAGGAGGGATTCTCTCTACAGGTTGCACCCCACAAAGAATCCACAGGTGAGCCACACTGTACCAGAGCAGCTACATGGCTCAGGGCTGCTCCAGGCATGAAGGACAAGGGCAGTGTGGGAGTCAAGAGTCCCAGCTCACCCTTGGCTCCTGTAAGAGACACTGCGTGCGGAGGGTTTCAACCACAAACCAAACAACTTACAACATTGTATAGTGCAGAAAATGACACTTCCAAGTGTATTTATTGAGAAATAGTAAAGATGTACATAATTTTACAAGCTTTTGATTTTAATTTACATTTTTCTTAAATTAGGTAGGCCCTAATAAACTATAATCTGCTAATACATGACAGAGACCCTTGGCTTCAAATCTCCAAAATGCTGCTATTGCTGGGATTTTGGCTTATGTCACTTCAGCTCCTCTTCAGAGATACTAAATACCATATTCGTTTACAGCATATGCCTGGTGTCAATCATATAAAGCAGATGACTTTGAAACTGAAACCCTGGATCTGGATACAACCTCACTGCTATGACCTGGACTTCCTATCATGGGTCAAGTCTGTATTCTCCATGAACTCTGCAATTCCAATGGGATACAAGATTTCATCTGCCCCAAGATGAAGTGTGCTTGAATAGGGGACTTCAATTTGGCCTCATCTCCCTTGCCAATGCTTACACTGGAACACACTCTGCATCTGCTTCAGATGCAAACACTGCTGCTCACACTGGATTCTAATGAAAACAGATCTGGGAGCTTGTTGCTACCTATATCTTTGTGCACAATCTCCACAGACATCTAAAAATAAGCATGTTTTTTAGTTTCTTTCTGCCCTCCTTTACTGAACTGCACAGTTATGTTGAAGATATTATCCCATTACTGCAATCACACAGCATTTCTAATTTGCAAGCTGACTACTCAAATGCCCAATGACTGTTCAAGTTCTGCACTGAGAACTGCTGGAGTATCAGCAAAAGGCATTTTATTCTATATTTTATTTGCCCAAAATACTTCCAAACATGACCTTGTGCTCAATCTTCGTTGTTGAGGAGAGGCTGAAGGGAAGGTAGTTTCTGATTAATATGCTTCTGAATTAAAATGCACTCCATGTCAAAGTGCCCAACCTTCAATTTAATCTCCTTAGGCCCATCTGGAACAGTCTGGCGTGACTGTCTCTGCCTTGGTTATTTTCTCCTCTGTATTGTTCATGCAGGAAAATATATCAGACTAATTTCTCTCTACAAGGCACGCATCTATTACACACTTTTATTAAAGATATATAGCAATGTTTACTTAGCAGAGAGTATTCATGCTCTGAAATTTTGTTTTAAAGTTTTAAAAGCAAAGGCTTTTGAGCTACATCCTTAAATTTTCTTCGGATGCATGTTTTTGTGGATTACTTGTCTTTACAATTATCTTCTGCTATGGTAGCACACAGAACCTTGTCATGCTCTGTAAAACTCCCCTCCTTTTGCCTCCGTATCCTCTCTAAAAGTCCATATAATTATTGAGCCATATCTGCCACAGAAAGCTAAGCACAACTCCAATGAAGGCACTGCAAACCTTTTATAAGAACCAATGTCTGTTGCTGGGCTACTTTTTGCTCTTACATCTGATTAGGAAAAGAACACTGAAAAGCTGAACAAATAACTTGAGAAATAATATTGCTTCATGCATTTAAATAACACTATGACTCGTCAAAAAAAAAAGCAGAAGAAAAAAGTTAGTTCATCATACAAATTTTTTGTTTTATCATGTCTTTTACATTGAGATTTTTATGCAATGCTGGAACTTCAGAAGGGCTTCAAACTTCTTTCCCATTCCAGTAGAAACACTTTTTTTTCTTCCTACCTGAAAAACTACAAAAAGCCATACTATGGCTTTTTATGACAAATGTATTTACTGAAAATATAAAGAAAGTATGCATAATTTTTACTTTTTGGACACACAAATCTATCACCCAAATATCTAGTCTAGAGTGATTTCACATGTGGCAAATCTCATGTGATGGCTTTAAACTGCCCAATGATAAAAAATTGTTAGTTTGTTGTGGTGGCTTGTATATCCAATTCCAACACAGCAAAGGAATCCCATTTTTATGAATTTATGGAGGAGCTTTGCCTTGGACTTGTAGTGGCTCCAGGCTTTCACCTACCAAATATCTTTCTTAAAAGCTCACCAAAGTTTAAATGGACAAAGTTACTACGTGGTAACTGTGACATATGATGGCTTCAGAGCACAGAGAGGGAAGATTTTCACCTCAGTGCTGAGTACTGTGCTTGTGCAGACATCCTGGAGTTTGCCTTTAACCTTCAAATACCTCTTCAGACAGTCAGTACACATTCAACATCAGGTGTCTCCACATACAGTGTTAAAAATCAAAAAAGCAGTTTCCATGTTCTGCCATGAGAGACAAACCACTTGCTGCTGTTTCAGAGTGCTCAAGCTCCACGTGGGGCATTGAGGGCCCTGTGTGCAATATGGATCTTGCTCATTTTCCATAGCTGAAAGGTAGCTTGTTCAAAACTTGCAAGATGATTATCGCTGTATGGACCATAACTTTTAACAGAAATTATGAAAGTTAAGGTGATATATTTCTAAATGTTTCTTCACAAAAATCACCTCCTTATCCTCTCTGCAGATGCCTGACATGCTATTGAAATTTCTGATTCAAAACCTTTAGGGTTTTGTCCTGTGTAATACTGTTGAGCAATCAAAAATGGATGAGAAAAATCACGCTGACCCAAAACAAAATACATGAAAATGTGGAACAGAACGGAAAAGCTACCAAAATGCCGTTTTCTTTACTGAAGCGGACTATTCTCCTGAAAGGGTTGATGTCATCAAGCCAGCAATGTCAGCAGCTTGTGTTGATCCTGAATATGGTAAATGTAGCATCATTTCCACATCTGACTGATGAGAGCATCTTTAGCAATTTTTCATTCCTAATGAACTTGTGTTTTATTCCCCATCTGGGCTTAACTCCATTTTCACCTTCTAGTAATGCTACCTGAACACTTTGTCTGCTGGGTGGAACTTTGTTCTTTTACACACAGCAGCTGCACTCACCGTACAGCTTTCAGTGGACTTGGTAATTAATGAATATGGCTCTTAGTTCTCTTGTTACAGAATCAAGAAATGATGCCGAAGGTGTTAAACACTATTTCTTTTTTTTTTACCTTTCAAGGTAGCGGTCCCCAGTATCAACCTCCCAATATATTCTTAACTTTTTCAAAAAATCAGTGGAATTATTCAGAATCCAAATAAAAACACAAACTTTCCTTTATTATTTTTTCTTACTGCAACAAATACTTAAATTCTTTGGTGCAGCCCTGCTCTTTGATTTCTTTGAATTTCAAATTTGGTCATGTCAAAAATTATCACAAAGGTTTTTGTTGTTTATCTACATAGTTTTTAACCAAAATTACATTATAACACACGAACACAGTCTTCTCTTTAAGGCACAACACATCATTATGCACATTCTGTTTGCCAAACTTATAAAAGAGACAATATCATATAACCCTTTCCCTCCCCTGCCCACCCCCAAAAGAAAGAAAAATTGCATCCACTTCCAAAATCAGCTGCTAATAAAGTCACAGTAAATTATTTTCATCAATAATTTACACAAATTACAGGTCTAGACAGGATTGTCATTATACAGTCTGAGTGCATTCCAATTCAGATTTTCTGGGTTAGGTAGGCTAAAGTCTGGTTCAAACCTCAGTGCTGAGAATATATCCCATTTTGAGGAATGTTGTTGAACACCACCTTGTTGGCTGGGAAACGCGTTTTGGTGCTTTGCCAGTTCGAGTCCTTTGTTCACTCCTGTCAGGGCTCACTTGGTGTGTACCAGCAACCTCCACAGTTTTGATTCATTTTAAAACGTTGCATATATAAGACCATAGAGCTTCCTTACGTAGCACTAATGTTTTAACTTCATTCAGCAATCTGAATTCTTCACTTTGGAATTTTTAATTCCAAATATTTCTTCCCTTCTTAAGACAATTCATATGTGTAAAGCCAGAGGCATTGAATCACACATAAAAATTCAGTGTACTTGAAATATATATATATAAAAAAAGGATCGCCAACTTTAGAACACAGTTACAAATACTCTAGTTCCAGTGCTTGATGGAGAGCCAAGAGGTCCGAATGACTGGATATCCTCCAGAAAGGCATGTTGTGCTGCGTTTGTCAGAGGAGGGAAAAGGTCAGGAAAGATGAACATCGTGACACAGGGCGGTATATGACATATGAGGAGAGTTAGAGATTACCACCACCTATTTTACATCACTGTGTTTCTGGACTGATTTTTGCTATTGAAGTACTGACAAAAATCAGACCCAAACAGATCTGAGCACAGCAGATCAACTGAAGTTAAAATAATTAGATGACAGCCGTTCTTAATAGTTTCTTTGGGAAAAAGGTTGTTACTTAGTAAGAGCTACTTACTTATTGTTAGCATGCAAGCCCATACAAAGGAGCAATAGGAAATCCTTTGCTGCTCCACTTACTTGACTGCAAAACACTGAATGATTGTTTCAAGGCCTATAAGATTTCCATTAAAAGATGCTTCTCACTCAACACTTCAAAACAGAACTGAATTACATTTTTTCTCCATCCAGGGGGAGAAAGAAATCTCTTTGGATAAGAAAATAACACATTTCTAGCTTGAGAAGAGATAATTTTTTTTCACAAAGCATCAGTGTCTGTTAGAGATGCAGATATATGCACCATTCTCCTTCAACAATTCATCAGAATAGAAAAAGTCCCACATTTCCATGTTGTGTTTAGATCTACTTGTAATGTGCTATATTCATCCATCTCTCTGAATTCTACATCTATCCATGCAATATAGCCAATGTTAAGGAAAAAGCATGCCAAACCAGAAAGCACACAATCCAACCACCATCGTTTAGCAAAAATTATAAAGGACCCATCACCAGTACTGTACCTATATTAAGGAACCATTTGGAATGAGCATTTTGGTTATTTCCATTTTGTTTTCACTCCAACTACAAAGCTAAGAGCATGCTTTATTTCGCTACTCCTAGCACACCTATGTTTACACAATTTGTCCTGTACAGGCATTGTGAAGCAAAAAAATTCAGTTTCTGCACACTTCCAGGGGTTATACTGGGAAGTATGGGACAAACTACTAAATTGATCTGTTTCTGAGCAATAAAAAACTTTTCTGCTGAAAATGGACTTGAATTATCATCATAAGAAAATTAAAAAACAGCTCTATTTTTGAAATACAGATTTGGTGCAGAATCTCAATGTTGTGTTCTTTTTTCTTTAGTAGATATGCCTTTCTTGAAGCAAATTTTATTTTTGCCACATATGCTCCAGTAAACTATGGATCTTCA
Organism: Lichenostomus cassidix; assembly: GCF_008360975.1. NCBI lineage: Eukaryota > Metazoa > Chordata > Aves > Passeriformes > Meliphagidae > Lichenostomus > Lichenostomus cassidix. The sequence goes on from NC_139483.1 coordinate 56,932,963, forward strand.
TCTATCTTAGCAAAAAAATTTGCACAATCCTTTAGATGTTTTCCACATTCTCTGGAAGACTTCTCTTGAAACATCCCCAATTTCAGCATTTAAAGAAAAACACCACCCAACTATCACGTCACAGCCTTTTCTATTTCTTTTTTTACTTTGCTTGACGTTTTTCAAATATTTTTGCTGCAATATTTTTCCATCTGTTTTAAAAATCATTTTGTGGGATTTTTTTTTCTTTCCCAAGTGAAGTGAAGCAAATGCTAGAATCCAAATGGTTCATTTTACTCTAAGTGTTGATCTCATCATGCTCTTGTTGCCTTGCATCTCTGGACTGAAATTATTGGTCATTCTGTGCAACACTGACAGAAATGCAAACAGAAAGGCTTGCATTAGTAGCTATGTATCACACCAACATTTCAGAAGACAGGTTACCTTTTTTGCTGCCTGTTCTTCTTCTACACCATCCCCAATTACAACATATACTACTTTTCTGCCAAACCTTTGCATTATTCGTTCAAAGCAACTTTCTTTTCCTGGAAGATAAATGAGATAAGAGTTCAGAGTGAAGTTACCTGATTAGCTGCATGTTCCTCATCTCGGCCATCTCCAATCACAACATAAGTTATGTTAGTGCCAAATCTGGACACTATACGCTCAAAACAGCTCTCTTTGCCTGAAAAACAATGCACTACTTATTCAAGCTATCAAGTGAGTTATGGTGAAGCCTTAAAAAGGATTTTTTGCAGTGGTAAGACATTGCTACTACTACTTTTAAAAAGTTCCCAGCTTCGGGATTTAGAGCCAAATCTGGTAAGAAGCAATGGGTGACCTTAGTGACACCAAGATGCTTCAGGTAAAACGAGATCTCTTAATCATTACAAGAAATCCACTAAGATAAAGGAATTAGCAGCACTGCAAAAACGAATAGGTTAGTGAACGAATGATTGAATTTAAGTATTTCCTTATGACTGTAATAATATTCTTACAAGGAAAGCAGAAATTTGAATTCTAATATATCTGCAATAAGGAATGATGTAGCAATGAAAAAATTAAATTAAACGATGACTGAGGTAATAGTTTTTCCTGACACTACTAGAATATGCACTGCTTTTTCCCTTGTGAAAATAATTTAGGAATCATATTGCAATGAATTTATCAATGAAGTATCCCACAGCATGCTATAAAGGTTGTCATAGTTATAGAAATGAAGCATTCTTGAATTGATGATTGGTAGATCACAAAGTCTGCCAAATTATCAGTCACTGTACACTGTGTCACCTTCTACAGGAATGACAGCTTGTTTTGGCTTACAATTTTGGATGCAATTTCCAGAAACCATACCTTTCCAACCACAACACACGAAAGGCACGCAGTTATGAAGACAATGGGGAATTGCCCTTTTGCTATCCAGCAATACAGGTTCTGTTACTAACAGTTGTCACTGCAATCACTGACATACTATGCCCTGGGAAAATGTTTGTGAAGCTGTGGCCCAGCTTGCATAGAGCTGAAGGTCTGAGCAGAGGCTAATTTAACAGATCTTGTGCTCAGATTTGGATTCATAAAATGCTTTCTTCATTCTTTTCTGCAAGTTTTTTGTTTGCTGTACCATACTGAGGAGTTTCTGAGACTTTTGCTCAGCATTTTTATTCCTTTAGGCATCATTGAAAATCAGGTGAATTTGGAATTCTTTGACATAAACACATCTGAACATATGCAATAGCTAAATTTTATAACTGAAACTGCTAAGTGTCAGGGAAGTGTTTTGGAATCCATTCATTTCTGGCAAAAAAATATGGTAATGTAGTATATTCAGAATGGATGAAAGAGTAATTTTCTTACCTATTTTAGTTGCACTGTAAATATTTTCAATAGGAAAAGCTCCTCCTAAACTGTATAGTAGAACTTTTGCAAGTGCTGGGATAAGCTGGGTCGTTGTTACCAACACATTTACACAATTACTCCTAAAATGAGAGAAATAGTTTAAGTTTAAATAGTTTAAAAACAATACCCAAATGCTGATGAGGTGAACCAGCTGTGGAGAGCATATTAAGGATTCCTCAACATTTACTTTCACTCACACAGTAGAGCTGCTCAGCACCATCACTCACAGAAAATGTACATAAAACCTCTGGCAAAATCCTTTAAAAAATATGTAGACCTGATTTGTAGGAAATATTCTGCAGTGGTTTACATAAAACAGGTCCTTGAAGATGGGTCTACTAAAATACAGACATTTAAGACCACCAACTACCTCCAAAACAAGGCATGTGAATGCTTTGAAAACATAATTTTCATGCTGGCAATTAATTGTCAGTATCCACCAGCAAAATAAAAGAGTGAAGAGAACTTGAAAACATTATTACTCTTTTATTCAGGGGAAAATAAACAGCTAATACACATTTCTCCATAATGGCAGCTCTTTCTTCATGTTTCAAGAGTAAGAATAATTCTGAAAAGATGGAGAGATAAGAATGATCATGTTAATAAACTAGCTTTGAACGGTGAGGATCAAAATTTGAATGGAGAAGTGCTGGCCAGAGAATTGCGAGCTGAGTTACTTTAGGCACTCACAGGCTGGAATGTGAGCATGACCATGATGTGGACATGGAGTTGAGAGTAAATACTTGTGATTTTTCTTTCTGGCATTTCCACAAATTCCAAGCAAGACCCTAGGCTATTTTCAATTTAATGTATCTCAATTTCCTGTCAGTAACACATGAGTAATGTTTAGTTACCACAGGTAGCTTCAGAAGATTTGTAATTGTTTATAGTTCTTCGAAGACATGACAAAAGATAATAATTTAACAATCCCAACTGAATGGTAACAGTTTTCCAGACTCACCCACCAATACTCAACTAGCCTTCACTACCAAATGTCTCTTTAAAGACTAACAATTCAGAAAGAAATGCAGAGCTAACCACAACAGCTTACACAAATTTGTGACTTTTTTTTCCTCCCTAAGTGCTTAAGACACTGTTAAATAAACAACAATTAAGAGATAAGCATATTGCAAAAATTGTTATGTTGGAATTGAGGTTTTCATGTCTTTCCAAATTTGTTCCTCCCACCTGACATTGAGTCTTTTCCCAGACATGTTCAGAAAGCAAGATGACTTAATGTTTTTCTTTTTTGTGGTTTAAAACCAGGGTTTTAAAGGATTTCTGGTAAGATACATATTGCATGGCTGACTAAGAAGCAGTAGGGTTCACAATTCTATTGTTTCAGACGAGAAATACATTTTATGTCTCATTATTGGGAACCCAGACTTTTAACTCAGTTAAAAGAGATTTTCCTCTTTTGAAAACGAAAGATATGTACTAAGGTATACTGATTTGCTTGGAAGGTCAGAAGAAAAATGTCCTTGTGTTCTGGTATCTATACAGGACTTAGGTAACACTGTGAACAGGCAGAAACATTGAAGGACAGAACAGAGAGCTGTGGAGTTCAGAGAATGCTGTCCACAAGATAATAAATTAACAGCTGTCTCAGAATTCTACAATACCCTTTCTGTGTACACACATTTTTAGAAGACATTTCCTACTATCTTTAGTAAATGATGGGATCACTGAAAATGAAGTCACTTTCCACATTTTCTGTGTCCTATTCAAAACTCATTTAGACTTGTTCTGTTCTTTAAAGGCACTAATTTATTGTAACCTAAAATGTAAAAAAAATTAAATCTATTACATGTCCAAAACGAGAAACTTTTTTTACAGAAGACTCAGATACATACCTTGTGCTGATAATTGATAATGATTTAAGTGCATTTGTTAGCCAGGAGTCTGTCAGAGCTTCAATCTCTGCTCTTAATTGCAACCATGCATCTCTTTTAGCGGGACCCAGGAGTCCTTTTATATAAAAAAGCAAGAAAAAATAGAATTAAATTAGGTATGAGATGTAATACATAAGGGTTTATGATCATTGTTTCTATTTTAAATTCCACTACAACTTGAAGAAATATCAAAGAGAAAATCTATTGTCTTCAATGATCATTAAATCATTGGTTTTATTTGTACTTCCCTGTATCAAGCAGTGTCAGATACTATTTCAGATTAGTTAGATTTTTTTGTATATATTCAAGTTGCTTTACTGCATTTCAAAGCATACCTTTCAGAAACATGTATTTTTTAAACCAGCTCCTCCCACCTATGCTTCTCCCAAATTATCAGAGACAGTGACAAGGAGATCCATGCCATTGGATTCATAGGTGAAGATGGTCACAAAAGAAGATACTTTAGAATAAACTGGCCTTTGCAATACCTGCCTGTTTGAAACTGCCCTGCTTATGACTCTGCACATAGGTGTGAACCTCAGGTTACACATGTGGAAATATATTTGTTTGTTGATGGCTTTCTCTTCATGTCCTATTGTAGTTGGTTACTTTCACAGCATTTACAGCCTGAAATTGCTGCACATCTTATGCTCTCATATCTCAGTTAGTCTTTAAAAGTTAGTCCTCAAAATCTCTTTTTTGGATATAAATTGTCAGAGATTTAACAATACCCAGCCTATTGAATGTTGAGACATAAATTTGTTGGAACCAAGATATTTTAAACACAGATTTGGTCCTGGAAGAGGAGGGAAATAGGCTTCCTGACCTTTAGTATCCCTCTTCTCTTTCACACCCTATGTTCCCAACAAGTGGTGATGTCTGGCTTCAAAAATCGCAAATGAAGCAACCTTAAAATATATAGATTTATCTTGCCTTCTGATGCCTTCTTGCAGCTATTTTGAAATAAACAGACACATATGTGCTAAGAAGACTATTAAAAAGGCCAAGAAGTGGAGGATAAGAGAAGAAACTTGCCTGCTAAGGATGGCTTATGTTTCAGGTGCAGAATATTTGGGAGACCATAAAAACCTTAATCCAGTGCACCACATATCTGCACTCTGCCTTTGCAACATTTTGCTCCGCTCAGTGTGTTTCCCTGTGCTGTGCTCTTGGACTTGTGCTCTTATCAGTGCTAAAGGTTTTATGAAATGCAGCAGCTTTAGAATCTCACATGTATTAGCAGATATAAGAAAGCCCAGTTAATTTTTGGTTAATAGTGTTTCAGGAATTATTAATATATAAAAACTCTATTTACAACAGCAATGAAGGGCAAGGTAGGGCAAGTGAAAGTCAGCCCTCTACTACCACCCTTTGGTCCTATTGCTTCATCCTGTGGTGAGGAAAGACTGAACTAAGAGTGCAAATACGTGACTGAATTACTGAAGACTTTTAATATTCCCTATTCTCACAGTCTCTTGTTGAGGGGGTCAGCTGACACATTCCCGTCCTCAGAAAAGGGCTGTCTGTCTCTGCAAGTCACACAGCACTCTCCAGAACAGATTCTTTTGGTCCTGCTGCTCGATTACCTACAAACTGCAGGTGCAGCCATGAGCAAGTCCAGGAACTGAAACACTAACAGGAAAGCTCTTGTCCCTGTGAGACTCAGACTTATCGAGGACACAGCTGTGTAAGTAAAGCTGTAAAATACAGTGGCAATGAAAGAGGTGAGTGGCATGGCAGTGATAAAATCTTCCTGCATCTACTGGTGAAAACATACTAGCAGGTATCTAGCAGTGAGTTTAGCAGACAGTGCTGTTACCAACCAGATCATGACAATGTAGGATGGAAATGGCCATCCACAACCAATCTGTGCTGTGGAAACTATACAACATCTTTCCTAGAACAACAGCATTTTTGAGGCAAAGTAGTTCAGCCAATCAAGTGAGGTAAGAATAGCTGGGTCTAAAGGAGGAAAATGGGCTCTGTGGAAGCTAAAGGGAAGCTTGCTTTGTTTTCCCAACTGTATTTCTCCTGCACAACAGCGTGTGGCTTTGCCATTACAGTTGGTAGCTTTCAACAGCTTGTGGTCCAGTCACATCACTTTCCATTCCCAGGCTCACATCCTGGGTGGGAGTTCATCACCATGCAGCTTAGAGTGACCAGCATTCAAAGTTGTTTCTGACAGCTGAACTCACCTCCTATGTTGTTCTTGTAAGTATTATACAACTCTTTTACTCTTCTGTAACGGAAAGCCAGCTTCCTCATCCAGTCAACCCCTCCTCTTACACCTGTTGGCAGACAAAGGTTTGCACTACTTGCAGCTGCATGGAAGCCATCAGTTGCAAAACTGTAGGTACTGCAAACACCCAAAATACAGTAAAAATAAATACAATGTATTCCTGTAAATGCTCAAATTATTTAATCTTTAAAAAAAGAAAAAAAAGAAAGGAGAAAAAATATGCTGTATCTTACCTTAGGTCTTGTCCATTATCATCAGAAGAAACATCATCTATATGAACTTGATCACACTCCTGTTGGAAAAGAAGGAAAGCAAACCCAAATGACAAATTTATCTTACAACAGAGTGCAATCACCATTCCTGGAAGTGTTCAAAAGGCCCGTGGATGTGGCACTTGGGGATATGGTTTAGCAGTGAACACAGTGGGCTGGGATAATGGTTGAACTAGATGATATTAGAAGTCTTTTCCAACCCTAATGATTCTGTGCCCACCACAGGCTCAGTACAGATGAAGAAATTACCAGTGCAGGTCACTGACTACACCAGAAGATGGCAGCCTGTGCACACCCACAGCTTCCTATCACCATCAACATAGTAAAACCTTCAACTCCTACAGAGTTTACCTAAAACAGACCTTTAGAAAAGCAATATGCAATTTTGTTGTGATTTTAGAGTAAAATTATTTTAATTGTAAAGCCACTAAAATAGCCAGTCTCATTTATAGTCTCCCTAGTATGCCAATACTTGAAAATCACATAAACCTTATTTTCCAATTCCCTAGAAGCAATTAATGGTGAACTTCACTGGGCATAAAACTTATGTTAAGTAGTTTGGACACTTATCAGGCTTTTCTATTAATTTATGTGAGTGCCTTTGGCTGGAAAATCACATGTAATCAGCAATCCTACAGAACTTGATTACTTCCTGACTGTGGAAGGGGTGGAAGCAACTCAAGGGAACTGGGGTATATTGGAAAAATTAATTCCCATCCAAGATGGTTTTATAATTGGACAGCTATCAAACATCCTTATCTACACAGTGGTTACAGCACAAAGATAAGAAAATAAGGGGAAAGCAAAAGTAAATATGTAAGTCAAACCACCATGCATCTTATCACTGTTTTCTGTAGTTGCTTGAACTAACATCTTAACCCAAAGACACACCTAAAATTCTGCGTCCACTTAAGTCAGCACTTAATTCAGGCTCTCTGTGACATGTAGGAGTATGCAGTTCTAAGTTTCCAGTCTTTGTCTCATAATAGTGGTAAATTGTACAGATAAAGGATAAATCTGAACAGAGGAGTGATTTCCAAATATGCAAGCAACAAGCTCCTAGAGTGTGAATTTGAGGAATTACTATTTTATCTTTCTGCTTTGTTTGCTTTGCAATGACCAAAAACTTAACATACTTTTACTTGCATGAAGTTGTTAAAAAAAGGGCAATTTTGTGTAAAACAAGTGTACACAATTTAATTTTCAAATACATAATTTCATTTCATCATACAAGCTATCATAATTTAAAATATTGGGTCAAAGCTAAAAGAATGAGTTGCCAAACTCTGCTCATGTGGCTTAATCCATTAAGACAGAATAACACAGCTGTGTTCAAGGAACAGAAATGATGCATTCTTCCCCTCGCTGGAGAAATAAAATTTTTTAGTTCTGTCTGAGATTATTTTGAGATGTAGAATATTTTAAAGAAGCTACTTTTGGATGTAAATAGCAGATGAAGAGAGAAAGTAAAGGGGAAGTGGCAGCTGAAATAAAAAAAATTAATTTCTTTATCCTTATTCATTATTTACACTCCAGAAAAAATGCAACTATGCTTCACCCAGTGTAGGACAGGAACTCAAAAGTCAGACAAAAAGCCCTGCTGGGAAAAATTCTGACTCTGTATTTTGCAATAGCTGGGCAGTATCTGGGTAGTATCTGGGTAATATCTGGGTAATACCTGGCTTCCTCATCATCATCACAGATTTCCGTGGAACTGGTGAAAATGTTAAGTTTAAAAGTTTAAAAATCATTCCTGTGGATTTGAAGGTGTACCAATTAAATTGAGGGCACACAAAAGCCTTGATGGATAAGGAGTGTCTGCTGCTGTTTGGGTTTTGTTAAGCCTTTCAGCTACATTGTTCCAGCCTTGAAAATTCTAGGTAACTGTTCTGCTGATAATTTCATTAAGTTAAATATGAGTGGGTGGCAAAGCTCAGCTGTTTACTTTTTTATTTTTTTGTCTCACAGTTTGTTCACTGAGATTCTGTGATTGACTCCAGGAACAGGAGGACTTGTCCCTGCAAGAAGGTTGTTAAGTACCTAGGAGATCAAACCCAACAGCACTCTCCAGCTTCCTCCTTTTCCCCCTTCCTCTTCTCCTCTGGATCCACAGGTCACCTCCTCTCCACATGCTGGCAGTACACATTTGCTGACCAACAAACAAGCTCATCTGCCCATCACTCCTTGTTTTATTTTATCTTGTTTTCTTGTTTACTTATCTGCTTCAACTAAAATGTTTGCCTTTCACAAATTAACTGACATGGTGTGAAAAAAACCTTGCCATGAAAAAAGAAAAAAGCAGACAGTTTGAGCAGATTTGAGATAGTTCTCTACTTTTCTCAAAAGAAACTGGAAACCGGACAACACTTCATCTGTTTGCTTTTAAACGACACCAGTGATGGGAAAGAAGGGAAGAAAGCAATCTCTCTGTCAAGTTAAATATTAAGGTAAAATACTTTTCACATTAGCTACAGTATTAGTTAAACTCAAGTCACAGTGGCTCATGTCACTGCAGTGTGAAAACTAAGAAACATAAAATTGCATTTCCATTAGGGCAAATACAGGAAAGAAATGTAGGTATAATACCTAGCTTTTGCTTGAAGCAATACTAATTTAAATTAAATCTGAGTGCAGTCAGTTCTTTGCAGCAATTTTTAAAGCCTGAATATTTGAGAGTACAAAATCAACAAATCATCCATAAAATTTATCATCCTGGAATGGACAGTAATTTCATTATCCAGTAAAAACACTGCCCTACCATGCTGAACACAAAACTGTTATTAATGAGGGGATATTCAGCACTATGCTTTCTTAGGCTATACAGAAAAACCCTTTTAATATACAGACTTCAGTCTCTGTTGAAACTAATTTTACCTGTCTCCAAGACTCTGAGACTTACCTAAATCCTATTTTTTATTTCTCATTTCTATTTCTAATGAGAAAAAAAGGACAAAATCTCCTTTAAAATATGTTAGGATTATGATAAAAATGGAAATGCAATTCAGTTTGTTTGAAATTAATACTAATTTTTTTCTTCTTTGACCTGAGAGTGGAGAGGGATAAAGGAGCTGGTAGATTCATGTCTGAATTTCTACTTGCAATTTGCAGAAATTTTTTTTTTGGTGTGCATAATACGCCCTACCAACATTTTTAAATGCTGTCTTAAAATTAATACTGGCATATGAAGACAAACTTAATTTTATTCCTTACCTGGCTGAAAACAGGATGCCTTAGTCTGGCTATAATTACAAATCTGAGTCCCATCTCTAAGCGTTGTTTAGGCACATGAACTTTCTAGAGCCCCAGACTCCTATTTTCATGGCAAAACACCAACTGCCCTCCCAAGCAATACTTCTCAAGCTGACTAAAATTTATACACTGAGAATGCAATAGCTGGAGAACAGCCTAGCCTGAAATAAAAGTGCAACTTGGCTGATTAGAACATGGGTTACTGGGTCAGCAGGGAATGTCTCAGCAGATCGGAATTTCTGCATCAGCAATCATCGCAGCGAGACAGATTTGCATAGAGGAAGGAAAACTTTATTTTTGTATCTGATAACTTCAGTAACTTGGTTATTATTACTAGAACCTGATATGTGGTTTTTGTAACCAAGGAAGACAGGGAAAAAGAGAAAGTTTAGAGGATGTAGTGACTGGAGTAAATATTACAGGAATACAGGTTCAGTAGTACATTACAGTTGTCATGTCCAGAGCCAAGAGGTTTATTGTGGGCTGAAGATGAAAGCAAGACAGAAGGTATGGGACCTGAGGGCTCACCATTAAAAAAGTGACATGATGAAAGGATAAGCAATCTGTCTGCCTAGTGAATAAAGGCCTATCTCACTCACTCCAATGAGAACTGAAGGTCTCGTGGCTTGATGGCCATGATCATCAGCAGCTCAGCACTCATTTCTGCTCCCCTGGGGGAGGACAGAGAGGACAGAGAGAAAAAGAGAGGTGAGGAGAGAAGGGGAGATGAGGGAGAGACCCCAAGTCAGACTTGGGGAATTCTCAGAATTCACTTAATGTTCATCATGCAGATGCACTATTATATTCAGTAATGGCCATGTGCTCTGCAAACAGATTTAAAGAGACAGGTTTATTCATCAGCATATTAAAAGCTGCCTCCACATACTTCATCTTGTTTGCTGAGAAGACAGAGAATTGCTGGTCTTCTTGCACATGCTGGAACATATGCATACAACTCATTTCAGTATATGAACTTTGGAATTTTGGTAATTTTTTAAGTGAGTTGGTTTTGAGACCAAGATGCATTCTGGGCCATAAAATACTTAATTTCACCTAGAAATTGTGATTATTAAATACATATATAAATTGCTTCTAACCAAATCAAACTGATTGATTTATGAGACTCTCTAAGACAGCCCCCAAGAAGTATTTTTTGATTTATCTAAGACTGGAAACTGTTCAAGCTCTGGAATGAGCTGGCGTATGAGTTTTTGGACAGGGTATTAAAACCATCCTACAAAGATTATCCAAAATATAAAGATCCACCTATGACAGCTGAACTTGTGATCTACAGAGAAAATAAATAATGTGAGAAAGGAATGAAGTCTCAATGGCCATAAGCAAGAATTAATAGGTATGGAAAGAGGGCAAAGCTCCATTTTGCTGAACCTGAACTCAGCACAGCATTGAAGAACAGATTCTACAGAATGGCGTAAAGTTCATTCATGCCCCATAAAATCTGAACATACAAGGGGCAAAGGTTTACTAAAAAGAAATATAAGAAATGCTTTGAAAAATTTATTTGGAATCTCTTCCCTGTACAGGGCACCAGAGGAGAACATTCACTGAATGTACTTGCATTTTCAAGGGATGACTCACTAGGACTGCAATAAAACACACACTGGGAAAGGCAAGTCCAGGGCTTTACTCTTTACTCTGCTGCTGCAAGGAGGAAGTGCAGTTCAGGTGTGGGGAGAAGCAGATTCCAGTCTCTTGACTTAAAAAGAGCTAAGAATAAATGAGGTCTGCAAGAGATGACAAAGACAACTGCAGACTGGTACCTTCTGTTTTTCTTACTGCCTACTTGATGAAGGAACAAAAGACAAAATCAACATCCCAGTGGATGGCAAAATTTTACTTATCTTTATATTTTTTATTCACTCATCAGAGACCTTTCTCTGGGATTCTAAACAAAACTTCAAAGTCTTCCAGCTGCCATTTGTGGCAAATATCCATCCATGGAGGGAAGTCTGGGATCCATTTTGAATAAGAAAACAATTGCTTTAGACCAGCAGAAGGTCTAAAAAGCTCCTAGGTTAATTTGAAAACTGTTTTTCACCCCATCTCTTGGCACACATGGTTGTAGGCTGTCCTGGGAATATTGTGACAATACATGTGATTTCCTGGTTTTCTTGTGACGAGACATCACTGGTGAGAACATCTATCACAGTACTAGCTCTCTGATGCTGCATTATTTGAGGTAAATGAAGATTATTCTACATCTGAACAAGTAAGAGGGGGCTGTGGCCAAACGGCTACTCAGTATGTCAAGAGAAGAACAGTCTCTTCTGGTCAAATGAGGGCACTCACTGAAAGCAAACGTGGAGAACTTCAAGAGAAGGATGTAGGCACGTATGTTTCCCTCCTGGAGATGACAGCAGACAGCTTTACTTATGTGGAAACTGAAAATATGGCTACAGGACAAAGAAAGGAATGGGTAGTTTGCATATTCTCTCTGTCACTGAATTTGATGGAAGGACTCTGGTGCCACAGGACATCCGTGCCACCCGGCTAACCTCTCTGATTAGAGTTTCACAAACCCAAAGACTACATAGGAATGAAATGTCACACACAATAAACACTAATGCACAGCAAAGCCACTAAGTTAAAAACCAGGAATACTGGTGCTTACATTTGATTCTTACCTCTAAGTCATTAAAAAATAAATGTGTATCAGCAAGATTAAAAATCATTTCTTCCATTCGCAGTCCAAGGGTCACTGCCATGGGTGGATCCTTAAAAAACAAAAAACAAGGTTAACTACTTACATACCTCCAAGTTATATTAGAATTAATTTAAAAATTGCTGCATACAAAGTGTTTTGAAAAATTAACACTGTAAGAAATTTCCCTGAAACCCTGTTAGTATTAAGCTATTTTAATATAATGCTATAAGAAGCACTTCTGAACCTCTGTTTGCGAGAAAATTCGGGGAGCTGTGGATATTGAAAAATCAAATTTTTTGGAAGTTGAGGAATTTGCACCCCATGTGACCTGACAGGAGAGACCTGGTGGCCACAAACATTAACATAAGCAAGTATAAAGAAGACTGGAAACAGGGAAGGCATAAAAGATGTATGTAGGAAAGTCAGTATTGATGATGGTTATTATTATTATAAGAATACACTCCATTTTTTACCCCTGAGCCTTTTATAAAGACATGTAAGTATCTGGTCTGTCAAACTGTGGGCAGAAAAAAGCTGGGTCATGGAACAGTAACTAGTTTTTCTGACCCCATGCACTGAGCCAGCAGCAGACGTAGAGATGAAGGTACTCCATGTGACACTCAGTGCACTGCACAATTCCTCCGATGTCTTAGCTTTTCTTCCCAATTTTGGGGCACACAGAAATCCTCACCAGGGCCATGTAAAGATGGACTAGAAAATACAGTCATCCCTGCCAGATGACTGCTTTGTAAGCACTCATAATGCTGTGATAGGAAGGTGTGACTTAAGAGGCCTTTCCATTTCTAATGTCTCTTCTTTATAAAAACACAAAAGGTACTCTGAACCTACATCTATTTCCCCAAACTGAATTTCCCTTTGGATAAATCATCACTGCCTTGTCTACGCTTAGAAGCTACATGGCTTATTTCCTACACTTTTTTCCAGTCCCATATGTAGCTTCAAACCTTGCATTTGATCCTTCTCTGTCTCTGTATTTACCCTTCCATGCAGGCACTCACTGATGAATTTCTGGTTTCTTCTTTATGACTTTATTGTAGGTATTCATTCAACAAAGTGTAATCTGTGGCACAATTCTCTAGCTGGTCCACAGCAATGGGAAAGTGTATGTAATTTTGTTTGTTTGCTACAGGTCATCCCTTCATTGCTGATGAAACACAGGAGTCCTATCCCTGAGTGAGATTCATTCAAAATATTGCATTTGTTCATAGGTCATCTTTCACACTATCAAATTGCTCTGCCTCAGCAAGACACCACAAACCTACCCGTCTGCAATAACACTGTCTGAGAGCATTAAGTGTACAGCAAAGGTAAGGTAATTATTTTAACTTTTCTAGGTTTGCTGGGAGAGAGGTAAAGCAGATTTGTGTTACCTTACATTTGGTTTAGAATAGGAGTCCCTGACGCATTACTGACACCTGGTAACTAGTCTGATTATTGCCTTAATCATATGCCTGAGCCTGTGGGGTTCCATTAATTTTTTTATGCATAACACACTGCAGTGGATTTTTGAAACACACGTGGTCCTCTTCTCATCAAAATATTTTAAAAAATATATATATACTACATCATTTAAAGTCTGATTGACACTAGCAAGTTTTCAGAAATCCCTTCTTAAATACCTTGAGATTTAAAGTCTAAACGTTTACTAGCATGTAGCAACAAAATCTCACAAAACCTCAAATGATCATTTGTTAGCATTAGGATCAAAGGCTTTCCAACCAGGATCAGACACTCACTACTCCAGGGCTTTGCAATGACAGAATAAAAGATGGCTTCTGCACTCAAGCACTTAGTAACTAATGGTTAAATCTGAAACACTGACATATTTTGACTCTTGCTGATGAAAAAGTCGTACTTGAAGGGGACAACAGTGTTCGAGAACTTGTAATGATCCAAAGTTAGACCCAATTCTCTGGCAGTGAAAGGAAATATTTTTATGTTGACCCTTGAACTGGTCTAGATTAACTTTCAAAAGCAAAAAACAAATGCACTGTTCAGTAACAGAACTTCATCTACTTTGCCTTCTGCAGTAATGTTCACTGGATTTGAAAGTCACGTGGCTGAAGGTGGCACCAAGTACAAATGTCAGTTTTCCAAGAGGATGACTAAGGAACACACATTAACAGATTAGCAAAACTCATGTGAAGCACTTAGAAAACAAATCACCCAACTACCCTGGACTCACAAGATTCCTCATCAAGCCATAATGCTTTTATCAAAATGTCATCCCATATAAACAAGTTTGCCTCTTCTTTTGTGTTTCTTTTCTGGGCACAGTAAATGATACATTTTTTCTCCCTAGATACAATTTAACAGAGAGTACTTGCAATATGCTTTTTTACCTCAATTCTGTGAACACTAAGGCATGTGCATAATTTTATGCACAGGTGGTAACTCATTATTATTTATGTAAGTTATTCACTGGAATGCTTTCAAAAGTGGAATCTCAGACTTTTAATTCTCAGCCTTTTTTTACCCCTTCTTGGGTAGAAGCAGACTTGAATGCGGAAATTTGCTATAACATTTTCCATTATAATCCAATTTGTTTCTATAGAAACTACCAACTACGTATGACAACTTCCTTCCTTGCCTGGTGTAGTTGAAAGACGTAAATGTGACAAAGATCCTATGATTTTCTTATTAATGCTAGTTTTGTAACCAATTATGCCTGACTATTACTATCAAAATTATATTTCCCATATTCTGTTTTTGACAAAGGCATGAGAAGGCGATTGATAGGTACTGTATGTAAAATGAAATAAAGCAAAGCAAAGGGAATTCATTTCAGCTTAGCAAAAAATTACTATGGCATCTCCCCATAACAACTCCTGAGAGGGAGAGTTGCTGGAATTGAATTCTCAAGATATGAACAATTCTTCCTCTTAATAAATTGGCCAAAACTTGCACTGCAACTGTTTATCAAGAATTAAATATCATGTTCCATCCAGCTCTTGCCATGTTAAGCTCTTTCCTTCACATACAAAAATAGACAAAAAATCAGATTTGTCAGGGTCTTATGGTTTTATAGTGTTTGCACAATATGGAGGAACATGACTATCACAGTTTTATTTGTCTTTCAGCCTGAAGCAGAAGTTGAAGACTGATTCAAGTGGCACAAAGGACTGAGCATTGAAAAGAAAGCAAGAAACTTGCACTGATACAGATTTTACACAGCAAATTGAAAAACTTAATAAGAGGCAGACTGAACTTCTGGCAAAATTCTATTTTGTGCTACTCTGCACAAGCACACACAATAGAGGAAACAATGATTAAAAGAAAAAAAATCTGGAAGTTTTCCCCAGATAATTCACAGAACAAAGAACAACTCTTTGGCCTGCAGAGGTATGATGTTAGCCAGATATCATTAGCATTCAGAAGAATCAAGACCAGCTAACACACTTCTGTACACCTAAATACAAATGACTTTAGTTACATTAGGATGAAGGCACTAAACTGGAGCCAGACTGTCTGTCTGTGGACTTCTGTACCAGACTGGTCCATCCACTGGAATGCCTCCTGGGAGAGTAAATAAAAATATCCTGGGAGGACCAATACTTAAATGTTTTGATCAAGAGGAAAGTAATTGGAATAAAGCCCCAAAAGCTCAGTGTCCATTAGTGGAAGAAATCTATTTAATACTGTCTTGGAATGTCACATTTCAGTGCATGTTCAAAATACATTCATTTCTTGGGAAAAAAGACTTCAAACGCCGAAGTGACTTTAATGAAACCTCAGAAAACAAATAGATAAATAGACTGTCAGGCAGATTCGTTGTGACAGGAATTTGCATGCATGAAACCTTAAAAATAAGCAAGAAAACAATCAAAATTTTAAGAAGCGATTTTCAATGGGTGGCTGTCCTGAACAGACTTAGAACAAAACTGACCTTGGGAAAAGGTGGAAATGCTCAAGTTAGGTACCAACATTTTAGCTTAAAGACACTTCCTACATTATGTAGGAATCTCAGATTTAAGTTCAGCACTCACTCTCTCACAGGGGACACTTGTCCCAGAAGAGATTCACATGTGTGGCAATGGAGGAAGAGAATAAATACATCTCTCCTTAATAACCATATCTGGTGGCTGACGAAGGAAAACTCACGTACTCCATAGGGAGTTTCTGTTCCACGCTCTCTAGAAGGCAGTAGGAAAATCAACTCAGAGTTCTCAGACAAGGAGGGAGTGAATGGAGAGGACAACTGGAGGTGATGAGAGATACACTATTAATACAGGCGGAGAAGAGGATATTTATGAGTGAATTTGGGAATGTCATCATGGGTGTTAATGGTGACGAAGTTTTCTGTTTAATGATCAGACAAGCAGACAGTGAGCAGTAAAAAGCTTCTGAGCCCTTTCCAGAGAAATGCACAAGGTTAATGAGGCTTCCCTGACTACTTTCTGTTATTCACAAGGTTATAAAAAATGGCAAAATATGATCATCAAGTGTGGATTAGTTTTGATTTTTGCACTTGCAAATCACATTCTCCCCCTTCTAACCTCACAAAGGAATTTTATTCTTTTTTAAACCAATTGTATCTTGAGTCACAGCATTTATCTGGGACTCCTTGTCCTATGGATTGACCTGGGAGAAATGAATGAAATATAAATGCTTGAAGATAGACAAAACACCAGCTTAATCACCCTTCAAACAGCAAGAATAACTGGAATGCAATGGAACAAAGAATACACAATGTTCATAGGGAATAAGAATGTACCTCATATAATTTTAAGAGATGATGACATCTCCTAACACGTGTCCTGTCACATCAACAAATGCTCACTTAAGAGCTCAGCATTGTAGAAAACCATATCTGTCAACTGGTGCTCAGCTGCAAAAACCATCATCATCCACACAAGTCAAATTATAACAGCTCCAATGCCAACGTTTGCAATTTGCTACTGCAGTAAGTAATTAAAAATAGAAGTGTACTGATTTTATGAAGTACAAAGCAGATGAGCAAATGAGCTGAAAAGTGAGAGGTGTTCTTACTGCTGGGAGGCAACACAGCTTTCCTGAAACCTAACACAGGTGTAGTTAGGAGTTTTTACTCTTTTTCTGTGTTAGCCCAATAAAATCAGAAGCCAGAGAGCCACAGCCACAGGTACAAAACAGCAAGGTATGGAATATTCTTCTGGGAAAGCTTTATATTTTAAATGTAGAAGTGATGCACTGGCCAGCCTCTGGCCAAACCTCTCTAAGTTCAATTGGGTTTAAAGCTATACTCTCCTAGTGTCCAGATAAACAGCAGCATTTTGCCCTATTTTTAAATGAGATTCTTACAGCTGCATCCTTCATCAAATCACTAATTTTGTATTAACATGGTTAATATAAAATTTTGACATCAAATAATTATCCTAGAAAATGATGACATCAAGTAATTATCATACCATGCAAAGTACCAAGGAGAGTGTCCATTCTCAACTTCATAAATCCTCAGGTGTAAGTCAGAAATCTGCTGCTTTCTTGACAAATACACAGCCTGAAACTTGCCTATTGGATCCAGGCCTTCCCAAATAATCTCTGCCAATGGAAGCCCTCATTGCTTGTGGAGATGCTGATTTGACTTCCCTTTTTCTCTTCTTTCTACAGCTTAACAAGCCCAAACACTTGTTAAGCTGTAGACATCTTTTGAAAGTGATTCTTTCCAGATACAACAGCAACTCTCAAGTGCTCCTGCACTCACATGTGGATCCCTATGCCAGGCTACAATATGCTGCACCTCCTCTCACTGCATCCCTGTGCAGCCTGAATTGCAGCAGAACACAGAGATTAAAGGACTAATTACAGAAGTTTTTTTTTCACCTGCTACTGAAAGAAACAGGAAAAAAAGCTTGATAAAAGGAGGAATGAAAGTTTGCAAGTCAATTATTAGATGGGAAAGAACTGACACTGAATATCCTTGCCTGTTTGTATATTCCCACTAGCTCTAAACTCAGCATCTCCTTGTAAGTATGAAGTGAACACACTTGGTATAAGAAGTTGCCTTCCCTTAAAGCAATGTTCACATTAAAGAGACACTATTCTCATTAGAAAATTTAAATACAGAAGAGAAACCTGCAAGGGTTTTTTGTTTTTTTCTTGGTGTGGTTTCTTTTTTTGTGATTAACCTAATTATGTTATACAAAAAGGGCTCATGAAAGATATGTGGAAGAACATTGCATGCACAGCTGAGCATCTGTGTGGCATTAGATGCCTTTATTTTTTAAAATCAGATAGCAAATCACCACAGTTAAATAATTTAGTATCACCACTATTTTACACTATCCTGTTTCTTTTTTCATTGTTAAGCAACAACTTTATATCACCTTTCCAAGACGAACAGCTCTCTCAATAATTTGGAAAGACCTAAGTGCTAACAAGACTTCTGCTGACAACCTCACAATTCCCGCAGTACTTATTCTCATAGCAACCCAATTCTTGTAACAATCCAATCTTCAGTCTGGATTAAGACCTTGTATACAGATGGAAATTATATGCAGAAAAGATAAGGACCATATTTGTGAAATATGTCATGTATCAGAGACTGAGTGAAGTCTGTCTGTGGGATCTTTCCCTTCTCCCATTTCTAACCTCTTAGGCACTTAGGTCAGACACATCCCACCCTAAATTTAGGCAATACTAAAATGACATGCAAAAGCTAAAGCCTGCCCATGATAAGCTCTTCCTGTATTCCCTTTCCTACTGCTGTAGCCTCCATGCAGGCAACAATATAAATATCTGACTTTCACTGGTAATAACTCATCACACAAATTCTATGTAAATAAGGCAATGGCAGTCACTGCAGGAAGGAAAAAGTCAACTACATTTATTCTACAGAGTCTGGAAATTAACACCTTTCCCTACTTGTGTGGATGTCACCTACCAGAACAAAAAAGAAAAAAAAATTGTTTCACAGTCATCCAAGACATTTGTTTAGTGATGTTGATCTCAGCAGTATAACTACATTAATTTCACTGATCTTTGAGATACTTTCAGTTTACATAAGACTTTATCTACTGTCAGTACTACGGTCTGTTAATATGCCATTACTAATATAGCAAGAGGAATTACCTTTCTATTGCTTTTCCAAGACAGTTTCCAAAGTTATCCACAGATGTTTTGTGATCTACAAAATCTGCTCTGATTTTTAAAACTATGCGCTAAAGTTGATTTAGGAAACATCCTAAGGGCGCAATCAAAAAAGGATGAAAGGAATGACTTTATCACGAGGACAATTCAGCAAGTCCTACACACAGTTCAGTGGTAGTCTCTCGGCTACTCTCAAAGTGATGCAAAAGTTCATATTCAGCTAGGTTTTTCTCTTGTTTTGATAACTATTAGTTGGAAATGTTGTCACTGTTGTTACAATGTCTGAAAAACAGCAGAAGATGATTTTTTGACAGAGTACTGAAATGTGCACAGATCTGGCACTGCAAAGCAAGGAAGCTGCAAAGCAAGGAATGCTGTTTTTTACAAGACATGAGTAACTATCCCTATCTTAGCATTCCAGAAATTCAGATTTTTCATTTGGCCTGTGACTTTTCCTGTTAACTTTCTCTTTTAATAACCACAAAAGGTTGATCACATGGAAGACTGGCCCATCTCTAGTTATAATCCACAGGTTCTGGCTTCAGACATTTCTAACCCACTGGTTGGGGAGTGAAAAGAGCTTCTATAATATACTGTTTCTCACATCCTTTTCTGAAGCATCTGATTCTGGCTGGAATAAAGATGCTGAAAACATGCTAAACAAGCCCCTTATCCGACACAGTGTGGACATGGTTATGTTCTTAAAAAGAAATACATTTCCATTAATTTCACTTGAATAGCACAGCACAGAGAAAACTATATATGTGCATACTAACACTCCCCTTGTCCATTCTTCTGCTTCTACATATTTGCTTTATCTTTTTGTTTTATCCAGGCCTTTAGCTCGACCTCTCCCATCAGTCTGCTCCTGTTGCTACACACCTTGTCCTTCTCACCTCGTCCAAGCAGCCATTCCCTGGACTCCCATCACCAGCCCAGTGGGCTCCTGGAAGTGCTGCTCCTACAGTCTGCCACTGCCTCCCTTTGCCTCCCTCACACTTCTTCCTGCTCTCCCTCTCACTGCTCTGTGACTTGAACTCCTTTTGGACTCATTGGAGGGGAGAAGATGCTTAAAACTACTTGGGAGTGGGTTTCGCTTCCCAGTATTACTCACCTCAGAGCCAGCCAAGGGAAGCCAAAATTCAGTGAAAAAGGTGGGGAGTCAAAGAATAACATCTGCAGCTGGCATTGAAATAGGTCAGATTCTTACTCATTCTACTCATAAATTTCCTGGTAGATTCACCCACCAGCCCAATTTCTTATTCCTTCCTTTACTCTTCCAGATACTGTCAGTTATTTCCATTTGTGCACTTCATCTATTATCTCCCTGCAATGTCTCTTCCAACACACGTCAGGAACCTCATCCTTGTTCCCCTATAAATTTTCCTCTCATTCCCAGCATCTGCTTCAGCCCTGCCTCATGTATTGTGCTTAAGGTCTCTGTCTCATTTCTCTCCTTGACTTCTTCACATTAGCCCTCTGACAATAGGGTTTACTGTACATTTTCCCCCTAACTTCACCCAAGCCATAAAGAACAGAGGTGAAAAACATATACATAGTCAGGCCAAATAGCTGCAGTGAATTGATGTGAAATTTACAGCTCACATACCTTGCCATACTTCTGTGCATAGGATCCTGTAAGCAGTGAATGGAAAACTATGATTGTCTCATCCAAATCCCAAACAAATACACGCTGAAAACAGAATTGAGGAAAATATTATTAAACAAATAATATCACAGTCCCACCACCACATCAACCAGGGAGGTTAAAAGCCAACTGAGTCCTAAAAGTTTAACCAAGTACTTTTGAACTTTTAACAGAGCAGATTTTCTCTGAAAATCAGCAATAACAGTGTATCATGCATGGTAAAAAGTCAAAAGGCTTTTTAAATGTTCAACCACACAGTAATCTCTAAAAAGCTTTTCACAAAAGCTCTGTAACACAGATTTCAGAAATGTGATGGGGGTCAAACATAATTGTTAAGGATAAACAGCGCTTCCGGATACTTCTCTGCGAGTCGTATTGATTCAAGAGTCTTCTTTATTTCTACTCTACAATTAAAATCTTGGGTAAAAGTGCTATATGCCACTGCCATCTCATATATTCGGCAGATGTATTTCTTTGCTAAGGCACTGGTCCTGCACATACTTAGGCACAGCCATAAATTCACTGAGGTAAAGCTGCCTCATTGCAACCTGCTGACATTACTTACAAGCACAAACTGGTGCTTAAATATTCAAAAGGCTATGGCCAGATAATCCTGCATGTTTACACTGCACCCATCAATACATGCAATTAAGCTGAGCAATACATTTGAGATTTCCTATTCAAAAAACTACAAGATGTGACAATTTTGAGTACAGATTTGCATGAGAAACTTCCAGACATGCAATCTGAGAGCTAAAAAGCACAAGGCTGAAACACACTTACCTTTCCGCCTAATTTTGTCTGTTAAAACAGCTACTACTCTCTGGTACATCCAGTTAGTGAAATTAAGTCCATGATATCCTCTAAAATGCTTTAAGCTATTTTCACAGCTGCAGTATTCAGAATTTACTCTTCAGCAGAAGAAACCTCCACATTAACACTCATCAATTACCACAGACATACCTCCAAGTCACTGTCCGGAGGGGGTGATGGATTATTCTTCCGCCCTCTACCCCGAGACTTTGACCCAGAACTCCTACATGTTCTCTCATCAAGATCTTTGATTGGCGTGGAGGGGCTCTGCACTGTGTCAAACTCCCCTGTAAAGGAAACCATTCATGTCAAAATTAGTACTGGATTTTTAAATAATTAACTTTTTTCCCCTCAAAGCTAGATATGTCTGTATGCAAATTCAAAGACAACAGGCATTTAAAAAAGTTGTATAAAAAGAATGATAATGTGGTTTAAGTAGATGGAATCAGCAGATGCCACATAAACATTTGACTTTACCAATGAAACACCAGAAACAATGAAATTAGCAGAATAGACAAATATTAAAATGACACATATGCATGTGCATATATACAAATACACATAAGCCCAGGCAAATATCAATATATCCAAGGAAGATGTATTTTAGAAGTCATACTAATGGTTTCTCATGTCATGAAGTGCCTTTTAATTAAAGTAGTTTATTTCCCATGTTTTCAGTTCAGCTAGACTTACTTCCAAGTCCTGCATTACATTTACCAGAACACAGTTTGGCACTCATCCATGCCCCAGAACAGCCAGGCAGCTTCCAGCTTCATCTCTTCCTCCTCCCATGTCACCTGCTCTTTACTAAGTTCACTTTTTTCCTTTACCTTACCTCAGCCCATAAATTGGCAGAGGAAAATCATAATATTAAACACAATATTCCAGTTGGTACCTGAAAGAGGATGAAGTTTCACTTGCTGTGTTCTGATCATCTTTCTCTCAGTATGAGGCACTGTGGGCTGTCACAGAGATGTGCTGGAAAGGCGTTCAATCTGGTAAGGCATAACTGGTCCTAACCTCACTCAAGCCTATCCCTGACTTACCCATTTAATCAATTTTCCTTCTGGTGGTAACAAAGGGCTTTAGAGGTGATCACAAACCAGTAGCTGTGTAAGACAGACTGACGGAAGAAGGTATCTCCAGGGAAGGTGGTGTGGAACTTCTCTTTACGAATTAATGCAACAGCTCAGTAAATGGAAAATTTTCTTCATAACACAGTGCCCTTTCAAAACTTCTAGTAATAAAAGCAGCCTGGCTAAGTTCCTGAGTACTAAATGACAAAAAATTCCTACTTCATCATTTATCCTATTAACAATGATTTGATTTTTCTCCACTAAAGGAGGAAAGGGTACAGCTTTGATCTGACATATACTACAGATTTTGATTTAAGGGAGTCCTTGAGCTGCCTGTAATTGAGCATTTCTGGGTCACCAATAATATTTGTTGAAAGTGATCATGATGGCACATCTGCAGAAAAAATTGGTACAACTCTTGGTACAAACATGTCGCAAAAATCATCTATGATGCATCTGATTTTGAGCTGGAATCTGATTTTTTTAAATTTATTTTTATTTAAGAGCACAAGCGAGAGTCCAGCAGATGGACACCAATTTTCCCGCTCTGTTCTGAACTTGCAAGACCACATCTGGAAAATGCATAGTTTTGGGTCCCCAAGTAGAAGGCAGATATTCTCAAACTGGAGTTAGTCCACCTGAGGGTGACACGACAGTTAAGGGGCTGAGCATGTAGTAAAAGAGGCTAAGTGACTTTTTATAGAGCTATGCAGAGAAAGGACAGGACACACAGACAGAAATCCCTACAGAATGGAGAGAGAGAGAGTTCTTGTTGACTAATCATTTCTATTCCCAGCATGGTGTTGATGTCAGCAAGGTCACTGCAGGCAGTCAAGCAATCAATAAGGATCACATTATCTTAGCTCCTTCCCCGTAAGAACAGCAAAATACACTTTGGCAATGTACAAATGTACAAGAAGAATCCAAATCAGAATCCTTGTGCAGCAAAAACCCACACAGGCTTTAAAAGAAGTTCTGAATGTGCAAGAGTTCTGTACGAAAATATAACTTCCTAGATTTTTCTGATGGAGTGAAAAAAATATCCCAATCCAAACCCCCAGAAATGAAAAAGCAAAAACGAAGTAAGTGAAGATGAATGTTTACATTCTTCCATAAAAGTCTTCTTATTTATAACATTTCAACACATTACAAAAAAAACAAGACACATTTCTGCAGCAATGTATTAAAACATCTGTTCTCAATGACTGTATTTATTCCAATTACCAAAAAAAAATTTAAAAAAGCCCTGTTCTAAATCTTCTCTGAAAGTATCCAACAACTGAAGTAAATAACTCCAATTTTCATTTAGCATTAGCCATTACCACTTGCTCTAGGCTTCTGCTTGGGTCAATGCCATACATGATTGCATAATTATCTATTAATCAGCACTGTAACTAATCACTGTTCCTTGTAAAATCCAGATATTTAAAGCCAACTTCATTACACTAATCTCTAAAAGAGAATGAGCAGCTGTCTCTTACTTGAATGCAAGGTATGCATCTATTTTAGAACTGCACAAGTCAGTAGTGCTTGTTTTTTTAAACAACCGTAGGTTTAATTGCTTGATTTTCTTTTTACCAACAGCAGTCTAAAGGAGAAACTGCACTTTTCTCATCCTCTGTTTGCTCTAGAAATGAGGTCAGTGTTGATAAAATGAAAACTTATTAAAAATTCAGCCCTGTAATACAAAAGAATGTGAGAACTTCTAGTACCAAGGAGTATTGAAAACATTACCATCATGAAGAGCTCCTCCTGCAGCTCATATTAGACAGAAATTTTTATTACAATGTTTGAAATTCTTTAGCTTTTTCAATATTCAACACATGCCTAATAAATACACCTCATAGCCTCTTCCCACTGGGACTATGAGCAGTGCCAGAGATCCAACAAAAGAGGAGGAAAATGTGAAAGCCAGAATATGGAATGACTGCTATATCACAGATGTTCTCACACATACTCATACACTTGTCCAATACGAAGCCTTTCATGCTGTGGAGACCTTGCAGCAGCTCCAGTTAGAGGACAGGGAATTACAGCACCATGTTACAAATGGAGGTAGGTGGTCTTTCATATCCAGGACATTGTTTCCCACCTCTAGCTGTTGATGTGAACATCCTCTCCTCCTTGCTAAAACACAGTTATACCATTTAAGCAGAAGAAAAGAGTTTGTGCAGTCTGAATATGAGCCTAATGCCATCTCCCAGAGAAGCTGCAAAAGGTGACTTCACTGTGGGTACCAAATTAAGCTTTGCTGCATCCTAGAAACAGAATGGGAGTTCATATCCCGTTCATATCCCTATGGTTATTCCCCTTCCCTAGCCCTGGACATAGGAAAGCAAGGTGTCTTCACATGAAGCTTTTAGCCATGCCTATATCCTCTGCTAGAGTTTTATTTGCCCTAATATTAAATGTACTCTAGTGTTCACCAAATACACTCAGGTATACATATCTTCTGAGACCTCACCTCCCAATCCATCTGAGTTATCCCTATTTGAGATGAAGTGCCCTAGGAGATACCTATTTGTGTCACAAATACTCTGTGGTAACGAGTGCATTTTGAAAAATCTCAATATAAGGCAGGCACAATGCAAGCTCAGAGGAGAAGTCTGTGGTTTAAGGAGATGAGCATTGCACAGATGTGGAATGGATGAATTTCTGAGTCCTTTCATACTTTCCTTATGGATTGACTTTGTTACATATTCTTACCAGACAGAGCAGCCAGAAGACAGCTTCAACATTACAAGCCTGCTTTTTTTTTCTGACTTGTAGTGCGTTATTGCTTGTCATGAACAGCAGGAAGAGTAAAGTCCATTTCAATTTTCATCTCATTTTCTTTACAGTCAATAAATAAAATTGTAGCTGGTACTAACTCTTGATCTGATGCGGCTTTATCAGGAAAACAAGAAATCCTGTATGTGTGGAGAGTACTATAGGCTTTGATTAGGTATTTGCATGAAGAGCTAGTAGAGATGCCAGAAGAATGAAGTGCCTTGCTGTGCTTAGTCTTAGGTTTTCCTTGGAGTAAGTCTTAAAGACTTGTTTGACAGCAAGTGAACACGATGAGTGCTAAAGATCTGCAGCATGATCTATGATATCTGAAATGATCTCCAAGACACTGCCCTTCACCAATAGAAATTTATTTTTACAGCGACACAGAAGGGCACAGGCATGTCATGTATTCACACAGTGGGCGTTCCACTCTCAGCAGAGGGTCTCATGATCACTGCAACACTTCACAGAAAGAAGGAGCAGATGGGGGAGGATTTGTTAAGTTCAGATGCACAACCTACTTAACAAGAGAACAAGTTCATATGCTTAAACAATCCACAACCAAGAAAAACCTTTACTGTTTCACAGATGTGAAGCCATCAATACTATTTCAACCTGTTCAAACTATTTAAGATTCCTTTTTTTGCCAATTCTACTCAATAATAATGGTACTTGCAATACATTATATATTTACACAGCATTTTTAGTAAACACAGACACATACATGGGAAACTGTCTGATTTTCTCCCATAAGAATATGAAGGAATAACAAAGCAGCAAGGAAAAGTACACAGGATATATATATATAAAAGTACACATAGTTATCAAAACGTAACTTGTAACTTGTATGTTCCATACTCTCTTAAAAATACTTTACATATCATTTATGCCTGTTATAGATATCCTCTACTTGTTGAAGTTTCACTTGATTTCACATTACCTTTAGGTTCTTCTTCTTAAATTTACATTCTGAGACTACCAAATAACATTTTTCATCAAAAATCAAGGGAATGTATATCTCCCCATTGCCATTCCATACCATATCCATATCCATATCCATATCCATATCCATATCCATACCACACCCCAAACACACACACAAACACACGAACACTGTCACACTTTAAAAATTGGCCTGAGGAAAACATCTGGGTAGGAAAAATTTCAACTAATATTTTTAGCAAATTTAAGCAGTATATTTTATGTCTGAGTCCTTACTCTTTCCTACACAGTGTTACCTTCCCTTTGTACAAACTCATTACAATAATACATTATATCTTTCTACTGTATTTTTCAATAAGATAGTTTGGTTGTTAGGAAGATTTATGCAATAAGCTGATTTTGTGACTAAGGCTAAATTCCTCCCCTATTCAGAGCTTTATCCAAAAGCCAGTTTGTTAGTCTTTTTAGAAATGCTTGCAGTCTGTGGGCAAGGCACACACTGCCCATGCTGCCTGAGTGAAGCCTGAAAGAGACTGCTCTAAGAGCGCTGAAGAAAAGTGAATTACTCTGCCATTACCCTCCAGGGGTGTCCTAGGAATACAAGAAACAGGCCACTGTGCTGTGGTAGCTGTGCACAAGAGGGCAGGGCTGGGCAGGCAAAGAGAGCCTCCTCATGTCTCTTGATAATGCTTTTTGCAAATCTGACTACTTCGATACATTTTTTTTTATGGTGCTAATAACCAATTTCCCTGTTCTTAGTTACCTAAATTAGTGAATCAGCAAGCATGGCTTGTACACATTTGAACTGAGCCCATGTGTTCTTGCTAGCATGGGTGGGGCATAATTAAATGAAAAATGGTATCTTGTTTAAAATTCTCTACAGCAATACTTCAGAATGTGTAGGTGGAAACAGGAATGTTCCACTGTCAGTGATACTGGCAACCATCTCAGTCTGCAAAAAGCTTAATTTAATTAGCAAACAAACTGGACAGGTTTCCTAACTAAACAGTAAAAAAACCCTTATTTTGGGTGGTTTACATGATGAAGTTTTCTGAGAGGCACAAACTTAAAATATCAGTATCAATGCAAGCTCAATATGGAAACCTTGTCTTTATACAAACAGAGAATAAAACACAAAAATTGTTTTCACCTGAATGTAGATCTGTACCTGGTTGACTAGTCAATCCAGGGAGAGAGTCCTGTAACTGGTAGGTTGATGATGATGAAGTGCCATCAGCCGTGTTGTTTGAGGTCATATATGCACCATATGTTGATGCTGAGTAATACTGTGCATATTGATTTTGGCCAAAAGCTGTGTATGATGGATAGTCCTGAAACAAGTGCAGCAGAGAACTCAATTAAGTACAGCAATGAGTGAATTTTTTCCCATCAAATATTTCTAGGTGTACAATCATATGACTTTTGCTAGTGTTTTGAAGGCTTGGTTTAGCTTTTTTTTTTCATTTAAGAATGCTTAGTGTTTTTTATTTTAAAGATATTTAATAAAAAGACTACAGGGAGGCTGCTGAAATATTTAAGTGCTAAAATACGTAATTAGGCTTCCAGTAGGATTTTGATAATATTCCACAGAAAATAGCATTGAACCACAGTGAGTCACATTCAACATAACACATCTACATTAAAATAACATACTATCATTGGAGTTACAGAAGTCCTTTTATAACTGGAAAATAAAAATGGTGATATTCATACCTGTTGTGAACTACTGAAGTTTGTAGAATTTGAAACAGAATTATTTGAATAAATAGTGGACGATGGTGTAAAACTAGAACCTAAAATTAAAAAGTACAATTAACTGTGAGAACTTGTTTGTGAATCCAAATAAAATCCTAATTAGAATACTCCATGTTAAGATGTAGATTAACCAGAACAAAAAATCAACTTTTATTTTCCTTTAGGAGTATAAATATTGTAATGAAACTTTAAAAGAAATGATGTTCTACTTCCACACATACAGGCACACATTCCTCTTCACACCATGCAAGGAAGGTATCAGCAGTAAGTCATCTCACCGATCTAGAAAGCATTTTTCAGTTTATTGCAGTCTCAACTCTCCTCAAATACTGTTTTTCTCTTTTGCCTTCATTTCTAACTCTTTACTGTTACGTTTGCGAAATGAAAACCTTTTCAAAAGACATTATATCCGTGTGTTTTTAATCAATCTGTAATGAGGCATGTCCTTGTTTCCAACATAAATCAGATGATTCATATTGCAATTTGCAATATGCAGAAGATTAACTATTGTATAAGACACTTAAAAATTATCCAAGTAAAACAGGTTATCAATGACCAGAGGGTAATAAATGAATTACTAAATAAAGAGTACATGAAAGAATAAATATCAACTAAGGAGAAATTATAAAAAATTATGTTAACCCAAAGAGAAACTAATGTCAAATTATGTCATATTAAAACCACAAAAAAAAGCAAAAGAAGCTTGTATATGTTAATAAATATATCAAATGCTTCCAGTCCTGCCACATGATTTCACTCCACTAAAAATGCAAAAGAAGGTGCAAACAGGAGCTGCATTCCATGACCAGATCTGAAGGAACAGATGATCAAAATGAATATGCATATGCCTATTAGTACTGAAAAGAAACACTTAGCTTCGAATTTTAGAGGTGGCTACTCACCTGGCATCTGGTAAGAGTAGGGTGTTTGGCCTGGCTGTGGGGTGGAAAACCCTGGGCTGTAACTGAGGCAGCCGCTCTGCAGGGGAGATTGGGTCTGTGAGAGCCCACTTTCCGTCTTGATGCCTGGCAACATTACACCCAAATCTGTATAAGAAATTAATTTTCAACTGATTCTTTAAAATACTTTGTTACAGGTGGGAAAATAAAAAGAGAAAGCAAAAAACCATTCCAGTCGGCATTGCTTTTAGCTCTAGGTAAAGTGAAGTAAGAAGTGGTCAAATACCGTAAGTGGGTAAGCTGTAGGGCTGTCCTGTCTGGGAGTAGGCTGTATAGACCGCTGGTTGCTGCATTCCTGAATACTGGGTTTGTCCGGCATAGGCAGACATTGTTTGAGCTGCTGGTGTAGAAAGAATGTGTGGATAGGGCCTAAATATCAGGAAAAATAGCATTACTGTGGCAACAAATACTTTGTATGTTGATTCAAGCAATAAAGTAAAGAAAAAGGTTTAAAGATATCCAAAAGCAGTTCATTATTCTGCCAACTGCTCCTCTTCTGGGATTTATTCCATCCCCCACTGAAATAAGCTGAAAAACACTCCGTCCCATATTCCCCAAGGCACAGTGAATATTTTATGCTGTCCCATCACTACAATTTAATTCTTAAGCTACTGTGTCCACTTTTATGTGGGCTGTGCCACTGCTGCATGTCTTTATACAGATTTAACCTCTTTTATCTGAGATCAGAATGCTTCAATAAGAAATGCCCCTGTGCTTTTTTAATCCAGCAGAGGGAAACTTGGACTAGAAGACTGAAGGAAACGCAGAGGCGAATGCTGAAGCTAGTACAGTATGTCATCTGTGTAGGTTCTGCTTCAACAGACATCTAGCCTCTAGCTTCAATGGGAGATGGACCCTACCCATAGAGAGCAGCACAAAAAATACTGACAGCAGGACTTTGGTAACCAGATGGGCTTTAAATGTTCGGAAAATACAGGCTAGGGAGACAGAATGGAAATAAAAATGGTCTTTTATTTATGAATACTGAGGTTTTATAGAGAGATTGAATAAAACCTAGTTTAAAATTTTTGCCCTCCGGAGTTGCAAAAATATACAGAGAAACATTTTTCTTGGATTGTTTTGTAAGTCAAATAAGACTTTATGGACCAAAAGTTGAATAAACACACTCTGCAGAATTACGCTAACTGAAATCTGGCCATTAAAAGCCATGACTAAATTTCAGATTCTAATTTTTAATTTTTTTTTTCTTTCTAATTATTTCAGTACAGTTGGCAGCATTTACTATCAGAAAAGGATTACTCATTAATTTAGATGCCAAAAAATTGTAACAGTAGATTAGAAATTCTATTAAACCTTGTAATGTATTTGGCCAAAAGTATCTAATAGAGTTTGCCAAAACCTGTTTCAAGTGGAATGAGGGCTCTTAGTTCAGGCATCTACTTTCTGTATTAATAAATTTTAGCTACCATCATACAAATGCAAATTTGTTAAAAAAACTTGGAAGAGCCTAATGGGCCCTTGAATCTTTAGATTCAATGTTTTCTCTGTATCACAGTCATAACAATAGCTGTATCAAATACATGGAAACAGAGGGTATACTGGAATCAAGAATCTTTGTGCACAACACTGATCACAGGACAAGCAAACTAATAGACTGCCAACTGCAGCAGTTTCATACAACATTTTTGGTGTTTTTTTCTAAAGTTCCCACTCCTGGATTTGTGTGATTGCCCAAGAGTCAGTTTTCCTCACAAAAAAAAAAAAAAAAGCATGAAGTCATTTTCTATTCCTAACAACACCCATTGGCTTAAAAATAATAAGATTAAAAGCTAATCCAATTTATTTGATTTTTAAATCTTATGATATCGGAGAGGGACAAGGAAAGGGTGGTTCATGATTGTGGAATGCTTGGAAGTGTTTGGCAATGCTGGCTGTGGAAGGGTCAGGGACAGGGTTACCCCCCAATATGCAACTTGCACATGCAATTGTGATTTCTATATATAAACTGACTTCTTCAAAATATATCTGTATATACTGCCAGCATATACATATGCTGATGTCTGAGAACGCAATAGTCTGATTTTTTCCCTTCTGTTTTGTTCTGATATTCAAGGATACTTCTTGTGCAGCAATACTGCACAAAGTAGGATCTTGCTCTGCAGACAGATGAGGAAAAAAAAAGTTGGAGAGGGAGCCAGTACTGGAGCCAGTACCATGGCTTAAGAATTTTCCTTTTTCTCTGTTTCTCCTGCTGAACACTTGTTTGCAACAAACCACAAAACTGCCCAGAGCCAAGGTCTATAAAAGACTAGAAGAGGTGCAGACACTAACTTGGAGGGATATATCTGTGGAGAGTACTGGTGCGCTGATCTGGGACTGTAGCCACTACTTGTTATTACTGCAAAACAGAAAACAAGAGTAGAGCAGTTAGAAACACCAGGAGACCTACACAGCCAAACAGTGTGAACAGCAACATTAACAGAGAAGCCTATTGAAATGGACAGCTTTTCAAGGAAGCAGATGACACCTGAGCTGCAACATCTTAATACAAAAATTAAAAACTCCCAAATCATTAATTGTTGTGCAGAACTCTTTAGTTAACATGGGTGTGTCATGCTGTCTCAACTTGACTAACATGCTTCTGAATACACTGCAAAACCATGTATTTCATGCATCATCTGTGATCCACACACCATAGATCTTTCAAATTTGCAAGTTGTATTAAAAGGGGTAGTTAAAAAGAATCTTGTGATTTAACATATGGTATTTCAAGGGATTGAAATAATGTACACATACCTTTATAGTCTCACATTAACAAGTTAAATTTTAATACTGGATAGGAAAAGCATGTTTTGTACAGTTGGGGCTAATTTTGGTCAGCTTAGGTGATGGAAGATACTGGATTGAGCACTAGAAAGCAACTACCATTCTTTATAAACAGGCCAATTTGAATATATCCCCTAACAACAGTGTTTTTATTTTTAAGTATGCATAAACAGTCCTATTCAGTAGCCATCCAAATTGTGTGTATCTATACTATTCACGGCTGCATTCTTCCAAGAAAGCTAACAGAACAATAGTCATAACCCATTAAAATTTCATCCAGAAGCAGTGCTCACACTGGATTAATTCCAAGTGTTTGGAAGTTTCCCTTTCCTTTAGCCATCTGTCTTGACTAAGACAGATGTATTCCAAATATATGTACTCTAAAGTGTTGAACCAATCCCTTCAGAGCAAATCCATACTGGGCAAACATACAGAGTGTCTTTATTAGGCCATCTGCTGTTCATTCACTTTTCAAAAGATTAAAGTAGTACACAATGAAGCACTGGAATTTCTTTAGTCTAATCAATCATAGTTGTACTTCAAAGTGTGCCCTCTTCCTGAGTTATTCGTAATGGTAGTAGAAATGAACATTCAGAATTTTATAAGTGACAAATAGGTTTAGGTTCCTAACTATTTTATGAAACATGATATATTTCTACATCCAGCCCTAATTAACGTCTCTCAGATCTATTGCTTTGAACATATGCAGAACTTCATATTTTTAAAGCTAGTTTAAATGCATTTAGAATGTGTAGGACTTAAAAGGAAAATACAGTAGAAGAAGAACAATTAACTTCTTTTAAAAATGTGCAGTTAAGTATGGCTTGAAAGTAAAGAAGAATTGGATAATAACATTTAAAACATGTGCCATTAGATTTCATAAAAGAGTTTCGGTTTGAAAAGATATTAAGGGTTTACCTGTGATGGAAATCTGCTAAATTTCATTTTGTGTGGATATTTTTTGGAGGGCTTTTTTGAGAATGCCTTTCTGTGGTTTAAGCTCAACCCACGGAGCAATCTGCTACATGTGCAGGCAGCTATTCCCAGAGTCAGACAAACCTATAGCTGTACCTATCAACACAAATAGTCCATAGAACTCTAAAGAATGCTCTTGGTTATTTAAGGCTCAATGAGTAATTAGTCTTCCCTGTTGTAGCTCTGTGACCTTTCTAAAGACAAGCAATAGCAGCAGAGTGACCTTGGTAGTTCTCAGGGCAAGGAACTTTTGTGATCTATTATCGGCTTATCGGATCATTTTTGCCATAGTGCTTCACTTTGTCTGATCATTTTCTGGAAGAGAGCTCACTCAATTAAACAATTTGCATAAAGCACATTTACCAGGCCACCCCACCTTCTGTAAATTACAAAAAAAAATTACTATTCATTTACATGACTTGAGCTACCAAAACCCAATATTTTTCAGCAAAAACTGGCCTGCCTGCTTTTTTATTCTTTCAGCATATACCTTATTTTTAAAATTCAGACATAAAAAGAAAATACTTTTGGAATGTGTCTGGTTTTAAATTTCCTTGTCTTTTTCTCCCAATTTTCCCTGATGATACTACCAGTTATAAGGAAGAAAAAGAGGCAAGACTAAAAAAATCTGTTCTTTTCACTATTTCTCTGCAGCTTGTCCCTGCAATTTTTGCATGACATTTTAGACTGTGAGATGTTTGAGAAACACAGGGTGTAAGGCCCACCACAGTAGAACATTATGACTGAGTGGAGCCTGTGGACTACACCTGTATCCCATAGATAAAACTGCTAATTCTAAGGGTTATCAAACTTTAACAGCTTTGGTTGCTGGATAGCCTCCTAACTTTTCCCTTCTCTGAGGACTGTTGGCAGAGGACGAGATGGGAATGCAGGTTGTTGAGGGTTTTGTGACTGTGGCACTTTAAATAGCCATTTACATAAATGGGGCTAAATGCTCTTTCGTATTGCTTATATTAAAAAAAAATCAAAAATGTTAATTCTCTGTAAAACTCAAATATTCCTAAGACCTCACTATTTGAATTTACCACAGGAATGCCTTTCAGGGCAGGCATAAGACACTTGATCTCTCCAGTTAATGTGAGAGGGGACAAGTGACAGCCAGCTCTTACCAGTTACACTCTCAGCTCAACTGGCCAAGGTGGTTGTGGAGGATTTAAATTAAAAATTTTTAATTTAAATTTAAGTGTTTTAATAGCATGTGTTGGATTTGGTATACTAATATGGACTGGAGTTTTGCATTTTTTTGTTACACATCTGGAAAATTCTGTCCAAAAAGGTTAGGTTAAAAGGACCTTATTTAAATAACATCACAATCTCTATGCACAAGGAAACTGAATGTAGGTTAAAAAGCAGTGACATTCCCTGACTTCACCTTTATAGCCTTCAGAAATTTTTTTCTATATCTATAAATTGTATTCTATACCCTGTGGTTAACAAATACCAAGTAAAAATTACCAGAACACCAAATATCTCTCTCTTCATTAAAATGATAAAACAGTTCTCAAATTAATCCACTATTGTAAGCAATACAGTATTACACTATTGTACGCAATACACAATATTACAGTACAGCAGCTGCAACAAATTCACAGTGCATGAAAACCTCAGTTCAGGGCTGTGCACCTCTCCCAGCCCTGTGAATGCCCACCCCAGTGGGAGTGTGCTGGAGAATCACAGAGCTGCAAACTGAGCACACTGATACTAATTACCAACTGTTCTGCTTTGAAGAAAAAGGTGGAGGAAGGGGGGGAACAAAGTGACTCCTCACCTGGCTAACCCAGGCCAGGAGGCACAGGTTCCCCCAGGGGCAGCTCTGCAGCACAGCAGAACCAGAGACCTGAGCATGAGCTGCAGCACATGGGCTGCAGCCCTGAACAGGACCTTGCCCAGCCCCAATGGCCAGGGCAAGGCCACTAGGGGAACTGCCACTCTAAATTCAAGGGATCTATGTGCTTTATCTTTTCAGCTTTTCAATCAACAGTTCACAGAATCAGCTTCCTGTGAAGTCCAATCTGTCTCTCCTGTCCTATACCTCACACAATCTGTTTGACCATCACTTACAGCTGGTCATTAGGGACACAGATGACTACTTTACACCCCACAGGGCTTGTTCAGCCTTTTGCTCAGTTCCAGGACAAGTCATGTGTTTTGACTACTGTTGGAGCACGGAAATTGATTTTAATGGACAGTATTTGAAGGAGAGAATTTCTGCATGGCAGACTCTCAAATGGGTCTCAGCACCAGGAGTTCTCTTTCCACCCATATCTCACTTCACAAAATATTTAGTAACACACCTAAATCCTTCCCTACTCAACAAAGGACACTTGAGTGCTTCTGACCTAATGCTTGTACATGACACAGTAGGTAACAGTGGCTTATGTGTCGAGGCATCCTCACAAAGTGAGACCTGCAGGGAAGTGCTGGCATCATCATTTTGTCATAGCTGGGAGTAACACAAATGTACCTAATTTTCTGGAAAAAACAAACTGTTCAGTCTTTGGCTTTGTTTTGCATTTTTTCAATTGCAGATGGCCCATTTGGAATGACATCTGTCTACTAACTCAGCATTTACTATCTTTGACAACCCACTAAACTTCCCAACTAACCACTTAGGTTACAAACTCAGAGAAATCCTGGTTTTGCTGAGTTTTTACTGCTCTTTAGCACTTCTCCCACAAAACTAGAGTTAACCAAATTGTCTGATTTGGGAGTACCAGTAAAAGGCAAGCATAAAAGTAATGTATTCAATCTTAATGCAAGGCTGAGTGCGTTATCAGGGCAGCTCTGTGTCTTGCTCTGATGATGAAGGCTGCACGTCACCCAGGCAGGCAGACTATTGATTTCCCACTGTGAATGACTGTACTCATTTAATGCTTGAGTTTGTGCACTAAACTGAGAATCAGGTTTGTATTTCTTTTGAGTATGCAGGTGGCTAACAGGCAAAGAAGGATTATGCAAGGCTCAAATTCCGGATTTTTTTTCAAATACCCTAAGTGTAGAGATCTCAAGTCTTCTTTTGAAGTCAGTGGAAGCTGACGGGTGAGCCAGCATCTGGGGAAATCAAGCTTTTACTTAGTTATCTAAACCTGAAGGCTGCAATTTTTGGCACTCCAATGTTGCCATAGCTATAGAATACAACTCAGCTGCCTTAAGTTTATGGCAAAAGCTGATAAAATTTTACCAACGATGAAAAAATCATATATAGGGCTGGACATTTTATAACCTGTAATCCTGACTAGTAAAATATTACAATTGATTAACAACAGAGTGAAAAAGAAAAGCTAAATTTTAGCCCAGTCTATTTATTTTTTAATGGAACTTTTTAGACTATAAATTGATGGGGTTCCTTTCAGTATAATTATAATTAAGACAATGTTTTCATTCTGTCTAATCAGAAATAATAAACACTTGATTTAAATCTCACAAAATACCTTTTCTTCAGGCATTAAATTAGTTATAAATACTTTTCTGAATAATCAACTTCCGGGCTTAATTGACGGTTAAAAGACCATTCCAAAAACATACCCTTGATTTTAAAAAAAAAATTAATTACACAGAAACATTGTGATTTCCAAAGTATTTTAAATAGGAATTGACTACCTAAGTCTACCAAAATAATAGTAGCATCAGTGTGGAGTGGTGATTGGTGGCTTTGGTGAAATTTCAGTCAGGCCATTACTGAACTGCTATTTCCAGATGCAAAACTTATTCTCCCTCCTCTTCCTGTTAATATTATTATTAGCAGGATTCAACTTAATGATTAGAAGGCAGATTTGCTGTACTTTTCCACAGATCATCACATTTTAATAATTTATAGGGATCTAATTAATCCACTGTTTGTTTGGATTTTTTAAGAAGAAATTGAAGCCTATGATTATTTAAATGATTGTTTTCTTGGAAAGAAAGTAGCTCATCGCAATGGAAAGAAAGTAACATGGCAATCTGGTCAGTGTTTGAACTAACATACTTCTAATAGGAGTAAAAGGATTAGCACTGAGATACAATCCTTAAAATTTGAAACTTTACAAATTAGCATCACTATTACAAATACAAACCCCTTTTTTTTTTTCTAATATCGTACAATACTAACCCAGAGGAAAAAAAAATCTACAGTACTATAACAGTTTTGAGACTTTTGCATACAGCATCATTAAAGGCTTAGGCATCATTAAAGCTTCTTTAAGTCACACCTCATGTAAATTGCAGAGTTGCATTTACTAAAATGAAAAAGCAATTATTATTTCTATTTTATTGTAGCTTTGTAAAGACTGCTTCCATGCAAATGTTCATTAGGGAAGGTTATTAAATGCTGCATTAATGTGCATCTAACAAAACATCATCTTATAGCTTTACCTGACCCAGTAAAAGTGTCAAGTGATCCATCTCCAGTTGTTGTTGCCGTTTCACTGTTGTTCATGGGTTCTGTTTTGACTGCAAGAAGAGACACTACATAGAAGAATAAGTAGACATGAGATTTTACTTCTAGATTTGTTCTGGAGCCCTCATGCCAGCCTCACTAGTGGTAGTCCAGCTAGAACAAGCACACGTGCAACAGCTTCAACCTTCACCCTAGCACCACCCCGAGACAATCCACAGGAGCTCTGACTGCAATGTCCATGCATCCTCACAGCTCTTTATCTGTGCATTTATCTAGCTATTGGTTTTAGCAACTGGATTACCTTCTGGGGAGATTTCAACCTAAATCTAATGGATTCTAACAACTCCCTATGAGTAGCACAGATGATGGAAACATTAGCTGTCAAGGGATGTAGCACATAATAATAGTTTTGCCTGACAAGTAAAACAATTATAACATGGTTTCATGCTCATACAGAAGCAAATTACTTTCACAGTGCCAGCATGTTGCCTTTCCCTTTCCCCTTTTACAGAGTCTGTTGGGGCCTTTTTGAGCTAGGTTGGCAGAAAGCAATTTTCCATAAATGAAGAGAGAAATTTGAAAGAGTAAAAAAAGCCAGAGAACTAAAGTAGGACAAGAATGATAACCACAAGTCAGCTTCTTACTCAGAGGTTACCAAACATTTTGGTCTACTCCAAACTCATATTACTTCTTAGGGATCATCATGCAATCTTACCATCCAAGCTGTAACTTAAAGCACCAAAAGCACCACAGAGGAAGTATAGATTTTATAGTTTAATATGTTACCTGCACAGAACATTTGGCATGGACATTTGTAATGGAGTTTGGGAACCAATTCCAATTGATGTGGTAAAAAACAGCAACAGAGAATACACTGCAGCTTCTATTAGCTATCTGACTAGCAAATGTGGAAGCCTCAAAATATTAACACAATTTCTTCATGAAGGTCAGTTAGGGTTGGGCTGGGGCATTCCTCATATGCTTATTGGATATAACAGGAGGGGTTGGTGCCCAGGGCCACGGAGTGAAAAGGCAATGAGGACCTGCACAAGCAACTACCACAGTTGTATGCTAGGTATCCAACTTCCAGGGGTACAGCCTAGGATTTGTGAAGAAGCCTTTGCTGTGACAGCCAGGCTGGCAGAGCCCCCCCAGCAGGTCTAACATTTGCCAAGGAAAGGCGTTCTCTGCCAGCTGGTTACCTGATGCCTCTGAGGGGCATCAGCTAAGCTGACCAAAGCTCTCATCTGTCAACATTGCTGCATCCACGTTTGACTTCACTGGCAACAGTATGGGAAAGGGGGGAATTTCATGCTCTGAGCTGGCAATGTATTTAAAAACTGTGGCTCAGATTCAAGTCACCTAAATCAAGTGTATAAAAGGTGCCTACTAATCTCCCTTTATGTTTAGCTGAGACAGAGAGGTACTTCCAGAGGCTGATTCAGTCCAAATACTGCCTGAGCTGCCCTCAAGTTCACTGTTCCTCCTACAGTCTGCAGAGGAAAAGGTAGTGGGTGAGCTGAATAAAATAAATGTTTCCTCATGGGAAAAATGTCCAGAACAACACCTACAGACCCAACCTGCTATTTGTCCCTGTGTCTGGGAGCACAGTGAGCTGTTCATTGGGAATTGCACAGTTACCATGTGATTTACTTCTCCTACAGAATCACATCCCATTTCCAGTCACACTGCCTAATGGATCTTACTTCAGGAAGTCACATGGGATGCTGCTGATGTCTACAACTGTACAAGTGACCTGTGCTGAATTCAGAGGGACACCTGTTTAGATCAAGCAGGAGAAATTGGGATGCATTTCCCTCTGTGACTGGTAGAGTGCCCTGCAGCATTACAGGTGCACCAGTGCCACTCAAACCAAGTAC
This sequence comes from Lichenostomus cassidix, assembly GCF_008360975.1. Taxonomy (NCBI): domain Eukaryota; kingdom Metazoa; phylum Chordata; class Aves; order Passeriformes; family Meliphagidae; genus Lichenostomus; species Lichenostomus cassidix. The sequence goes on from NC_139483.1 coordinate 56,972,247, forward strand.
TACCTTCGTTAAGTTACACAGTTGTATCTTTCCATTTACTGTCTGAGATCAAAAAAATTTTTGAATGTGTGTCTTTTGAATATACACTTCTTTTCATTATTGTTTCTCTTTCATAAAACTATCATACCCAAATAGTCTCCCTGCAAGCATCAGGATATTAATTCAATATTGAATCATTAGGGAAGAATTTTAGCCATATCTTTTCAAGCTGCTATGCACTATGCAATCCTTCTCATTTTACTAGCTAGTATCTTTTCATAAAACAAAACCAAAACAAAACCAAACCAAAAAAAAACCAAACCCAAAAACAAACAAACAACAACAACAAAAAAACCTGTGACAAAAATTACCCAAAAGGAACAAAGTAATTCTTGAGTAATCAGTCATTCCCATTTCTATAATTATTTGAGAAGGATGTGATTTTATTTTCATCAGATCAATAAAACACATCAAGAATAAAGCTTAAGGATCATTTGTCACAAAACTACGGCGTCCACTAAACCTCTCAGTCATGTGGAACATATATTGTTGCCTGAACTATGAAAAGTATCTGAATTAATTTATTTGCTAATTATTACATACTGATGCCTCCACTTCTGCAAAGTCTGGGCACCTCCCTACATGAAAAAAAGTACTTTTTAGAAAAAAAGTACTTTTTTTAGTACTTTTAAAAGTACTTTTACTTTTACTTTATTTCTTTCTGTTCAAAAAGGTATTTCATTGTTGTCCATAGTAAGCTACAAATGTTCAGTATTGCATGCAGGAAGACAGCATGTGCTTAACATTACATTTAACAAAATTTTCAGTCATGAATTGAAATGTTTACTTTAGAATTGTGTCTAGTTCTGGTTAATGCCAGCTGCAGTTCACTGCCATCAGCACCAACAGACACCATCTTTTTTCTTTCCCTGTCAAGCAAAGAATCTAAAACAAAAGAAACTCTCTCCTGTACTTAACTTGAGGAAAAACATTATATTGGCACTGAGTTTTGTTGAAAAATGCTTATAGAAAGTATTTTTATATGTGCTTGATTTTAAACAGTTCTACTTTGTTGCATTCAGATTTTATGACAGTATGGAAATCATCAAGGTCCTTCCTCAGTGTAGCTAGAGATTTTGACTATTACCTGTTTTTCTTTATGTTGTATGTCATTAAATGAAGATGGGAAAAAGCACAAAGCAAACTTAGAAAAACAAAAAAATTCTAACATCAGTTTCAGAGTTTTTTTTTTTTTTTTAACAAATTGGAAGAGTGAAAATAGAATGAAAAGCAATGTCTAACTGGAAATACATTTGAGTGCTGCTAGCAGTGAAGGCTGCATGTTTTCTGCTTTCAGCCGGGGTAGAGCAAGCAGCTTTGTGGTGCTCAGTTGCCAGCTGGGCTAAGACCATGAAAACACAGTAAGAGAGCAGAGCTACCAACACCATCAAGTGCTGGGGCATATGATGTACAGGGAAACACAAGAAGCTGGGCTTTTCCTCTCCTAGGAAGTGGAGGCTGAGGAAAGAGCTAATTGCTGCCTGCAGCTATCTAATGGGAAGGTGCAAAGATGACAAAGAACAAAGGCACACTGGTCTCCAAAGGCGCCCTGGGAAGCAACAGGTGGGAACAGATACAAGCGGCACTAAGGGAAAAATCCAATTAGATGTAGGAGGAAAATTCACTGCTGCCTTGAGTGACATGATCTAACAGCAAAGTTGGCTCTGCTCTGAGCAGTGCTTGGTCCAAATGACCTCCAGGGATCTCATCCAAACTTCAATGTTTTAAGGCTAATTCAGAATGCAGCTCACAACAAGCAACAGCTTCTACAATATACCTTCTTTACCTAATGAGAGGACTTAGCAGATCAAAATGACTGCTACTCTGCTGACCTCTTTTTTTTTTTCCTCTAAAGCATCCCTCTATGTTAAGGACTGAAAATGAATGTAGAGTTTCAGGGGCAACAGGTGCTAGTACTATGCATGAAAGAGGACAAGCAAGTGTAACAGATGTTATAGCAAACAAATCTGATTAAAAGCTCACGTAAAATAATATACCACACAGCTTTGTCATAGGAATGATTTTCCTCTTTCTTTTAGCAAGCCTTAAGAGTTTTCCTGGGAATGCACTCAACTAGAAGCACAATTCTAAAAATTCTACTGCCTATGGAAAATCAGATTTAACACAAGTTACACACTGTATGTCCTCACTACTAATAATTAGTACCTAAGTTGTTACCTTCCACATTTACCTGAACATGCCTAACAGTTAAATGAGATGACAGACTAAATTTGCTCAGTGCTCCCTTAAATTCTTGGATTGAGCAGGAACATTGACATGGAATGAGTTATTCTAGTGCGAATGATCTTTTGTGCTCAAGTGAACTTGCTTTTTGTTGGTAAATTTTCTTTACATATATGTTTTACAAATAGGAAGCTAATTCTGAGGGATTTTTTAAAAAGGCAAGTTTTTGAAATCTTCCTAACTTTAGTCCAAACCTGCACAACTTAAGTACCTTCATAATGACTTGTAGAGAAACATGGTGATGGATGTTTACACCTATGATTAATCCCATATGCACTGCAATGATGTCACATACAGAATTATTATTAATTATTACAACTTATGACGATTAATAATATATGTCTGGAAACTCATAAATGAAAACAACAGCTTGGAAAATTTGGCCAAATGTTTGTAAAGTGGCAAGTTACATGTGGCAGCACATTAGACATAAGATTTGATTAATAATGACAGTCATTCTAGGAGCAGTAACAGTACTGTCAACCTTGACTTGTGCTCAGGTAATTGTGCCTTGCTTAAAAACAAAAGAAAAGCAAATGGGCATTCTGTGAAAATTCCATTGGTCTGATTTCCACCAATGCTGACTACTGGCAATTCCCAGCAATGCTGAACACCATGAGACAATCCCAGTCACTCAGAGCATGTAGACAGCTAAGCTAATTATAAGCGGGTTAAATTCCCCTTGCTCATCAAATTGCAAAAGCATTGTAAGATAACTACTTGATACAACTTCCTAACCGTTTTCTGGCTATGGGAAAGGCTTTTGAGAAAGGGCAGAAGAAAAAGGCTCAGGGATAGGGGGGAACCCCACAACAAGGTTCAGACTGCATAACAAAAGACCAGAGCAAAGGCAGAGATGTCACACAGCAGTCATGGAGACACACCACACACACATGCACTGTACCAGGGTCTGTCATACTTGTTGCAGAGGAGGGAGTACTGCAGCTCAGCAACCAGTCTGCAGTATTTAACACAGTCATGTTGTCTCCTGAGAACAGGAATGGTACAACAGTTCATTCTCCCAATGTCTGTTCAATGTAAACGAATAGTCTTCAAGGCAAATCAGTGTTTTGGCACTTTAAGTCAAGTCTTTTAACAGAACTGCATTGTTTTTATGGGTATTATTTTAACTAGTTTATTTATGTACATTGTATAATATAGAGGCGCATAGTAACTAGTGCTCTTTAATAGCATGCTTGAAGTTTTCTCTTTATGTTGGTGTAAGGATTCTACTTAAAAATATGGTTCAGCCCTTCTTTGCAGAGCTCAGTTACCCTCACAGACACATCCACTTTTATTGACATTGACAGACTTTTATTTAAATAGGGTAAGTGAATAAAATGCTCTACCTTGTCGCCAGAATGAACAAACAAACAAAAATTTTCTTAGTGCCAACTGTTAAAATAGAAAGCAATGTATAACCTCTGAAAAAGAAACTCTAGTTTGACTCATATCCATGGTGTCACTCTCATGGATGGCACTTTAGAATGTGGCACCCTGCCTCCCACTGCTATAGAAGAAGTGATCATCTGAAAGCATTGGAATCTCTGTGTTGCAGCTGCATGGCAGTGCTGATCCTACAGTATCACCTACAGCAATAATGACCAGCTACTCTAATAATCTCTTTATTACAAACTTTCATTACTTCCTAAGGAATGGAATTCATCAGCAAAATAAAAGTTACAGAAGTCTAATTTTGATGCACTTCCCTTGAGAGTGATTTAAATTAACCTAAATGCATGTAGCATAGGGTATAGAGTAAATTGTTACACATCAAGGAAATATGACACAGAAAATGCAGTTTATTTCATAAGTTACCAAAAGGTATAAGAAAACATTTAACTCTGTGTTCAAATCAACCACTCAAAGATTTTCCTTAAACTTTGCACTTTATCTCAGTTCTGCCTCTTACTTCAGTTGGTGCAAATCAAAGAATTGATGTTTGAATTAGAAATTTACACTTTTATGACTGTCAATTGTTTATAATTCTTGCTGGATTTATCCATGGGTATATGGTAATTCTTGAAATTATGGTAAAAATGCATATGACTAAAAACTAGCCAAAACTTTCTATGTGCCAGTTTTGTTTTATACTTACCTCCTGTTCCATTTGTTGTGACTGATGTGCTACTGAGATTAGATTTATCCAGTTTGGAACTACCTGGTGCATCACTACTTCCAACAAGATTATGAGGACTGGCTAGATCCTGCATTTCCATAGACCTGTTAAAAACCAAGATGACAGTATTAATGTGTTGATACTATCTAAAATAATCTGCTTCTTCTATAATAACTTTTCTTTTTTGTATGGAGAATTTGCATTGCACCCAGATTAACAAATCAATACAGGTTCCTTTGACATCTTTGCTTTTATCTAAACCTGGGAAAGTAGGTAACAGTAACAATAATTTTTCCTTTAGGTATTGTGAAGTGACACAAGCGTATGAAACTGCCACTGACACATGCCACAGAATTTGTGCATGAGGTAGTGCACATATATGGATGGACAGATGGAGAGAGAAATAAATCATTTCAGGTATATGGGTATTTCTTAGAAGAAAATAGAGAAATTAGGTGAAAAGTCAGCCATTACACAGAAAGCTGAAACAGGAACTTATGCCTCTCATTATCTGTATTCCAACCAGCAGCAGTCACTGCATCTACACTAAATTACAGGAACAGACCATACAAGTGAATGAACAGAACTTTCATGTACATCTGGAAAATTCTTCAAGCCTACAAATGTGTATATTCTTCTTGGATCACTTGATATTTGTTTTCTTCTGTGTAATTTCTGGGAAGTTTGCAAAATTTCAAGTGATTTAGACTGCAATGAGTTCCAGCATCACAGTTACACTGGGGGCTTGTAGATGGCTTTCATGCAGTCACAGCAGATCTGCCTTTCTCAGACAAAGACAGAGCAGACAAGGAACATTTCTTGTTAGACTGGTAATTGCAATCCAATTTGCAGTGTGTGCTCGCCTATTCCTTGCTTCATTTATATATTAATTACACAGATTTTTTTCCCCCCAGAGAAACAATTTTGCTATATATAAGCAAAGTTGCCAGCCCATCTGTAACAGGAGAATGATTTACCATATGTATGCTCCAAGAGCCAACAGAAAGATTGTCTTACAGAGCTGTAAAAGCCAAGTTACATTGTGGAAGGCTGAGATAGTGAGGAAAGAGATGAACAGTTGGGATAGTTCAGTGAGAACAACAACTCCCAGATATTGGTATTCTGACCAGGACAATCAATGGCAAATAGTTAAGGTGACACCCAACATCTAAAGTATTTATTTCAACTTTCACTTTGAAACTATCTTCTGTGCTCCACACATCCTCCTCTTGGAAAAACAAACAAAACCCCACTACCTTTCCACCAAATATGGGTCTGCTGTCTGAATCTATTTTTTTCTCTCCTCCAGAAAATGAAATTATCTGGCATTTCATGCTCCTAATTCTGCTGATCACCTGAATGCTTTACTCCCTCACATTACTATGATTTAACCCAAGACAGAGATTCAGAGCTTTTATGTCTTGAATATGTTTGAGAAAATGTAGGCAATACCACATTTCAACTGGGAAAATGAATGAGGGCCTTACCTGAAGGCACATCAAGCAAAGAATCACATTTACTCAATTATATGCCTAAGTCAACCATGAGACACACTGCTAAGCCATTGGCAGCACAGCCTCCCCAGGAGCACCCCACATCAGCAGGAAAGAATTGGTACTGCTGGAGGCCATGCATCAGGAGATAAGAATTTTACAGCCATATTCAATGAAATGCAAAGGCATAAACTGCGACTTGAATTGTGTTGAACCAAATTTCTTCATGTAATTTTATATCCATTTCTACACATCTGTCAGCAGTGCATTATACTTATTGTCTACTGGAAATGTGATCAGGGTAAGATGAAATAAAATCAACTCAAGTTGTTTACCAGTCTGCCAGGTTTTGTTTAGCAGTTTCTGTACAAGGATAGCAGCTAAAGGTTAAAAAAAGTCTATGAGTTTCCATCGTGTATGTATTTAAGGGAGCAGAAGAATGCTACACAAAATAAACAATACATGTTCCATTGCATATACAGTGTAATGCTCCCCACGTGTTCACTTGCCAGTTTTAAATATCGTGATTTCCTGTTGAAGTATGATCAGCACACAGATACCTAATGGGCAGTTCCAGCTTAGAAAGTTCACACGTTGTTTTTTTTCTCTTGTTTAGCATGAAAATTAAAGTAATTTCTTTTCAGACAGGCATATATCATTGCCACAGCTGCAAGTACTTCAGCAGCATTTCATAAGCAAAATCACTGGTTCATCTACCCAGTGTTTTTAAGAAATATCCATCTTAAGCACTTTTCACAGTCAAATGAATAAGGTTTTCTTAATCAAATCAGATTTTCTTAATCAGAAAACTAGGTCTACTAATTTGTTTTCTTGGCAATGAATATAAACAATCACATTTTTTAAAAGGAATACTTTTTGTTCCAAACCAGCATGGAACCTTCTGTGCAGAAAAGTATTTTTATTGCCCTAATTTGTTTTCTATAACAAATAGCATCCCAGTCCACAGACATGGGAAGTTAATTAACTATAATTATTTTAAAAGTAGTGCATTCACTAAGAGACATTTTCTCTGCATGAGCAAAAGACATGTTGCACTTACTGGTAGTCTATTGAGAATAAAAAGGATATCCAAACCAATAAAATTTTCCCAAAACCATGTGTATACACCATATTATCCTGGGTGCTCCATCCTGTGTGAACAAGTACAGGGATTAGTTGACTATATCCCAATGTGATTTATTTACAGAAGTGCACGTTACCTTCTGTGTAACATGTATCATTCAATTCACTTTTCTGGACACATTTAGCTTACCTTTAGCCTAAAAATTTCTCAGGAAGATGTAACAGACTTACTCAAACCTTATCTTTCAGTGAATGGAGGATTCAGGAAAAATGCTTAGTAAAATGGATGAAATAATTCCAACATCTTGAATTCATTTTGTCAAACTAAATGTTTATCAGAGCCCTGCTTTCACTGACTTAATCAGAAGCAGGTTCAGGTTCAGTATGTGCTTTCTGGCACTAAAAAAAAAAAAGTTTGAAAGAGATCTCTGAAGGAGTAATTAATACTTCTAAGTTTATCCAGCTATTTATTAAAGACTGCTTTCTAGTAAATGCAGTGTGCTTCAATTTAGATGGAATAATGTTTACTGTTAAAGGTGCTTAAAAACTACACCATACAACTTTATTTTATATATTTTGTTTCTCTGCCAGGCATGTAACTGTTTGAGCTTTACTTTTCCACCTCCTGCAATGTCTCAGAGACTGGTTTTTAGAATAATTAAGTAAAATCCTACATTGTTTAAAAAGATAAATTTTGACAGGAAATGTATGGCTTAGTAAGAAGACGTTTTAATTATTTCTTGACTGTTTGAAGAGGGTTTGCATTACTCCCAACTTCTCAACAAAAATCTGAAACCTGGCAAGACGGATTTTTTGTCTTTTATTCTGCTCTGGCTATGCTCAAAAGCTTTGAAAGTTGGTATTTGCACATGCTTAGTGGATCATTTCAGAGGTTTACTGGAAAAGTCTCTAAAACATCCCATTTCACAGGACAGTGTCCCAGATCTCAATGGGCTTTAACTCCAACCTGTGGGCAACCCTCCCCAACTGAAGAAGGTTTGAATCAAAAATATGTCTGTGTGGGAATTCTGGGCCTTCCCCATTAGAGCATATTTTGTTCCCTGGCTTGAAGTTCCATCTTTCCAAGGGTTAGCCTGTGTCCCGAAGTGGATTAAGGAACAGCATCCAAAGAGACAAATTCCACCCACTTCTGTCCCATCTTTTCAAGAGTGGATGAACTGAACCTGTGCCACACCCCAGATCACCAGAGTGCACAGCCCAGCACCATAACCCAACCTTGCACAGGACTAATTATGATTGCCCCATTGGACAGCTGTGTCTCTGTATTTCTGTATAGCTTCTACTTGTGTTGTTTTAAAGGTAAAAAGCTCAACTCTTGCTTCTACGGCGGTGTTTTTAAAATTCGTTTTTTCCCCCCTTCATTATGATCACATATCCATTTGTGCACTACTTTTCTTCAGCAGAGATAAAACTAATTTTCAGACAATCTGGGTTGTTATAATTCTGTTATTCATCTGCATTTCCAATTTAACTATTATGAAGGTGGACTAAGTGCTGAGTCCTTCCAGTTTGTAACCCCATGGATTATTTATTAATTCTACAAGTAGAACATATTTACATAATCTTCCTGAAAAAGATGATATTTTAAAGTGTCAACTTTTTGCTACATAATCTGCTTTTATTACAGTTCAAACTTTTTAACCAAAAAGACTAAAATTATGAACTAATTTATCAAAGATTTCTGAAAGAATAATTATTCTAACATGAAAACAAAATACTTCAAATCCCAGCATAACCAGAACATTTTATAAATACCGACTCCTCTGTGCAGAATTTGAAGCAAATCCAAATTTTGGAAAACCGAAAGAAGGACTAGATGAGGCTACTTAAAATTGAATAATTTAGTTTAGTTTATAAATGATCATAACAAATTTTTTTCAAGTATTTTAAAGGATTTTTCTTTTTAAAATTCTTTGATAGGAAATTTGCCACATACACGCCTTTAGCAAAAAAGCATACTGTTATTGTTGCTATTCATATTATATATTATATATTATATATTATATATTATATATTAATTATGTATTAATCACTAGGTTAGTTTCCCCCCTGCTTTTCTTTTATCCCTCCTGTTGTAGCCCCAGTTCTTAAACATTCCATACTTTCTCACAGAAACCTGGAATCCTGTCCAATTAAATATCAGCTACCCTGGAGGTTCTGAAATTAAATAAACAGGGAATTACCCTTTATTTAAAATTAACTTTTACTGCAATAGGAAATTTGGGTTACAGAACTGCTCAAGCTCAGCTAAATCTGTTTCCTACTGGTATCAGCTCAGCTCTCAGACCAACTACACCATTTTGAAGAGAAGTGGAGTAATTTCTTTTCCCATTTCCCATGTAAATTTTTTTAGGCAGATCTTTCAGCCATAATCTGAACAGGACTAGTGAGCTCACCTTTCTTTCATATGCAGTCTGAACTAGTTCATACAAGGTTTTACTTTGCCAAAAAAAAAAATCAAAATGGATGCACATAGACAAATGTCATTTGTCCAATAAAATCTACATAAAATCTGCAACAAAGTTTAAAAAAATCAATTTAGATATAGCATAATTATATAAGGTTTCTTCAGAGTGTTTTGGGGTTTTGTTTTTGAGAGGTTTCTTAAACTGTATATTACACATTATATTTATAGTTAGGCCATGTTTACTTGCGCCTACAAGACCTGTATATAATTCAATTTAAAAGAAGTTACATCAACCCTTTCAAAGACTACAGTGGGCCATAAGAAAGAAGATGAAGAGAGAGAGATTCTGGATGATGGACAGAAAATTCCCTATTTCCAAGGAATATACAGTTGTACACTAACACATGTACACTAACACACAGATACATCCAGACTTATTAATAATAAGTCCAGAATAATTCCATGATGCTAAATATACACACAGAGATGTGCCTAAGCATATAAATACAAAACAAAAAAAAATTCCCAACACTTTTCCACAGAAGATCTCTGCTAATTGTGCAACACAACACACAGCCAAAGAACTCTCCTCAAATGAGTAACATTTCCAGTCATTTCACCAACTCCAAAATACAAATTAATATTTTCTTTTTTAAGGTGCTTTTACGCTGTTTATGGCAGCCTTTGTCTTTTTTTTTGTCACTGTGAACGGTAAGGAAGGAAGAGCAAAACCAATTAGATAAATTTTCTCAAGATGACCACTCTTGTTTTCCCCAGCTCGTCAAGCCCACCTATAGATCTTTTTAAGCTTAGTAGATGGACAAAAGAGCAGAATTCTTGCTATTCTAGGCACAATATTGAAAAGCTGCCCCCCCAACACACAAGTTCTGGGACCCTGCCAGAGTTAAAAACAAATAATAGTACTGGACACTAGCAAGACTCCCTTCCCACCCTCCCTGAGGCCTCCTTTCTTAACTTGTAAAGCAATACAGTGCTAAGAAGCAGTAAAATAATGTCATGTTATATTGATAAAACAAGCAAATGCTCCTCAGAGTTTTATTTTAGTATTTTTTTTCTTTTTAGCAATACGGAAAACAAGTGCTAAACTTTTTGCAACCATTTCGGGATAGGAGGTGGATTACAGCTCTATAATTTCTGTTTCTTATGTGTTTGTAAGTACAGCATCAACACTCATATTAAAAAACTAATGGAAAGAGGCAAAAGGAAAGTCACATTGTTATTCCAAAAGTAAAAATACTTCCATCAATCTACAACCAACGTCAGATAAAGGATATCAAAAAGAGGGAACCTTAGTGAAACAAAGAATTAAAACATCAAAGTTTTTCTACTACATTAAGGAATACCATGTAGGTAATAAAAAAAAAAAATATCACAAGGTTCAGCTTTGCAGAACCATAAGTATAAAGTAAGGACTGTTGTAGACTCCCTACGGACTATTCATTGCAAGCTTGAATATAACCATGCAGATTCCCAGCACATGAGTTTAAGCTCACAGGGAAAGGATCCATAGCCAAATATTGCAGTAACTGCACTGGGGAGAGGGTCCTTCTGGTATAAAGCAACAATAATTTGAGGGAAATTCAAAAATGCCTGATATTGTTTAATAGCTTTTTCAGCCTCAAATACAGTGCCTGTCTTACAGAGGATGGGACTCCTTAGGTAATTCTTTGGGGCATGGAGGGGCACAGGCTGTGATTGTATCTCAGTTCCGCTTTCCTGCCTTTTGTCCTTCTCTTGGCTATTCAGGCTCTAATACCAGGCAAAAAAAAACCCCTGCAGACAGTATTACTTTACAGGAGCTCTCTGACAGGCAGACAGTGTCAGTGCCTGGGATGCACTCCATGCAGACAGAGGGCTCAGCTGAGAACGTGGGCGAGCAGGTTTGGTGACAAAGGCCGGCATTGTTGCTTGCCCCCTTACTCCATTCACAGCTAGAGAAAAAGACATTTCTTTTAGCAGCACCGCAGCTTCTTCCCCACCCCCCATTCCCATTTCCCCAGTTAAGCTTTTGCTATCACCTTCCCTTTTCTGACCCTGTGCCACCTTGAGCTTCTCTGTGCTTCCTAACAATTAGAAGTCAGATATTTTTTGTTTTTATTAAATCTATGCTTCCCTCTTTTCTCACTGCATGAGCAACTGCCAAAGGCTGAAGCTTTTGTTAATCTAGTATATGGCTATTGCTATAGTAATAAGCAGATATTATTGTTTTACTGAAAAGGATATATGGATTTGCTCCTTGTGAGTCTAGTGAGAAGATATGACTAAATACTGTGACAGGTAATTGCTTACAAATTCAAGTTTATTTTTGTTGAAAAACTGGTATTTTCTTCTTGTGCCTGAGAGTGAAAAGTTTAGGTTTGCTCTAATGAATTAAACACACCGATGAATTTAGACAGCTTGGTTTGGTGACAATGCCTGGCTTGGATAGTCATGCTGTATAATTGCTGAGAACTATTATTTGCTTAAAAGTCAGTAAGTGTGTGGTTTCCCTTGTTTCTGATTAACTAAGACATTTTACTTCAGTTTAATGTCATTTAATGCGGTTTCCAGAAAACCACAGAAAACTGTCTATTCTAGTCCAGTTCAGTCGGCCAGAAATCCACATTACAATAATTTTTCACTGCTTTCTGACTTTTATTGAGAACGAATGTCATTTCCCTGTCACAATTAAAAGACAATGTGAAATTTTGGAATACCACACTTTTGCATAAAACATAGAATAATATCTAGGAGCCATTTCTGGATTCTCCTGTTGTACTTGTAGCTGAATTGTTCAAAGCCAACACGAATTAAAGAAATAAAAACCAAGACAAATCAGGGGGAGTGGAATATACTAAGTTATTTACCTCAGCATAAACTTCCAGCTCACCCTCTCTGTGCTCAAGAGATTGTTCAATTACAAAACACAGATTCAGAGTAGGGAAATAGGCAGGCTGACACTGAAAAGGTAAGTAACAGGAGGTGCTTTTTTCTCATATGCTCCTCTTCCACCTCATCTCTCCACTCTGAAGTTTAAGATTGGTTTGAGCTGCTGAAGGCAAATGATAGTTTTATATGGGAAACTTTTACATTCCATGCAACTATATTATAAACTGACGCACACAAAAAAACCCCAACAAATCTGTGCAGAGCAATACCTTCTGGCCAGCTGGATCCCAGCCTTTGAGCCTTTCTTTTCTGGGCTATCCTAATGTGACAGCCACAGTTCTGATGGGATGCAATTTTAGCTCAGGGTTTACTCCCCAGTCACTGGAGGAAGTATCTGGAAAGAAGTAATGTGGTATCTGAACAGATAATTCACATCCTCTCAAGAAAGAAAGGCTGCTGGCTGGAGAAAACCACTCCAGGAGCCAGACAGAGAACATCTAAACTAATAAGCATCAAGGACCAGGGACTGAAGCAATAGCAGACAGAAGGGCTGAGTGCTCAATTCTTTTACTCCATGTACAGGCCAGCCCATTCCGAGCCTGGGCATGTGAACAGAAAACACATAAATGTACACAGGCACCTGCTACTTAAAAAAGACTAAAGTAGGTTTTGAAGTCCCTGTGTTAGTATTTAAATAAATCAAAAGTGATAATGACACCAGAATTCCACGGGGAGCTGTCAAGTATCCAACTTGCATGAAATATAAACTACCAGTTTACAGATACATAAGATCTAAATGCAAGTCTTTGGATCACAGGGCCACATTTTCAAAGAGCAGTTCACCCAACAGCTTCTGATCACTTCCAGATGTGACAGGCACTTGCAAATGCTGTGGTTCTTACAACATGATGTGCTGTGTCATAAACAAATAACAAACACTTCTGTGGAGATAGCTGGAATGCAAACAGCAAGCCTGTGGCCTTCCTTCCTACACCACCATTTCTGCAGAAAAACTGCTCCAAGTCTGCTGGAGGAGACTGCTGGAAATCTGCTGGAAATTTTGGAGTCCCTTCCACATCTCTGACAAGTGACCTGGTTGGACACAGGGAACAGGTAACAAACCTGATGACTGAAGAATCTCAAGAAGTCTTTCTTTGGCGGTTTTGAGTCTGACTTGAGCAACAAAATCTGTTTCTCATATGTACAGAGGAGTGTGGAGATGATCAGCTCTGCCAGTCACTAGCCTGTTGCTGATCTGTCCTTTGTAAAACACAGCCTTCAAAGTGACACTGCATACTGTAGTGATAACATAATGAATTTAAATATAATAATGTCAACCTGTATTCACATCAGGCAATATTTAAGCAAATCTAAAATTGGGAAATCAGGGATGAAGGGCTGGGAATTTTGCTGTTGGCTTCAATGGAGCCTGGACTGCATGATGTAAGTGTGAACTCATATTTTCATAAAAAAAAGAGCAAAGGGTGGGTTGTGTCTGGCTCACCCTAAATTGAGATGTATGTTATATTTCAAACTAGTTATTTGCACATGGTTCTTCTTCACCAGCGAATGTCCAAAGGAAAAGAAGCTCTTTCAGGTGTGCTGTATTAAGAGTGGCCATAATTAATTTCAATGTAATTTCTGTAGCACCAGGCCTTGCAAGAACTTCATCAGGTTAAAGAAAGGATGAGTTATGATGACAGACTAGGCAGAATACAGGAGCTGCCAAAAACTTGTCGTTTTCATGCTCTATTCACATTTTAATGCAAATATTCTCAATCTTCTCTGGGATTTTTTAGGGGGGAGGTGGGGGTAAATATAAAATACAGAGAATTACTGGCAAGCAGTCTTAACATGGGAAACATTAACACATCTCACTTTTAACAGTGAAGTTCCCCTTATAAGTTAAACCTGATCTGAATCTTGCCTCCCAAGACAAATATTCCATAGTTTACCTCATGTGGAGCACATTATGCTTGGCTCCAAAATAGTTTGTGTCAAAAGCAATTATTTCTGTTCTCTAATCGCAGTCCCAACAATGAGTGTGGTTTAGAATACAAAACAAATATATGCAACTTGCTACCTGCCTGATGCCTTAACTGCTTCAGCATCTGATCACTCCTGTAAGGTGAAGCTGGGCACAGCCATTCTGGATGACAAGGTACACTAGGTGTGCTGCACACATCCCTTGTCATTTTGCCCAGGATGACCTTATTACCTGGAAGAATCTGAAAGAACTTTCCATAGCTAATCACATTTAAAACAAATTCCATTATTCTGAGCAAGAGAGAGAATGATGCTCTGATAAATATACTGATGCTGGCTGCTCTTTACAATTGATATAAAAATGACTACATTTCATTTTGCTTTGCTGTTTGATTTCCCCAAGTTATTTTGTAATTTGAGACTTAAAGCATACACACCTTTTTCATTTGGGGTGAAGTAGGTGATTTTTCTATGAGTTAATAAATATGTGTCACTAGGAACTCTGGGGCACAGTTGTCCCCCCGAATTATCCCCTTGGGCCACAAGAAGGGGCAGGTAGCAGCTGCAATTCTGTAACACCTCCAGTTCCAGCTCAGCCTGCATGCTGATAACTCAGGCCATACCTGCCTGCCTGGCCAGAGCCACAGGAGAGGGGCACCGACAGAGCCACCACTCCAACCCTGCCCCAGCACACACAGCAGCCCAGGGAACCAGGCTCTCTGCTGGTAACCATCCTTTACAGCTCCCTCTGTTCAAAACACAGCTTACACCAAATGGTTTGATCTCACCAAGACTTCTGACATCATGCTGAGCCTTTAAAAATCATTAAATATCCACTTCTGTCCAAGTACTTAGAGAAAAACAAGGTAGCAGGAAACAAGCTCTAGAGTGCTGATGGTTTTTAAGTCCACCCATGTCCATATTGCAGATGCAAGACTGCAACTTTACTGCATTTAGCAGAGGCTCCCCAGCAATTCCCCAAGAACCTGGTTTACGAGACATGGTAGAGTGTGAGATGCTCAAAAAAACGTGATTGCTTTTTATAATACAATTATCCTTTTTTTCTCACCAAATGTTAAAATATTGCTGTTGGGAAACCTGGTATAATAATGAAATGCTAAGAGGGATGAATGTGCTTCTCTGGTACTATTTTGAGAAAGTCATGAAAAGCACTACATCTTTGAGAGCACAGGGGTTTATTTTCTATTTAATTTAATCTACATAATTAGAAGGAAAATAAGACATAAGCCTGAAATAACATAGGAATAAAACATGATCTTATGTCTAGTCACCTGCCAATTACTTCTACACTGAAAAGCAAATAAAATCCCAAAACCCTTAAAAATTAAAGTGACAGAGATTTAGTTGTAAATTGAAACAGAACTTAAAGGGAATTCACCAAACAGGATGTTCTCCCTCTCTGCCCTCTTCTGCACTTGCGCCACACAATAAATAATTCTGTTAAAAAGTTGGTCTATGGAATTGCTTTATTTATTTGGGCACTGCATATGCCTTTCTCCACAGCTCTGCCAAACATACCTTCCCACAGACTTGCTGCTTCAGTCCTGGGCCCCTCTTAAATGGCAGACACAAATCCCCTATGAATTAGATTGAGACCATCACGCTAATTTTGACATTTAACCAAATCCAGATTTGAATTTATGTTTTCAAAGGTGGATGGCTAGTGGAAGGCAAGTATATTTCATGCTTCAAAGGGAGGAAGTTACTTCTGCTCAACAAATGACATTAAGAAATTCCCAAAGAAAATTGACAATAATACAAACTCAGATCACAGTAAATTATATCACTTGGCAGCTAAACCGGAGAACTAAGTCCAGAATTGCCAACAAAACTCAAGACACACGTTTGGATACATGGAAAACTTTGCAATGACTAACAGAAAGGAGCCTGCACAGGCATCTTGTGAGACCCATAAAGAACCTTATCAGTTTGGGTTTTTTTAACACAAGTGTTCAAAAGGAGAAGGTAGAACAGACAGACCATCTGCAATGTAACCACATAAAAGACCCCTGGGCAAATCCAAACCCATTAGCAGAAGTGCTTGACAAATCTGCCAAAGAGCCAGATGCTGCTTATGCAGGAGCCTCTTTCCCTCCTTGTCATCTGGATCCTCTGACTTCTGTTCCCAGAGGAGAACAACACTGACTGGTGCTCAGACAGAGCTGTGTGTGGAGGGAACTGAGGTACAGAACTGCTCTCTGATAAAGCTGTCTTAAATTAAGGAGGGGAGACAAAGCCTAAAATATTACACCAGGTTTAACATGCGTTTGTGTAATGTGAGGAAGATGCAGACATTAGAAAAAAGAAAGCAAACTTGCAATTACCTTATTTGCATGTGGTCTCTTTTTATCTGGATTTTTTTTTTTTCATTCTTGTCCTTAGCTGGGATAGAGTTAACTTCTTCTCAGAAGCTGTTGCAGTGCTGTTTTGGATTCAGCATGAGAATATTTTGGTTTTGGTAAGTCGTGTTTATTCTAAGTCACAGACATTTTTCCTTTGTGTCTCATGCTCTGCCAGTGAGGAGGTATGCAAAAAAGGCTGGGAGGGAGCATAACTGGGACAGGTGACCTGAATGAGCCAAAGGGATATTCCACTCCATAGAATATGATGCCCAGAGTATGAATTGGAGGAGTTACCCGGAAGGAGGGATTATCTGGGCTCTGGTACACAGTTTGGCATTTGCCAGCAGACAGTAAGCAACTCTATTATGCATCACTTGTTTGTTGCCTTTTTTTGTTTGTTTTACTGTTATTATTATTATTATTACTATTATTTACTATGATTAGATATTTTACTTTGTTTCAATCATTAAACTGTTTTATCTCAAGCTACAAGTTTTATTTTTGATTCTTCTCCCCATTCCATGGGGTGGGTGTGTGGGGATGAGGTGAGAGGTTGCATGGTGCTTGGTTGCTAGCTGGGCATAAACCATGACAATGCTATTTTTATTTCCTACTTATCTTTTCCCTAATGAGTGATTTTGCTAGCAGGATAGCAAAGAGGTGAATTCTGGTATGTTAAATATGAGCACAGCATACTAATTGCATGGCGTTAGTTAAATGCTCACTGAGTACATAAGGCTGACTGATGGCATCTAAAATGTGAACCATCTAGCCAAGAAATTACAGTTACAAATATTTGAGGAAAAAGGTGATTCATATAAAAAACAACCTGTACCAGTCGCAGAAGAGGCAATTTGGATCTCAATGGCCACTTTCCTTTCACTGTCCACATTCTTCTTGGAATTTTTTCAGCTATATTTGAAGTGCAAAGTAGGTGGAATCAAATACTTTTGCTATTCAGGCTCACCAATGGTAAAATATATTTAGAGTACACAAGAGGTCAAAGAAGCTGGAACAGAGGCTGAATTAGTTCTCCTGTGTACTGCTGTAATGTGATATGACAGAGCAAAAAATAGACCAAGGGAGAAAGAAACAGAGCTCCTTGTCATTGAGATTACATGTGCTGCACACGTAAGAAGAACAAACACTGTCATTCTTACGACTCAAAATAAATTTTAGGATAAGGCTCTAAGAGACTACTGGGTTAAGCCAAAACATCTGCAGGTGCAATCTTAGGTTATCTTCTTTCACTAAAAACATTTACCTATCTAAGATATTCCTGAAGATTCAACAATATTAAAAGTTTGATGGATACATTAATTAAAACAGAAAGCCTTCTCTCTTTAACAAACTCAAAAATCACAAGGCATTTTGATCTCCAAAATCTCCTAATTACTTCCACTAACACTTCTGTTAAAATCTTGTTTATCCATTTTTTTTCAATGTGATTATATAAGTTTTAAAAAATAATTGTTCAAAACTTCATGGGTTTTGTTGCTTTCATTTATTCCAAAGTCTGACCCACCATCGACTCAGCTTAATGGAAGTCTTAATACTTACATGATCTGGCTTGGGATCACAGGGATAAATTATTATTAATATCACAGAAAGTATGTTATGCCCAATATTAACAAAAAACCCTAGGAATTTGTAACAGACATGAAATAGAGAAAATACATTACTTTTATTGTTACAAACCACAGGGATCTTTTAATATAAACCCTTAAAATATTTCCCTGTGATGTCATCAGTTACCATGTATTTGCACTCTAAATAGATTTTTGTAATTTCTGTAAATATATCATATATATTTTTAGAACTCTTTTGGGGGCTTGATCCTGAGCCAACAAAAACCAATGGGCAGACAGTGACCAGCTTCAATAGGCCTTGGGTAATCAGAAGACTGAATTTCTATAGTTAATGAATGAGAACATCGGTGCTCTGGAGACAAAGATACCACACACACTGCTCTAAAAATAGGAGAGACTAGCATTGCTTGAAAACTACATGCATGAAAATAACATTCACATAGCAACGCAACTAGTCCTTGTAGGAACTGCAGTGCAATTGTCATGGTTGCTGTGTGTCATTCAGTTACATGTGTGTGAAGAGTCATCTCCCCAACCACGTTACTTTGATTGATTCCAACTGCCTAAGTGGCATGCAGAGCAAATGAGTGCACCAAAACTTTAATAAGTAACAGATTTGTATAAAACATCCTCTGCAAGCTAAGCCTGTGTGTCCCAGAATGTAGCCTTTATGAGAAATCTTATTCCACAATGTAGGTATTTTAAAATTGGAAAATTGTTGTGTGTTTTTTTGCCTGAGAAGTCTGGGCTTGATCCTGCCAAACATTTCTCTTAAGTGAAGTGTTTATAACTGCAGTGGCCTCACTGACATGAATGCTGTACTCTGGCATATAGGATCCCTCCTGTTGCCTAGTTTTGCTTCCAGTTCCCAAAATTACTTGTGGCAATCTTTCAATTTAAAGTTTAATTATTCTGTCTTTTCATTAAAAATTTGTTTTGGTGTGTCTGTTCCTCCTTATAGTATGCCCCAAGCCCAAGAAATACCAGAAGCAAGTAAAAAAATCTTTTTTCCTGGCTAAAAATTATTCTTATTTTTGCAGGTATTCCCTTCTGGATTTGACCAGTTTTGCAGAAATGCTTATTTTGTAAAATCAAAATAAATGCTTTCATTGCCTTTGTTCATACTGTGTATCTAGTTGGTCTTACAATAAATCAGCAGATCAACAGGTGATTGCTGGTAGAGTCTGTATGGTTGCTCAGAAGAGGGATACAGTAAGCTGTCAATAGAAAGTTCAAATAAATGGCATTTCAGAAGTGCCTACCTTACATGCCTACTTCAGGATGAGATGAATCTCTCCTTGAAAGCCTAAATGGAAGTCCTCTCAATAACTCATTTTCTCAAATGAAGCTCATTTATCACATCATTATGATCTACAGATTACTGTGTATGAGATGCAGGGGAGCTACATGTCTCCTGACTCAGAAAAGCATTATCCTCTGGCCAAGATAAGCTACATATGGCTCACAGACAACAAACCCTTTCCTTCTGAAAAACTTCTAACACATGGATGAGAAAAAAATTAGGGCTCCTAATGCATTTAAAAAACACATTTAAAAGCTAGGTGTGAAAAATGGTTTATTCATTTTTACTGCCCAACGAATACTATTAATTTTTTCAATTATAATTGCTGAAACTTTAATGACAATTTCCATAGTTATTGCTGGCTTTCCTTGCTCAGCAGCTCAATTGCAAGCTCCTATTTACTATGTAACAATAATGCTGTTCATCTCTTAAAATGCAAATGAATGGGAAGTTACTGCTGGTCCCACTCTACTAGGAACTGGTATGCAGAGTGCCAAGTGTTTTCAGAATCGTGGGAAAGGCATGACAGCTTCATCACAGAATCTGCCAGATACCTGTAATGCTTGGATTTGGGCTGAGGAGTCACAGCTTTAGGTCTGGTAAATACAGGCCAGCCAATGCCTGCCTGAAAGAATGAACCATCCCTGCATTAATTCTGAGACAAGACTGTAAAGGTCATCTTGAGGGAACTAGCTGGTGAAAAAAATCTCAGGTGCATTTTAGTTGAAACTGATGAGAATTAAACACTTTTGGTGATCTCATTGTCTGGAATAAGATGCAAAAGGTAAATGTGACTTTTATTGTTATTGGTTTTTAAGTGTATGAATGGTCATGGAAACACTGTTTGGTAATGCACAAATACAGCATTAGCATAGCTCAGATACAGTAAACATAGTGAACATTGCATCCACAACAGTGCACCCAAACTGCAGAGGAAACAAACTTTGGTCAAGTGAAATGAATGTGAAAACTGTAGTAGCTCTCATTGGCATTCAATACCATCTATTTACTTGTCAATGCATTAATGGCAATAATTTTCTCTGGACATCTACGTACACTCTGTATCCTGACCAATGAAAAACCATGAAGAGGTATCAAAACAAGACCAGTGAGAAAATGTAAGCCTATTTCTCATGTGAAAGTTTTAAGAAACACTTTAAAGATGAAACAGAAACAGGAATTTGTATCTTTTAAATTTTACTATGTGGTGCACATAGTAGTGTGGGTGTTGAAGAACAGGACAGCAATCCTCTGATGAACAGCTGCAATCTATGCTAAGAACCTCCCTGAAACCCATATTCAATTGAAATATTGGAGACGTTTTTTAAACACACAAAAAAAATCTCTGTGTGCTTTTTTGGATAACTGCTTTATCTGGCAACTGGGTCTGTGCATATGATTCAATATTTACCAGTGACCATCACTGGTGAATTTGTAGTTTGGTAACACATAGGGATGAACCCCATCTAACTGGTATTAATGCAGTAACTACAGTGCCTCTGATTTACACTCTTATAGCATCTGATAAAGTTTTAAACAGGAGGATTTGCTTAAGTCTGGCTTCATTTCCTTTTCCTTCACTTTTGGATATTTTTTTAAAGTATGTAAAGGAACAGTCAGGAAGAATGGATGTTAGTGGAAATATTAGATCCACAGGTTTGTAGTAAAAATTATGCAATAAAATGGACGGCTTCTTGCTCTGTAAGGCTTAGTTTTAACTAACTAATACGAAGATTCATTGCCCTTTTGCAAATACACAAAGAATGTATTTTTGACACCACTATGTATTTCCTTAAGTTAATTTGTCAACTAACTTTTATCCCAAACTTACGAAACTACTCATCAAAATCTTCAAGTTTTCCCTTTCTTCCTACAGATAACTTCATCATAATATAACTATCATAGTTTAAAGAGGGAAAGTTTGTGAAATATTCAGCCATTTTCCTTTAACCTTCCAGGAAAAAAAAGAAACTGTGTTGAAGCTGTCAGAAAAATCCCTTCATTCTTCTGCAGAGTCTTCCATCCTCTCTGGAGGGTAAAAAGAACATCATTTTTTTCCCCCTATAATCAGTGAACTTTGAGGAAGCAGCAGAAGACCCTGAATTTCCATTTGAAGAGACTTCCTCTCCCTCATTTCATTTCTCTCATCCCTATTTCAATTCACAGCCCAGAAAAGCCAATGCTTGCTCTCATACCTCAATTCCTGACATGACTTTGGTCTTACAGTGGAATTTCTGGCAGGCCTGGTGGTATGGGAGGAGGATTTGGGGATAGCAGAGATGCATTCATCAAGCAGGCTGCTGTGTCAAAGAAAGATGCTGCCCTGGGATGTGTGGCAAAAAGGAACATGCTGTTGCTGAGTGTGAGCAGGGATCTGGAACTTTGTATTTTTCATTTTACCAGACCTCAGAATCACACATATTCTATCATTTCCACAGGTCACATGGTATGTGGTTTTAAGCATACCTGACAGGTTTTAGGGCAACAAAATGCTTCTTTATCAGAATTAAAATGGCTATTTTTATTATCTCAGTAAAAAGGAAGGTCATTGATAACTGCAAACAAGTTAATAACTTTCAAGCACTGCACTAGACTTCAGCAATTCTAGTATGACATTAAATTTCATGCAGGAGCTGTTCAGCACACTCTGGATTGATACCATTTTAAAGTTACCCGACATATAAGAAAATTAATAGCAATGTGTGCTTGTAGGCTCTGAACACAGGAACTTCTCTCCCTAACCTTGCTAGTGAATGTGATATAGGGCCAGCATGTCAGACTTGTCCACCATGCTACTCCTGCCTGGTCCAGTCTTGTAGCAGAACAGCTGGCAAGTCCCAGCTATTCACTGCCTCTGTGAATAGTTCACTCACCAACATCCCCAGAAAGCTGTAAGGATTTTGCATGAATGGACAACTATCCAGGCTTGCAGGGTGAATATGACTTTTACTACAAAATTATGAGAAAAGAATGCCATAATATTGATATAGCCACAATGCCACCAGTGTAAGGTATAATGTCACCATTTAGGCATAAAAGGAATATATTCACAGCCACATCACAGGGATTTGATAAAAATAACTCCCAAGAAACTCTGACAGAATTTGTAAGATGAAGTCATTTGTGAATGTCTGTCAGCGACATTGAAGGTTCAAACATGCTTCCTTTTGTGTTTACAACTTGCCTGTCCACCACTACTTCAGTTCTTAACTACAGGTCCCTCTTCATCTGTGCAGTTTACCTGTCTGTTAAGACAACAACCACTTTCCATAAATAAATGCTGGCAAGGTTGGTTTTTACTGCATGTATAGCTGGTTACTTCTGAAAAGCACTTTTTGATATGCTGCATAGGTTAGTACATCCTTTAAACAAATTTAGTAGTCACATCTGCAGTTTGAATGTTTCTTTCTAAAAGACAAACCCAGGCCAAGCAAGACAAAGAATCTGCTGATACACACATGTCACTCCAAGAATTCTCCTGACAAAGTTCCCACACCCAATTTAATTACTTCCCTACTGTAAAAACACTTTCCATCTGCATTTATTGTAATAGTTTCAAATCCAAAACTAACAGACTATAAAGCTAGCTAAATAAATGAATGATATTGGCCTTAGGTCCCAAGCCAGGAGCTATTCTGTAAGGCTGTGTGTCTCCAGCATTCATTTTTATGCTGATGTTTCATTTTATGTGTAGTGTTTTCACTTAAGCCTTGTTTAGAGAAGAATTACCTTGCTCCAGGCTCTGAAGTGTGATGTGCCACACAGAGCCCTCTAGTGCTGCTCCAGCCCAAGGTCTGTCCGTGATTCTGCTCCAAGACGAAACTCACATCGTGACCAAAAAAACCCCATTTCAGGCTGTATA
Source organism: Lichenostomus cassidix (assembly GCF_008360975.1). Lineage (NCBI taxonomy): Eukaryota > Metazoa > Chordata > Aves > Passeriformes > Meliphagidae > Lichenostomus > Lichenostomus cassidix. Next base: position 56,995,645 of record NC_139483.1, read on the forward strand.
CACAACACTGCATATGCTCAGGCTAGGAACACTAATTTCAACTCTATCTGATGTATCCTCAAACTGAGGCTGCAGAGCTCAAAATGAAAAGTGGTTCTGTTTGAAAATGCACTTTTTTTTCTTTTTCTAATTGAAAGTGACCATTCAGTGTTCTGGCATCACAGAAACTCAACAACCCAGACACTAGGCTGCATCTTTGACTGGGAAAAGAGAAAAAAACCCTCCAGAGTGAGAACCACTAAAATTGGTCCAACCACTCATTCTTTGCAAAATGTGATTTCGGGGCTGTGATGCTACAAATCCTTAGCACAGCCTGGCCTCGTGCTCTGCCACCACGCCACAGTCAGTCAGCATCAGCTCTCCTGTACCATACCTGGGATTCTGCGGCTCTGAACCATCAGACTCTGTACACGGTTTCTTCACCTGCAAAAGCAAAGGAGTGCTGGTTACTCTCACTTGGAACACAACTTCCTTGCTCTCCGTTCATGCACTTTCAGCAGAACTTAAAGCAGATCCTGCTCTGCTCACCATGATTTCTATAAAATACTTCCCGCACTTTACAGCAGCAGTTTGCAGTACTAAACAGTGTGTTTCATTATTATCCCGTGAACAGCTGCCAACTGCACTTCCCCAGGCTCCATTAGTATGTAAAATGTTCAGCTAAAATAGCTTGGGGAGTAGTCTTAACTAGGAACAAAGAAACCAAAGAACCAGGTTCCCCACTTTGAAACGAGAAAGCCATACTGTTCTCAGCTTGGCCAAGAAATGTTTTCCCAACTGATACTGATTCTGTTTCCTGCTAAAGCTCACAATAATAAACACCAGGTTCTGGGGCAAAGCGCACCGTTAGTTAAATAATTCATATGGTATTTTCCATTTTGTGAATCTGCTAACTGTATGTTAACTATATTTTCCTATTACATCAATGAACATGTACACCGTTTTCTCCCATATTTACAATATATAAGTGCATAAAAAGAATTTCAGCTTCCAATTTGATCTCCACAATACACTGCTGTAGGCTGATTGAAGGTGATAAAATCCATCACTGTCAAGTAAATATAGAAAACTGTTCTCTTGCAGACTAGGTATCTCCTTGGGATCTTCATGATTTCCAGCAAAAAATTAATTGTACCTTCTGGTAATCTAAATTAATTGTATTTTTATCAGAGGAAAAACATTTTGCTCACTTGCACACTACTGCAGAATCTAGAGCTCTGTGGAAGGTTTCCGAGTTCTGTTTTAAAGCCTCCTGAAATATCAGTCACTGGGACTCACTTGATATGAGAGATACAATTAAAAAAAACCATTCCCTTTACAAACATCAAGTTCAATGACAATTTTCAGGAATACCTTGCATCAAGAAACTCTTCTATACCTTTTAGCTACTTTAAAAATATTTCAGAGAAAAAAGAAATGGTGGCTGTAACTCACTTCTATTGAAGTTATTGACAAATGACAAAACACTCACCAGCTCCAACAGAAAAAAGGATTAGGCTAATGCTAAATATTTTCCCTAAATACCTCAGCTGAATGCCATGCAACATCACTCATAGAGATGAGCCCCTCACAGAGCATGAGACACAGTCAGGGCTCATGCAAACCTCACAGGCACTATTTCATAAACATTCAGGTGCAAACATCTACATTTTAGCATTGCTACAGTTTTATGTTCACTACATTGTTATTGAAGTAGCCTAAGATCTGAAATACAGTGAAATACTCCAGATATAAGCATATGACTACCCACCATGAAAAATACCTTCAGTGTGCATTATATTCAAAGACGAGAAATATTTGTTCAGATTATGGTACTATCTACTGAGTGTCAACATCACAGGGAACTTTTCAAAAAATATATTTAAAATCATTTAAAGACACTGAAATTACAACAGCCCCTTCTTGAGATGAAGTGTTTACTTTTAGGAACAGTTGTCTCAATTGAATTACAGAATATTTGACCAGAAAAATAATATTTTCATTTTACATGTAAAATATAATTGAAAATGATTGAACACGTAATGTTTTATGACTTTAGAATATAAAACATTTTAAAAAAATAACGTAATTAAAATGAATTAATAATAAAAGCATATCCCTAGCAGATATATAACATAAACCCTAGAAGAGCTTCTTTTTCTATGTCCCTTTAGCACACACTCACTTCCAGGATATTTTTGCTATCTCCTTGCTCTCAAATTTACTAGATTTTATACATTCCTGTTCCATTTATTTGCTGTTCTGTGGCTGCCACCAGTAGCACTGTCTGTCACACCTGCACTGGAGCTCAGATCTCACTCCCCAGGTCAGGAAAGTTCAACCACTGACTTGAACCAGCTGCTGGAGAGTCTGACAGTCACCCAGACATCCCAACACCCAGAATTTGCAAAGTGAGGCATGTCCTGTGGTGGGCATCTACCCCAGAAGCCCAAAGGAAGTTCAAACACACACTAACAGTCTCCGAGCACTTTTACCATACACAATATATTAAGACCCCTGGTTTTCCTGGGCTGGGATGTGAGATGCAGTAATTGGGTATCCACAGATGAGTTGTCCTACCATAGCTCACACTACTACTGCATTTTGCTTTGACCAGCTTTACAAAGCAATTGAAATATCTGAAAGGTTATGCTTTATCTGTGTGGTAGACATCAAAAAAAAAAAAAAGAAAGAAAGAAAGAAACAAAAAAACCAACAAAAAAAAAACCCAACTGACAACATTTGATAAAACTTGAAAGATCATAGCAGAAAGCCACTGACCAATTGTATCAAAATGACTCACCTCCTGTGCAATGTAACAAACTTGGGGAGAAAAAAAGGGAGTAGTTTTTATTTAAGAATATTGCAATGAAAGCAAAATACTTTTAAAAGTGAGAATATTTCAGGTTTGCAGCTTGGCATGTAGATGATGCAGTTCATCTGTGATCATTATCTGAAGAAATGTGCAGAAGCACAGAGTACAGATTTGGCTTTTCCTCTGAGACTAAATGTAAACTTCATTGTGTATCTTTAGGGTCCCTCTTTGAGAGAAAAGATTTAATAAATAAAAATGTTATTTCTTAAAGGAGGAACAGGCATGGGATTTTCTTTCAAGTGGTCATATGGAATGAACACCATTTCTCTTCAAGGCTACTCAAGTAGCAAAACAAATTCTGTTATTCATAAAATTATGCCACCCTTGAAGGTGAACAGAAAATCACTGTGAAAATTTCTGATCAAAGCCAAAATATTGTTTCCTTTGTCTTCAGCTGCACTGTTTTACCTCTTAATCTGCCTTGCTGACTGTTTTCAAAATAATTAACTTTCACTACCACCACATTTATTTACATTCTCATGTGTTAAATGCTATAAAAAGGACCTTTTTCTTTACTCCTGCTCTGTTTTCCTTTCCCCCTCTGTGTTTACACAGGTTTTCTCACCATTTTAGTTAAATGCATGTTGAGAATCATTCATGAGAGTAAGAACCCAGTTTCAGTTTGAATTTTGTCAAACTGCACTGAACTCTCCTACTCTGGTTGCCTGCTACCAAATGTTTGAAAAGTTTCAGGTAAAAATCTTTAAATACAAGTATTTTTGAGAACAGACTGTTATGTTCATGTTTTAAAAGTCATGTCATGCTGCTGGTTGGCTTCTGCTCCTGAAAGTTTGGAGACAAAATGCCAAAACTGAAAGGGGAGGGGGAGAGTTTAGGGTTGACTGATACCCAGGAATTATAATTTTTGTGAAATGGTGCCTACACTTATTTCAGTCTCTAAGATTCTAGAAGCCCTGTTGTCACACTGTTAGTGAACTCCTGTTGCATTCTGAATTTCTGAAGACCCTATCTGCATTGAATACTCTCCATATCAAAGATGCTGGTGCTGAATGAGACTTAGGATTACTTCTACTGAGTGCCAGGAGAAGCTCATGCCATCGGGATAACTGACATTATCAAAACTGTCCCTCTGTCAGCTCCATCACCCACTGAGCAGTGCCCTGGGTACCCATGCAGCACACTGAAAGAGAAAAACCCTGTAGACTCAAACGAAGGGAGGGAAAAAAATTAGAAATAAAGAACAGGGAGAGGGAACAGAAATCAGGGGACAAAAGAAGAATGGGCTCTCCATGGTGGCTAAACTAGAGGAGAGCAGAAGCCAAGTGAAAAAAATGTGACAGATGACAGATGAAGAATACTAGGACTGGCTGAGATGGGACACCACAGTTTGCTCTCCTCTCTTTTAGATTTGGGACTAACACCACAAACACAAGCCTAAGCACTAATCAGGTATGTGTAAAACTCATTACAAAAGTCATTAGCGACCAGTCTGCCCAGAGCAACTGAATAGTTCTGCTACTCCAGCTGTACTGAAAACCTAATGATCCAAGCTGGGAAATTACACTTTGAACTTAGAAGATTGTGTATAAATGTTACATTTATGCAGAAAAATGAAGGTCTCATTTGGCTTAAACTGGGGAAAATAAATAATCAACATTTTATACAATTTCTACCTTCACCTCTGAATTGATTCATCAGATTTCAAATATGAACACTGTTAAAAGCGTCTGATACTATGAGGGCTCTGTGAAAAAGAGATGCATTTATTAGGTGCCAAAGAACTTCAATAAAGGTATACGATAAATATTTACATGATGAAGGATTTTATAGTAATTATGGGCTTTGGATGCTTCATGTTTAACAAAGACTGAGGAACATTAAAACTAAAATCTAACTATGCATTCACTGAAGAAAAAAGACACCCCCTGGAAAGCCTAGTATGTCAGGTAATAAGATCTGCACCGTAATGCGTAAGAGGTTGAATTTCCACAGGCCATATTAATTCTGGCATTTCCTTGCTTCTGATGTTTTTCTTTGCAACATTAACATCTTTTAACATGATTTTATTGGACCCCATTACTCTAAATGTTAAACCATGAAATGGTCTTGCTCTATGAGGTGTTCTCACACACACACTGGTGGTATTAAACTCGTAATGCAACACAGGTGAGAAATCCCTTCTAACACTTACAGCTGAAAAATCTCGCCACATCAGCACTAAATTATTCTGGCAATGAATCTGCTGAGTTCCCTCATCTACTGCATCAATTACAGCCTTGAGGATCCCTCCTAAATCAGTAGGCATGAAACAGGGCTGAGTAGAGCCTGGAGTGCTTTGGGCCTGGAGGAAGCAGCTATGCCTGGTGGAGCTGAGGAGGTTCTAACATCAAGGAGACAAGAAAGAAAAGTACTTTTTCCAGACCCAAGGACATCTCAAAGCACATCTTTGTGCTTGCTCAGTGTGTGGGATTGTTCTGGAGTATGGGCAGAGCATGTGCACTTCTACTGCCTGGCTGATTCCCTGCAGCAAATTACCCCAGAGAAAGTTGACCCACGTCCACTCTCTGTCCAGAGAATGGACTATGGCTGTAGAATGGCTCCAGGAGAGGATGGCACAGACAGGGGAACAATTCAATGGAAATATATGGGAAGAATACGGCTCAGGATATTTGTGACACTGCGGTGAGAATGAATAGTAAAGAAAAGTAGTTGTCAAACGTTTTTCAGATGCTGCCTTTGACACTGTTTACATGGAGTTTTATAACCATCTTGACAACAAAAACCTTAACAGAGATTGTCTCTACAATGCCTTTGTATGTAACTTTTGCCAAAGGTTTTCTTTGCTGCCATGACATCAATGGTACCACAAAACAAATAATGACATTTGCTTGACCAACAAAAAACAGGGCAAGGGCTTGCTTAAAGATACAGTGCTGGGATTTAGTCACAAATTGTAGCCATGCAGAAAATAAATATGCTTTTGATCTAATTAACAAACCCCCACAACTGAACAACAAATATTATTGAGAATGAAGCAGTTTTTTGATTACTAAATTGAAATATTGCTCCAATGATATACATCCTGTGAAGACAAAATCTCATAGTGACACTTCTGCAAAATCAAGCAAATGCTGAATAGATCTAAAGAAAGATCTGAGAAGAATTCTAAATAACCCCAAATCATGAACTGATTTTTTCACAGTAATTCACTGTTCTGCCACACCTTCATAAATCTCATAAGGATTTCACTCACTTAAACTTAGTGATAATAATAAAATTATATAATCTAAAGTCTGTATCAAAATGCAATATTAAATGAAATTAAAATGTAGATGAAAATTTAAGACTTTATAGTTATGCACAATCAAATTTTAATTACATTTCTGATTTAGCTAAAACACAAACACTAATGCTTCTGTTGAGTGAAAGAACTTGAACCAATAGAAAATTGATTTTTCCACTAATTTTCTGAGTGCAGACTGTACATAGCTGTATTTTAACTGAATCACATCCTGAAGTAGATTTGTCATATTTCAGCAGATCTGAAAACAAGAGTTCTGATTGCAATGGAAGAATGAGGAAAAATACGCTACATTAATTAATTTAAAACTCACTATTAAAGGAGTTTTTTGAATGTTGGTTTGTTTTTTTCTTAATGAAAGTCTGTATGAGCTAGTCCTATAGTGGAAACAACATTTCTGCTCATCACCTAAACTAGGTTTACCTATTCAATGGTCTCTTCCATTTTTTTTATTAATGAAATCATTATGACATCAACTAAAATTTATAACCCTAATCAAAACAAGACTGAGGTTTGAATATGCCATTTTTTTAAAAACAGTGAAGTGCAAATTGTTTTAAAGTTTTGAGCATGAAAGCAGACTGTGGATGCTGACCTTTGTATTTTATGTAGCACTGTAGAAGAGACTTCATATTTGAAGACATCAGGTATGTGAGGGAGTTTACAATGTATAGCACAGTGCAGGGGTGGGAGTGAGGGATGGGAACAAGGAAAGTCACTGCTGTTCCACCATCACTTCTATTTTCCATGCAAACCTTTCCTAAAACAGATTTGTTCTCAATGAAATGTACCAATGCTACCTTCCTGCCTCCCTCCACTCTTCTCAGAGTAGGACTCTTGTCTGCAACACTGTGAGATGTACACCTAACTTGCAAGGAAAATTAATCCAGAAGGGATACATTTAGTATTAAATCCCTACAGTTCAGGCATCTAAATTGGCGTAGGCTTGTCATGTAAGGTTTCCTTTACATCTAACAGAAAGATACAGATGTGTTTCACCTGATGTAGATTAGTCTTCTAGTTCAGACAGAGAGGAATTACACCAAATTAATTATGACTAATGGCTTTGACTTTCCTCTTACCTGCTGAAATGCAGGTAGCTGGGAAACACTGAGGGAATGGAATGGTGGTGCCAAAGAGGGACACAACCTGTGTGTCTCATGACATCCTCCATGAAATCCCCTTTGCCAGCAACACTGATTATAACAATGGAGAGAGATGGCTCCCATGGAAGTTTCATGTTTTAGAGGCCCAGCTCCTTTGAACCAGTCACTGACCCTAATAATTTTAAGAAGGAGCTGTAACTTACAAAGCATACAATAATCTTAAATGCTTCCACTTTTTGACATGACAATCTTCATGACTCTCACAATGTTTGGGGTTTTCTGCACAAATTGCTGCCAAGAACAGTGTGGAGGAACCAGGAACCAGTCCACAGACAACCCAGAAAGCTGTAAAGAGGAACTGCATTTCCTTTAAATATCATGTCACCAGGTTGGAATGATGAGCAGTGACACACTAGAGCTCTTGCTGGTGTGCACATTACATACACAGTGAAATTAATGGGAATTTAATCAATCCAGGTAAATGCCTTTTTCATACTTCCAGTGAGACCATAATAGTCATTTCTTTCAGGCACACTGCACAGTCTTACCATTGACACCAGCCTCTATAAAACATAAATCAGAAATCTTTCTCCAATATAAAACTGTGTTTCTATTGAGATGTTTTAGAGAATGAAGGTGTCATTAGGGTGACATGAATTGATAAAATTGGAGACAACTTTAACTCCTCAATTTTCTTATTTGTATGCTATCTTTGGGGACTAAACATTCCTTCCTTAGTAATTTCTTGCTAGTGGAAGGGTTTCCAATGTGTTTGTTTTTGCAACATGACTAATGGGTTCACACAGTTCAGAGCTCTAAGAGTCTTTCAAATCTTTTATACCTGCAAACATTTTTAAAACACATTTTAAATTGCCTTTGGCACAGCACACTAAAAATATCAGAGAGTGTAACAGTCAAGTCATAATTTAAGCGATTGGAACCCATAAAGTGCTAACTTCTACATTTTGAAAAGCATTTATGCATGCACTGTGGGAAAAACTGGCATTCTTTTTTTCTTTTTGTTTGTTTGTGTACAATGAGAGAAGGAAATATGCCTTCCCTTAACTGGTGGGTCAGGCAGGGCAAATGCCACACTACAATGGCACTTTTTGTTTCAGGCTAGGTTACCTAATAGCTCAGGGCTCACAGAACACTTTTTCCCTGCAGCTAGCAGAGTGGGCTTAGCTCCCTTTGAAGAGGAAAGGAAAGAGGAAAGGAAAGGAAAGGAAAGGAAAGGAAAGGAAAGGAAAGGAAAGGAAAGGAAAGGAAAGGAAAGGAAAGGAAAGGAAAGGAAAGGAAAGGAAAGGAAAGGAAAGGAAAGGAAAGGAAAGGAAAGGAAAGGAAAGGAAAGGAAAGGGAAAGGAAAGGGAAAGGAAAGGGAAGGGGAAGGAAGGGAAAGGAAAGGAAAGGAAAGGAAAGGAAAGGAAAGGAAAGGAAAGGAAAGGAAAGGAAAGGAAAGGAAAGGAAAGGAAAGGAAAGGAAAGGAAAGGAAAGGAAAGGAAAGGAGGAAAGGAAAGGCATTAGCTCCCCATTCAGAAGTTCCAAAGGTTTGGAAACTCCACCAGCCTGGAGGTCATTTATCACCAAATTTAGATTCAGGGAAAAATATTTAAGCACTAACACTGGTTCTCTCTCATTTTCCTTTTTTTTTTTTTTTTCTTTTCTCTCACATTGTTTTCCTAGCTCTCTCCCTCCCTGCCATCCCTGCCATCTCTTAAAAATGGCCACACCAACCTAAACCTTAGGCTTTTTTTGCCTTTTCAAGTCAGATGTGTCTCAGGGAAGCTGAATCTGCAAATATACCCTTGGTGTCTTCCTGCTATCTCCTAACTGGAAATCAGCTAGAAGATACCATTCTTAATCTAGACATGGAAAAATGTTTACTGATTTTACTCCAGTTATGCTCCCATGATCTCCTCCAGTTTTGCTGCAATCAGACCATTTTTATTAGTTTCTAGTGTTTGCTTTTTAAATATCAGCATTCTCTGATACCACTGATCTTTTTTCAGGGAAAAAACCATACTGAAATGCAGGAAAACAGCTATGCTGTGCAATGCTGTCTAGATTTCATCTTGTGATTCCTCAGCTCCACAGAAATATTGTAAGCAAACTAGGTGTATTAAAAGTGCTTTGGAGGTATTATTTAATAGTCAAAGGAATACCAGGACATTTCCTGTTATATGCATAAAATTCAGAGCCTCCTCAGAAGACCTGAACTTATTTTCTTTCCTCCTGCTTTTCAAAACCAACCAGGGCCAACAAATGCAAAGAAAAAAAGAGTAAACTTTGAAGCTGAAATTTAAAGCAATGAAAGTCAGGAAGTTCAAAAGTTAATGTTCCTATGGCTGTGTTAACTTGGCCATGCTGCAAATAGATCATGCAAATACTTTAAGCTATTTTGTTAAAGGCCTACAGTACTGTGCCATAAAGCATAATAAAACATGCTGTTTTCTTTTCATGTGGAAACCAACTTGTATGAGCAACAGTACAGTGTATTTCTACTGCTAATGCTGACTTCTCCACCACAAGTCAAGTATCCCTGCCTGAAGGCACTTCTCTGTTCTAACAATGCTGGTGTCTCATTGGAATCCAGCTTTCCCTTAGCTCATCCAAGAGCTTACATATTGAGCCCCACAGGAACAAAGGACAACTTCTCTCCTGACTTGTTTGCCTCATCAGAAAATAATCTGTCTTTCCCCTTGAGATCAAAGAACACTTGTCACAACTTTTCCATCCCTCCACTTAGATGAAATTTAAACAAATGCTCTTGTCGATCATCTCCTCCTTTCTGTTGTTCACTATCCTGGTTTTTACCAAGGAGCATATTGATAACCCAGTGCAGTAAACAACATGATCTCACATCTATCAAATAGTCATCCTCACCACAGATGACAAAATATACATATGTAAAATAGTTTGATTTAGCAAAGAGATTCTTTTAATCTCCTTGTACTCTTTTGTTTGTCTTCCATATTTTTAATATACATATCGCCATGTGCTAAGGTTAAAGCAGCTCAGCCCCCATAAATGTGCCTTATTCTTGGTCAAAAATATTATGTTTCTTAGCTCCACTGAGAGCTCACCAACCAATGCTGGGTCAGTGTCAAGTGAGCAATGTCTGAAAAAGCATGAGTTTCACTATCCTGTCTGTCTTGGAGAAGCATACTCATCAGCTGCATTCTTCATCTCAGTGCTTAAAGGACTTTAAAGACAACAACTGTGGTTTTGAACTATATTCAAAAAGCTCAGGAAAAAAAAAACAGCTCTAGTGTGTTCACAATACCTTTACTTGATGTGAACTTTGCACCAATTAGTTTTCAAGCACTGAAGTCTTCATAGAAGTACAGCCTGTTTAAGAATGAATGAATACCTGACTCAGATCATGGCCTGACAGAATGGGATGGAATAGTTTGGGCACACTGAAAGCATTGTATATTCAGCTATATGACAACTTGGTTTATTGGCAATCTGAGGAAAGTTCCTAGGCTGAGGTTTGAATTATTCCAGACAACTCGGTAAGCTCTTCCTACAAACCCTTCCAAGTTTAGCCACTTGTTCACTGGTGCCAATTTTGCTCAGATATTTTTTGGCCAACTTTTCTTCACTGTTGGTTTGCCCAAGCTGTATGAGCCAGATGCAAGGGTAGGAGACAAGTCATTACCTACAATGCCTGCCAGCATAATCCACATTGTGTGACCAGTCCATCACATGTATGGCATACAGAATCAGAGGCAACATTGTGCATGTCCTTCAGAAAAGGATAAAAACTACTGCAGCTATTCAGTACACTTCTTAGCGTGCAGCTATTAAGAGGGATTCAAGTAATTTCTGTGTTTTTTCGATCCTTCTTCATCTCTCAGGAGAGACAACTGTATTCAATGGACAGTGTTGTAGGTGACAGAGAGCACCAGAAAGATGAGAAAATGCAACTGACGGCTACTCACAGATAAGAACATCTGACTTCTTTATTATCTAAATGTTGATTATTTTAACCAGAAAAATTACACATTATTCACTGCGTTCCATTACAACCCCGAAAGGCAAGAGTTTATCCTGAGTATGTATATGGACACCTGGGAATGAAAACGGGCTTTTTGTGACCAACTGCAATCAATGACTGCAGAGTGTGATCCAGCTCTGCCGAGTTCTGCATGGGCTTCTGCAAGGGGAACAGCAACAGCTGCCTGAGGGGATGCTGTATTCACTCCTTCTGCAAAAGGCATTCCCTCAGTGGAGGGGTTGTCAAGCCTGGGACAAGCCTACAAAGATTTGAGCTCAGATCTAAATAGGATTGTGAGGGTTTGGCCTGTTTTGTCAATGAAACAATTCAGAATAAGGAAGGTAAGTCTGAATACGCCTTTGTAGGACAGGAGGCTCAATTAATGCCAAGAAAGAACAGGTGGGCAGAGCAATAAGACAGGTTGGAGGGAGGATGAACAAGGTAATATGAGCAGGTAATATGAACACGATTTTAGCTCAGCACCTGCCTACCTATTAACAGCTGTCAGAGTCCTGTAGGCATTGTGGAAGATGGGAATTATGTTAAAATAGTACTAAAATAAAATGAAACTAAAAAAGCCCCAGTCACAAAGCCCCAACAATAAAAACTGTTCTGTTACTCTGTGGTAACTTTTCTCCTGGTAGTATATCAAAGGTATTCAGCTATAAATATCTGACTTTCCCACAGACAATATCTATGAATCTGAATATGAACAAATAATTTGGTCTATGAAAACAGCCCAGACTGAAGTAATCAGCTAATTGTATAACACTATTATTTTTTGCATAATGCACTGAGGCTATTGCAATTAAAACCACCTACTTAAAGTGTATACAAATGATTATGCTAAAAATTATTCTAAAAAGTGTGATCAAAACTGGTAAAAAGTGGAAGGAGAAGGTAATAAACAAGTGCATATCATACTCTACTTAGAAAACTACCACGTAAAGATCCTGTACATTTACAGTGAACAGCTGTGCTTTTTCCTAGCTTCATACATTTCTGTTCTCCCACATTACTGAAGCTAATTTGTTTAGCATTTTAGCGACAATTTCTAGCAGCTGTTGTAACATTAATAAACTACAACAGATAACCAAGAACTTCAGCAACCTATTTCTATCAGAGTAAGGATACAAAAACTTATTTGTAGCTCAAACTACTCACTGGTCAAAATGAAATAATCAGATTTTTTGTGGCCGAGATGTTGTCCAACTGGTGAAGAAATAATTTGCTAGAGGAAAGATAAAAGGACACAAAACCCTGTAAATTCTCACACGTTGGATATAAACTAAAGACCAATTCACATACATTTTTGTCATCATTGAACAAATTTAGTTTGTTTCTGGTTTGTTTAATTTTCAGTGTCTCTGTAACATGTCAGTAAAAGTGAAGAAATGAGAGGTGGGTTTTTTTAGGGATACAAGAAAAAAAGGATAATTTAGCAGATGCAAACCACAGGTAAAATACTTTCTAATAAACACACAGGAAAATATTCTATATATAATGTGCACTATAGTTACTATATGCTAGTAAGCATCACAGAAGCAAAATCCTATGTAGTGAGACTCGTTTTCATACATATGGTTTACATTTGGTTATTCAAATACTAATGAACATTTATAACACAACATTCATAAAAAACCCTATTACTATTGTAGGGTTAAAATTTCATTCAGGGAAATTAATCATAAAAAGATAAATGATTCATTGTATCTATACACAGGGATACGACATACATTTGGTTGTATATTAAAAACAACAACAGCCACAATTAGAAAGCAAATTAAAAGTATTCAGTTTTTGTTTTGTCACTTGCTTTATGTTCTTAGCACTGGTCAGAATAGTTCTATTTACAGCATAAAGTATGTAAATAAATTTCAAACTATCAGCTAATAATATATTTTTCATTATTAGCCAAGAGGGACAACATCAGAGGCAATATAGCTCTTAAAATGCTACCACAAGAAAGAACCACTTGACAGATCATATTTCAGCTCAAATGGAGGCCAATTTTGTCTCTTTTTTTCAGGTTTGAAAATTTGACTGGTAATATCTCACTACAGATCTTCAGTATATCCAAAGAAATTTTCATTTTTTATTATCAATACTCCTATATTAAAATGCACACTTTTAAAATATTTGAAAGTATGTTTTAATTTTAAAGGTGTTTTATAAACAAAATAATTGAACTAACTTTCCAGAAGCAATTAATTAACTTTGTCCGTTATTTTTTTTCCAGATTCATACCATTTTGTTTATATTTGCTGTCCTCCAGTAAATTCTTTAGCCAGCAGGCAATTACTTGGAATAAGGAATTCTTCCAATTTATTTTGGATGGTTTTATATATCCATCTCAAGCATTAAAGAAAAGCCTCTTTAGTTTAGGAAAATACAACAACCACCATTCCCTCTCCAAGCATTAAAAAAAAAAAAAAAAAAGACACAGCTTCATGGTGATGGATGAATTTCATGTTCCCAGGTCAATGCTCAGGAGTTACAGTAAAGTATATTTGCAATGTATCTGCAGTCATTTCTCCCACAAGAGTCTGTGCGTTCACCCCTATTCCAGAGCAAGTGTCCTTTGTCTCCGGCTCAACATGCCAAGCCTCCTGCATCTTTCGACCCTCCTCCCTTCTCTCCTGTCTCCCCAACCTGATCCTGGAATGTTTTGGCCACGAGGTTAAGAAAGATTCCCCCATTTATCACAACCTGCCAAGCACAACGGGGTCACAGTCCCAGCCCCAGTGCTATCACTTAGCTAATCCAGCCTTGGCACAGGCATGAAACTTCAAAGTTATTTTGCCACGGGCAAAAATTAGCCCTTATTTGCTTTAAAATCCAAGTATCAATCAAGTTAAACTGTGCTTCAGTGGAGCTAACATTCTGAATGTTCAGAGCAACATGGACATTTGGTTCTTAGCTGTGATTCTAATTGAATGCAGAGCTCACCTGGAATAGAAGTATAAATACTTCAAGTACAGCAAAAATCTCATAATGAGACAATTCATTTTATCTAAGAGAAAACCCTTGATAAAAAGAACTGCTCAATTGTTCATGTAGACACACAAAAGCACCTTTTGGTGCATATGTGCAAACAAATACATAAAATATATGCAGAATCTCTGTTAAATCACTTCAGATTATTTTACCCTCCAAAGGTTTTATTGAGTTATACTAGATGAATAGCCAAACTTATATGATTGTAAAGATCAGTTAATGACTTTTAAGTATCGCTGAAATTAATGTGAAGAACAGTTACAGATTTACTGTGAGAACAAGCAAAGGACTTTTTTTCAATGTCTAAGAAGCAAATCATCGATTAACCCTAGGTAAAACAATATGTAAATTATACTATCATGGGAGTCTGTCTACCACTTTCTGTTCAACCCAATGCAAACAATACAACAATTATGCTTTTAAAATCAATCCAGGTTCTTCAATATGTATTTTTAACTGCATCCTTTAGGGGATAAAATAGGATCCATCTTAAAATCAGCTTTTAAAAAATCTTCACCTTTTCTTCAGATATTAACTTAAAACTGAATACTGTTTAATCACGTATTAATTCAGAACAATGACTGAATATTGCATAGAGAAACCACATAGATATTGTCTTTCCTGTTAAGATATTACTGAAATGTATATTACTTCTTTTTTCAGCAATAGAATTGAAAAAACATTTAATAAAATATAAAAAGAAAATTAGTAGCATATTAGCTACAGCATTGAATTCTGTAATCTGCTCACATACTTTTTTACAGAAATTTAATACAACCAAGCTCTCCTTCCATTTAAAAATATTGAAATATCATGTTAAACTTTTAATTCCTTGTTAATAACATTTACTATTATTTCCTCTGTTCCCCCAAAGTAAATGTAAATGCAATAAAATTTATGTAAAGCTATTTTCAAAGAAAACAACAGAAAACAAATTATAAGAATTAAAGGTAAGCATATGAATGAGACAGTATGAAGTGTGGTTTTTCATTTGCTTCCTCTATTTAACAGTATGTTCAGACATATTCTCAAGCCACATTCTGTTTCAGAAAATAACCTTGACTTCTAATTTCTATAACAGCTGAATTAGCTTCCCTGTATGCACACTCTAACATGCATATATATGTATGTGTATGATTACACAAACATACAAATATACAGGTATTTTCCAAAGCCAAATTCAAGTTCTTTTGCTTGATATTATCCACATTCACACAAGGTTGCTATCATTTGATTTGCTGTGCCATTTAACAAGATATACGGAGTACTTTTATAAATCTCAAGTTATCTTGGAAAAATGCTTTGGCAAGAACTATTTTTTAATTCAGGAATTTAAAATATTACTTGGTTTATATACCCTTTTCAAATTTCCATTTGATTTACTTTAGAAGAAATTGTAACGGCACAAAAGGTACTGAGACAGTCAAAAGCTGTTTAGCTGAAATGTATTTCAGAAAATAGTGAACAGACCAAGAAAAGAAACATGTAACTGGATCCTGCTGCTTGCTGCTTACCAGACCACAGGCACAAAATTGAAGAACTTACTGGCTGTAAGAATTTATCATCCCTTCCTTCCAAAGAGGTTCCCTAGCTATTACAGATCCCTATGGCTGTAAATGCCTGTTTACAGCTGGACCAAATTGCCTTGCTCACTCTTTCCTGGGACTTTGCTTGCTGCTTTAAGATAATAAAACAGCACTCCCAGAGTGAACACCTCCTGAGTTTCCCTGAATGAAACAGATATTTAAGGAGCAGCAATCCCCACGCCAGCTCCCACCGCGGACCCTGCACTGCTGCTCTTGCTGCTGCACAGACCCCATGGCAGGGAAGAGCATCAGAGTACAACAGCACAGGCACATGGGTCCCCTGAAGAAAGCTTTAATCACAGTTTAGTCTCAAAAAAAAAAAAAAAAAGGTCTGTGCAATTGCAAAGTGCATTAAAAAGAATAGATAACATTACAGAGACAGAACGAACTCTGGAGGAGGTAGGACTGATGCTTCAGCATATTTACAGTTCAGCATTATTTGCTCCAAATGAATGCCTAATAAACTTAGAAATTAACTAAATGGATATGAATGAAGCATTAGGAAAATAAATGTATTTTATTGTATCCACAGTTTTTGTAGTTTAGGGCTAATTAATTTGAATTCAACTTATGTCTAGACACCTGTTTCAGCATACTGGCCTTTAAGTGTCACTTATAAATATATTATTGAATAAGACACCAAGGAACTGCTCACAGATTTGACAAAATGTGACACTTGCAGCACATTATAGAACGACACATTTTATTTCTTACAGTGCTTAACAAGTAACCTCCTAGGGTAAGCAAAAGCTGCTCCTAAAAGAACCTGATGAAACCAGTCCTGTGACCTATCTAAACTCCTGTACTATAGAGCCACCATGAACAACTACCTTTTTCCAAAATCAAGTTTGAAACTGCTACTACAGAAATTAAAATCAAATCTCCTTTTCAGAACAGAATCTGAATGGGAATTAACACCCATTTATACCTCCCATTTTACCACTAAACAACTGCATCAATATCGCAAATTAAAATCTGTCATAACCTTACCTCAGTAGTCTCTGAAGAACAGAAACCAATTCCCCAGATATGCAAAGTCAGTTTCCAGGAAAAAAAAAGAGAATATCTGTTACGTTTCACACTAATTCACTTCCACGGTAGAGCAGCTAAGGTGTGCAGGCAGATTTTCGGGACCAGAAAGCTTTTGCATCAGTCAGCTAGGATTTTTTAAACTCAGGAATACTGAAGACACTTTGTTCCTCCTTGAACTGTCATGCCGAGCCTAGCACAGTCTGGTTACTTAAGTTAACTAGGAGGAGATCTGGATAGTAAACAAGCTTGGCTCTGTCCAATGGCTTTCCACACCCTCCTGTTTATAGTAAGATGACTTGCATTCAGAGGTCACCCCATCAACAGCTCCTGTCTTTCAGTGGGTATCTAATGTGCTGCATTTATCCCAAGGCTCTTTTAATGAAACCACCTTCCTGGTCCCTGCTCGCCTGCTGTCACTATGACACATCTGCTCCTTATTGTGCAAAGCCCTATTAAGTGTTAAAATACACAGAAAAGTCATACCTGGGCATATATTCTGCAAGTAATTCAGGTGTTTAGAAGTGCTTACCTTGTCTGTGAATATTAGCAACAGAAAGTCTTTTTAAAGATCAAAGAATTTTGCCAGCAGCATTCATCTTGTGAATAAAAGAAATTCAAGAGGAAGGAAGATGGATGCCATTGTTTGATCTGGATTTAAAACTTTTACAAATACTGTCCAGAAGGATAATGCATGTGCCTGTGCCAGATAATATTTACTTGAATATGTTAACATGCTGGAAACAAGAGATGAGGAGTGTCCTCGAGCTCTGCTGTAAAATGATACAGAGCCAAGAAAAACAAGGGTCAAGTGCCAGGACCCCAGTGAAAACACTAAGTCAGTTCTGGCCTGAAAGAATATATGGAGTTGATGGTTCTTACAAAACACAGTGCATCCACAGCAGCGTAGAGCCTCCTAGCTCTCATTTTTTTCGGCATGAAAGTGCTACTGGTTACAAGAGGTTTTTGATCCAACTGGCAATTGTTATTTTCTGCATACAGCATTGCAAAACAAAAGAACAAAGTCCAGGAAAACTGCTTATCACAACAGATAGATCTAAATTACCTTAACATGAGGACAAGAAAACGGTGTTTAGTATTTTCCTTCAGAAGTCTTGTAAAAATAATAATTACAAATTTCTACCAGTACTTTTCCTCACTCCTTAGCTATCGGGCAGCACTAGGAAGCTCAGCCTTGATTCAGTGGGGATGTGAAACTGAAGATGGCACTCTCTCCCCATGCAAACACAAGCCTGACTGCTGCTCAGAAATGCTCTTTGAGTGAAAGTTACACCTGTAGCACATTTTCGGCACCATTTTTTGTCACCACTACGGGATCAAAATGACAGATAGCAGCTTGGCTCTGCTAAAGCTAATAAAACATGATTGATGAGCTGGGCTAGAAAGCCATGTCAGTTCAGATTAGGATATTTGTGCCATCATTTGACAGGTTCCATGCTTTATTATTAGAATGGTCTATCAGGACTATAACGGCCACTAATAAATACAACCATCCAGATTCCCTGATGCTTTTTTTTGTACTTAAATCTACTTATGAAGTTTAAATATAAAAGCTTTTTTTTCATGGGAAATCTTGCTCAATTTTTATAGAATACTTGTGCTTAGAAATACAATATACTTCCTTAAACAGGTGCCTGTCAGCTGCCATAATCTCATGCACTGAAATCCAAGTAATCCTCATTTAACTGCATTATGTGGCATAATGAAGGCCCACCTCTTTGACAATGAAAACCCACTGAAGCATATACAAAGTACTGGGGAAAACATAATCAGCTTTCAGATGTTTTTTTTGACATTAACACTGGGCATAACCTCATTCTTAACTGCTGAAACAACACATCAGACGTGGAAGGTGGCTAATTAAGATTGGTTGGGATTTTCACCACCAAAAGAAGGGAAACAAAGGAAAAAGCTATTGCAGAAAATGCTGCCAAAGAAGACTGAAAGCACCAGGATGTACATGAACAGGAGGCTCCAAGGCTCCAATCCCACTCAATGAATTGCAGAGTCCTCACAGTTGTGCAGAGTCCTCACAGCAGCAGACAAGGAACAAAATTTGTCTGTTCTTCTACCAGGCGTCAGGCAGAGGAAAACCAGGCTGGGCTTGGACTCCATGAACAGTTAAGGAGCACACCACCATTCTCTGCACACCTCTGTGTGCAGGAGGTCCTCACTCAGCAGCTTCAAACAAAAGCATATTTTTCGCCACCCCCTGCCACCACTTGTATTCCCATCTTTGGTCACAGACTAACACCAAGAATGAAAGGACCAAAGAAACAAACACAAGCCTTCCTCCTTTTCCCAGCCAAACAAGAAAATGTTATTGTTTCTCAGGTCTGGATGTCTGGAGGCAAAGTACAGTCCCACACACTTGTAAAGGTGTTTATCATGTAATGGCAATAAAAAAATTCTATGCGATTGCTCAGTGCAGACACTAGTAATGTCAAGAGATGACCAGAGAAAATTATTGCATCTACAGCATGTGCTCCATTCTCACACTGACTGACAGGGAAACCACTGTCCCAACATCCCTGCAATGGATTAACTCCTCTGCAAACGGGGATTACTAAGAGGTAGATGTTTTTCAGGAACAGGTAAATCAGAAGCTTCTTCATGCCCTTTATTTACAACATCATTCTAAGGACACAAATGTAACAAAAGGGAAAATAGCAGACAGTAGCAAAGAAAAATTGCAGTCATTTGAGAAAATATGAAAGCTTTAAATGTTAAGTATTTTGAATTTCTCAATTAGTTCTGGAACCAAAAATGCTTGGTTTAGAGCCACAGTAGTGAAAACTACTTCTGGTATTTTTTCCTGTTCTAAACTTTGTACTAGATGCTGTTGTTCACTGTTTGCCTGCAATACAGAGAATACCAAACCATAAAGCAAAGCTTATCAGTAAGCCTTTACATTCTAAGCAATGTCACAAATGGCCAAGTTGCAAGTGAGTTGCTTTTTTACTATTCCTTCAGATTTCATCATAGGACATGAAGTTCTTCTCAAGGTACATTATAGGGAAAAACACACAGCAGCAGCGCATTTTGTTGCCATTGAGCAACCTTCTCTATTCCATTCTGAGAGCCACAACAACCACTTCACATTTAGAGTCAGGATATTTTTCAAGTGATAGAATAATAAAAATTACAAAAATAAGAATGTAAGTAGAGATATTTTTGGAGAAAGGGATGCTGTCGCTGTTGAGCCGCTAGCAGAGAAAGGAACCCAGTTCTCAGTGGCAAGAAGGAAAAGACCTTTATTGTTTTGATTTCATCATATATATAGAGTTTTCAAAGGTCACCCAGATTGGTCAGTCAGAAACCTCCCCCTAGGCCAGATTGGCCAGGCCTGCACCGTCCAAATCTTGGGACACTGTTTTTAATAACATCCAAACTTTATCTTTATTTATAAAACACAAAAGGAATTCTCATGGGAAAGACCTGTGCTAGCCACAGGATGCCTGTGAGATTTTGGGTTGGTCAACAGCTTCATAACTGAAGATCAAATTCACTGACAAGTAAGGATGTTCCGGAATTCTTTACTGGGTCTTGCATTAAGAGGGTTTGAAGATGCTTTAATCAAAAGAGCTGCACCACCCTCTGATTCTCCCGTGTTCGGGGTCTGTCCACATTTCCAAGTCACTGCAGGCCCTGAGGGCAGCAAATATTATCCATAGGATGGATAATGGTATGCTGGTGCCTCCAACATGCCTAGCTTTTTCAAAAAACTACCTCAATTGCTTTTATCTTTTCTTGTTAGTTTGTATTTTTAGTTCGAAGATAAACAATAAATTCCCAGATTCAAAATACCGTGCTTTTTCAATAAATTTAAATTGGATTTAAATTTATAACCCTCTCCAAGATGGCATTGTTGACTTGTAACTTTTGTTTTGTTTGTTTTCTCTGAGCTGTGTATGTGGCACTTCATTAGACTTTATGGAAAGAAAAACTACCATTTGAACTTCCCTTCATGAATGCCTCCTGTCTGCTCCAGGACTTGTCTGTAAAATCAAGGGATCAAAATAAAATAATTCCTATTGTAATACTTATATTTATTCTATTCTATACATGATGCTGTATTTATTAGACCCTCCAGCCACCACTAAAGCTGTGTCACGTTCTGCCTGGGCACTCACCAGCCCGAGGCTTCTTAGAGCAAAGTCAGCAGTTCCACCACAATCCCCACCACTTTCCCTCTCCTCATTCTCCTCAGCCTTGCAGGGAGAATCTTCCTGGACACAGAGAACAACATCAGAGCAGGGTATACTAGAGAAACTTAAGAACACGCACTTTTTTTCACAACTGAAAATGCTACCAAAAACTAAAAACTGAGTAAATCTCAGAAAAGAGATTGAAAACAGATGGAAAGACAGATATATGGTTCTACGATTCTATATCTCAGTAAAATAATTGAAAAACTGATGGAAGACGTTCAAAGAAAAAACCAGAAATCTGAGCATATCAGATTTTCAGTGATAACTGAAAATTTTTATAAACGTAAATAAGAATTACACACTGTAAACAAAAATTTAGAAGAGCAACAAACTGTACATAATTACAAATCACATTCCTGAAAGAGATTTAAAACATCACTTTTTAAATAAAAGTCTAGAGGTCTTCTGTTTTCTCAACACCTACAATTTCCAATTTATTTCTTCAGCCTTCAAATTCAGCCTTTCAGCTGAAATATCAGACCTTTAACTTGAAACATTAATGACCAACATAATAAAGTTGTCACAATTGGCAACAAAGTATTTTGTTTCAATACCTCATCTCTATTACTTGCACTGGCTTCATTGAATCTTTTTCTAAAAATTACTTATTTACATCTCATTTACACCTGCCATTTTAAGTGTCTGTGATATTAATTACAATTTGAAATAAAAATACAAATAAAATCCTGAGTTTTACAAAAATCATGTCAAGTTGAAGGTGCAAACTTTGTGAAAAGATTTTTCATATAATTTCTTTTAAGAGAAAGTTGATATATGACACCTATATTTCAAAGGCATCTTAGGTAAAAAAAATGGTAAGAGTATTCAGTCAAGCCTCTGTTAATTATTATGTGTTTTTATCACCACATTTTCTGCGGTTACAATCAAGATGATTAATGTGTTCAGTGATCAGCATTGGGCACAAATATGACCTCAACCCTGGAATCTTAAAATTAGTTTTACTTATGTCTCTATAGTCAACTCCAGTATAATCTTCCAAGTTTATTTCATGACCAAATAAAAAGTTTGTTTAAGTAAATACAGGAGAGACTGTATGTGAAAGTTCAGAAGGAGTTTCATTTTTTTAAGTGCATCTCAAATGCTGCAAGAAAAAGAAGAGGTTGAAACATTTCAAGTTTTTGACTTGAACTCCTTATTACCATTCCCCATTTTCCATCATTTTAACCATTATGTGTTCAAAGACACTCAGTGAGTGTCATTCTATCTGACTGCTCTTAGGCAATCCTCATATTCTAGGTAACATTCAGTTTGAGTACACAAAATGCAGTCCATTTGAATCTCTAATTTTTTCAGATCTGCACAATGCTCTTGACTCACACAGTACTTCACAGAAGTACTGAGCACTTCGTCCAGCTGTTGTTCTGCTTCTGTGACAGGTCCAGCTCCTTCCTCATCCTCCCTCCCTCCCTGCACATGTGACTACTACAGTGCACAGAGTCAGAAATGATGGACTGAGGAATGGCATGATTGATTTTTCATATAAAACAGGGGCTGTATCCTTGCTTTAACTTACTGTTAAAAAGCTGTTTGGCACCTCCATAATTACCATGGACCTTCTCAACAGAAAGCTGGAGCAGCATCAGGCTGGAGACAACCAAAGCAGGGATTCCAACGCTGTGGTGTGCAAACCACTCCAAGGCAGCACTTCTGTGCTGGAGCAGGGAAAAGTGGGAGCAGCAGCAGTAGATCCCAACCTTTCTGGGCACAGTGCTAGGACTCACAGTCTTTATTTGTGCCTGGAGCAAAATCTAGTGTGGTAGGGGAAGTGCTTTTTGCATGATGGAAAAGATGGTGTTTAGGTTCTGACTTGTGAGACATGGGAATTAAGGAATGGCTGACTTACCCTGTAAAAGATCTGCTATATGACTCTTTCCTAGCAAATAAACTCTTTTAGGCCTTCTTCAGTTTAAAGGATTAATAAAGTCAGCAGTTTTTACTGAGGACACTTTCCCTGATATGTAAGTATGTAAGAAAAATTCCATTTTCCTTTTTAAAAAAATATAAATTTCAGTGTAACATGATAAAATTCATGCATGCACTAAAAATAAAATGGTAAAAATAAGAATTAAAAAAAACATAAAGATAAAAAGAAAATGTTGCCTGTTCAGTAACTCCCTTAAACACAACTACAGAAAAGGTCTGGTTTTGTGTGAATGAAGCTTTTCTTTCATAAATTTAGGGAAGCCAGTCACCTTATATAAAGAAATGGTTTTCACTGTATAAAAGCCTTGAAAGGGAGCCTCAAGTAAAAATTAAGAGCAAAGATGAGTTACATGGTGAAAATTCTGGGGTTTTTCCATCTCTATGTATGGACATTGCAGGGGGATATCCAGCTTGCTGGTCAGTTAACTCAGCCTTCCCTGGAAACAGCTATTCTCAGGCAATCACAAAACATTGTCCTACCAATGTCCTTTAGCATTTTGAACAAAAGATATATCAAAAATAAGAAAAAGAAATTTTAATTTTTTTGGTACAATGTTTTTATAGCTTTTATGCAATATGTTATGGATATTTTAATAAAGAATCCATATTCTGAAAGTCCTGCTGAGTGATACCAACTATTGCAGTCTCTGTTTTTTCATATAAAGAGACTAACAACTAATTAAAAAAAATCCTCTGGTATCACACATCCACCTTTCTCCCAAAGTTACAGATGACACTGTAACTTTTGGACAAGTTAGTATTCCACATTTTTTAGATATATATCTAATACTAAAATAATTTCTTAAATATGTAATTCTAACCATCTTTCACCACAATTAATTGATACATTTTCTATATGCTTTTTTAATTTGGGTAAGATGGTGCTGACAAATTTGTTCCCTTGAATGTCTATGTCTTTTTACTCATCAAAGGAGGACTTGCATGGAATTTCCTTTTTTGCCTTTGTTTGTGTTAGCAGGTTTACCAATGGGAATTACAAAGAATTTCACAGCCTGGCAAAGGGAGGAAGTGACATCTCTATATCCCCAAATTATCCAAGCTTTCAGCAGCTTGCCCTTTTTTCTGCTGTGCTAAACTATAGCCTTTTTCTTCCTTTCTCCTCCAGTGGCAGCATACTGCTTAAGTAAAATACAATCCTCCCTCTCTGCAATTTTATTAAATTCACCCTTTGCTTTAAGCTATTTCATGCTGAAGCCTAAGTAAATTTTTTTATTCCTAGGAAACACAGAAAAACATAGGGGCATATTTTGTTCTTTAGAGGCATTCAATTCTTTTATTTTTTTTTTTTTGGAATGCACCCCAGTAATCAAGAGCAGAATGTGGATAGTTTTGCCAAAATAGCATTGCATTAAACTGATCACTACAGTGTAGTGAATAACTAACCCCTAAGAATTCTACACTCCTTCAGTATTTTTCAAACATAAATTTACAATTGGAAAGACAATTGTATTAATGTCCCCTTATGACAACAATCTCTTTAACTAAAGCATCCATCTAAAACTATCCATGACACAGTAGCAAAATTTGGCCCTTGCTGTGTTTTTTACCTAGTATTTCAAAGTATAAAGAATTAAATTTCTATGCATAAAGTTTTATTTCACTGCATCCGGTTTTCTTCTTATCACACTTGCAATTCTGCTGCAGTCAAAGGGATTTCACTGTTGTGAGAACAAAATCTGGATCAGGATACAGATTTCAACACCACCCTACTCAAAAATATAGTGTTTCAGAGTTTCTACCGCAACTTCAAAGGTGGATCATCTTACAAGTGACTAGTGCTGGAGAGCAAACATCCTCCATCATCATAACAAATCTCTCAGCATCAGCACAAGCATTTGGAAGAACTACTTGTCTTACATCGTCATCTCTACTTCTGGACACAAGTGCAGAAATGCACATTAGTTGATTTTACCTACTAGTTAGACCTGCAGATAAAAATGAAGAACAAAACACCACAAATCATAGTATTTTGTAACATGATTCAGCTTTAACAAAACCAGGATCTGTCACTGACATGGGACCTTACTCACACAGTGCTTCAAATTTAAAAAAAAAATTAAAATCCCACAATGAGAGGGGTTTTTTTGCATACTTTAAAATTTATATTTTCCTAAAACAGACTTCTAAAAATTGTCATTAAGGTCTAAACAGGGTACTTTTAATTCTGCTTCTCCAATTGGACTTTTCATCATTTCCAGCAATCAAACAATGCCTTTCAAAGACTGAGAATAAAATGTAGAGACTTCAACTTGATTTTTTATTCTGCAGAGAAAGAAGTGAACTGAAATACACACAAAATGAAAGAATGAAACGTAGTAAATTTTGCACGTAAACAAAGTTTCTGTCCAAACTGGGAGCCAAGCACTAAATCCAAATGGAATACAGGTAAAAAACATTAATGGTATTTCTTTGTGGTACGTGAAAGCAATTTCTCTTAACTTTCAAAGTAATGTGTTTATTCTGGTCATTGGCCCAACAAAGAGAGTATGGATAAACCTTGTTCTCTCTCAGACAGCCATAACTGCATTTTGACAATTTTTAGGATACAAGAAAGTGGTTTGGAGATACCCACTTAGGACTTCTTTCAGAATATTGGTTTCTATGCCAATACAAGTATTCGGCATAAGCTATTAAAAAGCATATGTATGTGCTTATTTTTTCACATGTGACATGTCTCACTGGCTTTAATAAGTGTTTTATTCACAGTGTGCAGCTAGGCGTATGTGTAAATCACCACAAGAATGGAATCTGAATTGAAAAAGTGTTAAGTTTCTGCCAGGGATTTCAGTCTACTCTCCCTTCCAGATTTGTAATACTTGTTTTCAACAAAAAAGACATG
The DNA here is from genome assembly GCF_008360975.1 of Lichenostomus cassidix. Lineage (NCBI taxonomy): Eukaryota > Metazoa > Chordata > Aves > Passeriformes > Meliphagidae > Lichenostomus > Lichenostomus cassidix. The sequence continues at coordinate 57,021,515 of NC_139483.1, forward strand.
ACATTGCAGTATGTGCAATTAGAAATGAAACTTAACTGCTCACACTTTTTTCTAGAGATGTACAAACACCTTGAGATATTACTAAAAAAAAGTATTTAGTGCATGAAAGTATTACTTCTGAGATTTGAAACATTTCAAGCACACATATATTAACTCAAAATGAATCAGCTACAAATATCTTCAGTTTTAGCACGAGTTCAAGGGAATATTAGAAAATACCAAGGAGTATTTAAAATAACTTAAGGTACACAGCAGAGAGAGAAAGTATGCAACTTGGCAACTAAAACATGTAGCTAAAATAAAGCAGAACTATTTAGCCGCAAGAAAAACGGTATCACCTATTCAGAGTGGCTGATTGGGAAAAGCATGGTTTATGGTGATTTGGCCCAAAACTGTCCCATCTGGACAGAGCAGGGCACAACCATAACCAATACCCTGTTACTGTGTATAACTGCAGTTCTACTTTCTGTTCCTGCTGTGAATGAATAAATGCTGTATTAAAAGAACTGAGATATAAAAGGAAATTTGAAACAACCTCCCAAGCACATTTAAAAAAATTAAATAAATCCCTGGCTATGCCTGCACAGAAGGGCAGGGTAGGAAAAAACAGTCCCAAGGGAAGTCCTTCTGCCCAGAATTCCTATGTGAGAGTGGAGCAAGAACCACTGCCAATAGAAAAGGAGTAGGCTTTTTTTTCCTCAGTGAGTGCTGCACTCCAGAGCTGGCTGAGAGCTCTGTTTAGAAGATACCAACTGTGATATCTCTGCCTTGAGTCTCTACTACGAATCAGATTACCAGATTAGATTTTTGGGTTATACAGGATACAATGACATATTTATGAAAGTGGACATTACTGGTGATTTTTGAGGTAGATGCAAAGATCAGCCCCTGGTCCAGTGAAGCTATGGAACAATCTGCCAGGACAAGGAATTCAACCTTACCTCTATACTATATGGATTTGTTGTTGTGAAACACAAATATTTATTTCTGACCAAAACAAAACTATTTAATATTTGTGACGGTTTTATTTTTCCTGAAATAATTTCAGTCATAGAGATATCTGTGTTCTCTAGTGGCAGAGAATTCCAAATCTTTATTATGTGTTTGTAGAAAAATATTCCTTTTTATTCGTTTGAAATATATTTCAGTTTCTCTTAATACTCCCTATATTGCATCATTTGACTTACTGTCTCTATTGTACTCATTACTGCATGCACTTTACTGCACTCATCTGTCAACCATATCTGTCACAGCCCATAAAGGAGGGTTGGGGGGTTGAATATCTTTATTATTTTTCATTTCCCATATCTGAATTCTGTAATTCTTCCAAATCCTTAGCACGTTGAGCAAATAGAATTGAATACAAGGCATGGATTTCTCTCCCTCCCTCCATCCCTCTGAGCTTTCCTATAGCAGCACAGAAAGACTGCGAGAGACACAAAATTCACCACTGGGTAACCTTTCCTTACATTTTGTGTGAGGTCATTGATGCTGTCAGCTAGAGTAACAACACTCCTGCCTAAGTAGTGTCAGGGAAGGAGGGTGGCAGGGCAGGGGGATTTACTCACATTTTAGGGAACTACAGTACAACTCTACTCTGCTACTATTTCTGAACAGGACAATTCTCAGTCCTGTCCTGAGACTCCCTGAGACTGTCACCGTGACACTCAGGAAAACAAAACCTAGTGTGCTACTGTGGGAGAAGCCACATCTCTTCATCAGCTCACTTCTAATCTGGGTTCCTCAAAGAGAAGTTAAAACTATGTTGGATGAACATGAATTTTTATTTGCTAAGTATCTACATAAAGGTAGATGCCTTATGCAATTATATGAACTCTCCTTTTATCAAACAGATGAACAGTTTTTTAGTGACACCAAATCTTCTTCACTGAAAAAGAAACTCAACACTGTGAACCTTGAGGCTGATACTTTACTGTCTAGTTAAACAAAATTTAAATTTCTGGTTTCTATAATAAGATATACCATATAGACAAAAAGGGAGTGACAACCACAGATTACAAGGTTGGCTTTTCAAGCTCAGAGGGACACATTGTCTCAGAGCTGGTTATTGAGAAAGGAACACAAATAGGACCTGGCGGTGCACCAAGTTTAAGAATAACCTAAGCAGCAGCTCAAAGGGGAATTCTGGGGGGGGGACATGTAGTTTGAAACAGCTACCATCTCAACAAAACGTAGGGAATCAAACAGAAGCAAGAGCTGAAGGGCTGTTTCAAAGAACGTATGTGTGAATGAAAAATCAACCTTGAGCATTTGGAAAGCATTAACTCAAGCCTTCCGTTTGAGACTGTGAAAAGATCATGCAGCTTCCTGCTGCATGAAATAAACTCTGTGTCTTGCTCTCTCTGAATCTTTATCACATGTACCTCCTCAGCACAGATAAAGATTTTCATCTTTATCATCAGGGGTCCTTAAAAGTTGAAGATGGAAAATTGAGTTTTTCATTACATCTCTGTTTTTCTAATAAAATATTAAAAATTCTTAGATTTCGGAAAAGATAAATCAGCTGAGGAGTTATTAATCAAAATTAAGTTTAACAGGAGCCATTTTCTGAAGGGCAGAGAGAAAATTCAGATGGCTAAAGTAGCTCAAAGGGAATAAAAATTAATTAAAAAGAGAATTAATATAAACAGCAGCTACGCTAACAGTAAAAGCCAGAAAATAGCTACTAAAAAAATGTTACAAGGTTTTTAAAATTTATCTAGGAATTATGGGCACTAAATCACAGGTTTTTTTAAATTTCAGTCACTAAAACAGTTTTCAGAGTCGCTTCTTGGCTAAATAAAAGGACATACAACTAATTTAATCTACAAAAAAGAATTAGAGCTGAAGAGACACAAAAACCCCAAACATGTCGTATTTTGATAAAATACAACTAAAACTCACTAACTTTGAGCGTAAATCAGGATAACCTCTATGAAAACATGTCCTGAGTTGGAAGGGACCTCAACGACCATGAAGTCCCAACCCACTGCCACTGGCGGCTGCAATGTTATGATACACAACAGGCTATGGAGAAGCCTCTTTCAGATTTTGTCTTGATGTTTGGATTTTACAAGGCTGTAAAGCTACCAGGTTATGAAGCTCTGATGATAATCATGAGCTGATTCACATGCCCCTCCAACCTTAAGTTGGTCTGAATCTAGCAGGGTAAGACTGAGGAGGAAAGGAAGCCCTGATATCACTCATGCAAACTAACCAAAGGTGTGGTGACTGCAGCTATCTTTCTACAAACCTGTCTTGCTAAAGTGATGGCCAGTTTCTTCAAAGGGCTATTATAGTACCTGGAAAGGTAGCAGAAATAATGAAAGGCTCCAAAACATTCTAAAATGCTTGTTTCTATCACATACAAAAGCTGTCAGAGAAGTCACATTCTAAAGTATAGGTATTTTCTACCATTGAAATATTTTGTATTTGCTTTCAAGTATTTTAGATTATATTTTGTAATTACATGGTTCTATAACAACACCAAAACTTACTACAATTATTGAGTAAATAGGATTTTTTTAAAAATTAGTCTTACTGATACATTATTAAACATATAAACAAGAACTTCCATTTTTAATCTCAGACATAAACAGGAAGAAAAACTTCTAAGTATACCTCAAGAATAAGAAGTAAACTACAAATTTAACTATACCCAATAGGTAATTGTTTTCCAGTTCATAATGGATAAAACCTTGCAATTATATGTTTTTCAGAAAAATATTTTGTTGTCACCTGCACAGAAATTAGTTTTCCTAGACATTTTTAATTTCAGTTTAAGAAAACTGCCAGGAAAGCAAGGGAAATCAAGTTGTTCTACCTCTAATGCAAAGGAATTCAATTAAGATATGCAAAAGCAGGAAGTTTATCCTTTTCCAATCCATATAACAGAAAAAAAATTAGAAGCTGAGCTGAGCTTCAGTAGTCAAACTAATTTTTGGAAAGTTTCTAGTATATAGAACTTCAAAGGCATCTAAGCAGGAAGCAATCTAAGTATCAATTCAAACTCATTTTCTCAGAGGTCAGCAATTAATTTAATTTGTAACATATGAAAATCCTCCTGTATATCTTTCAACACCTTTATGTATGCAGACAGCTTTGAAAATCTGTCCCAATATGGTGATTGGTCCACTTAGTATCTGCCATTAATAATTCTCTTGTCTAATAAATCCTTTAGACTTGCGTGAAAATATTTTTGCTACATATTCAAACTATTGAAGCCTGGTTTATTTTAATAAAATAAATTAAATACTGTTTTTCTGCATTTGCCTGGAACCCTGATTTGCATCCTAACTGCAGGTTGATCCAAATAATTAGTTCAAATTTAGATTTCTACAAAATAACAAACGTCATATCCTTATTTTTAACAATATTTAAATGGAGAGTCAGAGGTTGAGTAAGACTGCAAAATTACTTATTTTTCAGGAGTCATACACATTTCATTAATATATTGTCAAGGACAAGGTTTCTAAGAAAAATCCAATTTTAAAATACTCATAAAAAGCAAGGCAAAATCTTGGGGTCTTTTCTGATGGGTGGATCAAACTGCAGTTAGAATTGTTGTTTAAAACACTTTGACTGAGACCAAGCAACCCTGGGAAGCAGAATGACTTAATTCTATGAAGTCTCATATGAGAACATGAAGACTAAAATTTTTAACATCTGATCTTCCACTACTGAAGTCAAAAGCAGATCTACCATGGATGTCACAGGCCAGATCCCCTCTTGACTCCTGAGATGGCAGAACAGGCCTTAAGACTGGTATGAATGCCTCTACAATCCTAAAGTACGGAAATTTACAGCCATACTCATTCACAGGTTCCAGATTAGATCTTTATATGTACCATTTCTGAATTCAAGTTACTAAATATATTTCAGCTTATAAAAGTGTTGCTGATACAGCGTAGGGTGGGGAGAAAGGATCAGCAGGCAATGCAGCTAAAAGGAGCACACATTAATAAGTTAGTTATCCATTCCTATGGTAACTTACACCTTCTTCTGGCTCTTTGGTATGTAAATTAAAGTGACTGAAACCAATTTATATTCACATGTATACAGCAGAAACTGGGTGGAAATCTAGATTGGCCGAACTTACAAATTCCAATTTCTTGGCAAGTTAGATATCTCACCTAAAATCTCCTTATCCATTTATACATTAGGAAATGTGGACAAACCAATTATGGAACAGACACAGACCCCATGAGATCAAAAGCAGATCAGTATGCAAGGGTGATAAGCCTAATGAAAACATGGTTTCAGATGGCATATTTTATACTCAGTAGGAGCCAACTGGGACTTCAGAACATGGAAAAAAAAAAGGGAAACAGGGACAAGCCCTAATGCAGAGGGTTTATGTCCACATACAGATTGTGGGGAACAGGCACTTCTCAGCAGTTAAGTGAAGGCTAAGTTAACAGCATGGGGATTGTTATGACTTTAAGCCAAGGCAATTAAGGGACTGCACAGCATTAGGGCTGTCCTGCCCAAGAAGAACACCAGAATGTTCTACAGAGCTGCACTCTTCCAAGTAGGAGGTGTCCCACTGGCCAAGGTTTAATTTTGCAACTTAACAATGATATTAAACATTTGTCCAGATCTCAGTATGTGCCTGACGAAATAATGGGATGGAGTGTTAAATATAGAAAGACTAGCCAGTATTACCCTCAAATCTGTCATCTATTGAATGCCTCTGGGAGAAGCTGGACAGAAAACTACAACCTTTAAAATAAATCCACAGATCACTGAAATCTTGCAATAGTAGTTCTCCCTGAATACTGCAAATGAATTGGATCAGCAGACAACTTTGCAAACACAGACACACTGGGTGTGGGTGCACACCCACCCTCCAAACCAGATACTGCCAAGCCACCATGCCAGAAGTGAGTTTGCTCCTTTCTGACTGGATAGTATTATTTTTATGTGTAGTTTGTTGAACAAAATAGTCTCCATAGCCCTTGGATAATGAATCTTTTGAAAAAATCTAAGTTTGTGTGTGTGAAATTTTGTGACTGTTCTCTGAATGTTCCCAGCCTATATTATAATGCTTGACTTGTTCCAAACCCTACAGCAGTTACTTGGAAGACTCCTCCAAGCATCAGTGAGCTTTGGATCAGCTCCTGGAAAACAAAGCCAACTTAAAGTTTGACTGCAATGCACACATGTATGCAGGAATCCACCAAATGCAGAATAATAAACCTGTCTGCTGACACACAGTGGTACATCCTGCATTCTTACAGAACACAGTGACACAAGGGCCAACTGGCCACTGAGCTCAGTGGCTCAGAACCAAGAGAAATTAGCCCCTCTAATGAGGCACAAGGTATTCTGTTTGAAGGCACATGCAGATCCCAAATGAATACACACTGTGCTAGCAGAGTGAGTCACACTGCATTCCTAGAACGTGTGATCTCCCTGCAGTCTGCTTGGGAGACCGTGCTGTTGCATTATGCTCCACGAGCTTCTCAGAAATTATCCAAATTAATGTAAATTTTCCTGCAGTCAGCTGTCTGTTAAGAACATAATTAGATCTGTTCAAGATATCAAAAAAATATATGCATAGAGCTGAATGTCCCACCTTCAGCAGATGCTGAAAGTGTGTAAGAACAAGGAAATCACATAGTGATATTTGCCCAAAATACTCTCTAACTCTCTCATCTTCAAATGCTAACTATTTAAACTGACATTTTAAAAGAGTAATTCCTTCCATTGTCACCCAATCTCTTTTGATCATTTCACTTGTTTCCTAATCTTCAAATTAAAACTTTATCCATTTGAGAACCTACCCTCTCCTCCCAAGTGTGTCAAATGTCCTCAGAAAACAGTTCCATGCAGAACGCTTCTGTATGCCTTTTAAAACTGCGTGAAAAACTGATCAGCCAGATCTCCTTCTCTTGAGAGAATTCTAAGACAACAGAGAGGCATGCAAACCCTTTTACTCTCTCCTGCACAATTTCATAAAAGAGGAACTGGGGGGTGAGGTGAGACCTAAAATTCTTACTGGATGGAAGGTTCATTTTGAATTATGTATACCAAAGTATATGCTGTATGCCACATATACTGAGAAATTTGTAAGATTTCAATTAAAAAGAAAATTCAATCTTCTGCTTTAAAAAAAAAAATTGCATCAAGAATTTGGCATGCTTCACCTCAGAATTTTTAGGATTCACTTTGAAATAAGACAAAGAACTCTTTTAGGATGACATATGTTTCTTTCTCTAATTAGCATCTTACAAAATTTTACTGAATCATGTTGCATACTGTACTTATTTAAAGCATAATATAATTATCCTGTATAATACTTTTAATTACTTCTATAATATAGCATAGACTCTACAGAACAAACAGTCCAGACATCACTGTGTTCTGAGAACAATGATATCCCCTAAGAATCTATGGAAAGTTGACAAAAGAATGAAAACTGTCCTTTCCAAAATCCTTGGCACTATGAATACTATGGGACAAAGACAAGAAAATCTCTGGAATGCAAACAATTCCTCCTACAAATAATTTTCAACAGTCCTAAAACGAGAGGAAGTAATTTCAGTCTATTATTTCTAGCTATTTCTGCTCTTTTCACTGTTTGATGCAAGTGGTAAGTCTTCATAAGGTCCAACTGCTGTGAAGGTATGTTTATGTGTGTTTGGGAGGGATGAAGAAACAAAGCCATTTCCTATCCTAGACCTAGCAGTGTAAAGAACTTGATTACAAATCCCATTATCCTTTCTAAAAAGCCACATAGTTATCATGTAATTGCACAGTTTTCTAGGAAGGAAAGATTACCTAAAGGTGGTACTGGAATTCGCTAACTTCTCCAGTCACCACTGCTGACGAAGCTGTGAAATTCTTTGGGGACAACTGCTGTGTGCCACTGAAGAATATGATAGTTACCTCAGCCTAGGACTCGATGATCCCTGTGGGTCCTTTCCAACTCAGAACATTCTGGGATTCTGTATTTGCTCTTTCTCTCATCCAGTGAAGCCCAATGTGGGCTGTGCTATCTGGCTAAGGGCAGCATACAAGAATTGCATTCAGGAACTGCTCTGTTTGGCAGATTGTTATTGACACTCCTCAGCATCAACAGCTCTTGTTCTAACTTTGGTCTTTTGATTCTTTCTGAAGAAAAATGATTTTTCAGCAAGAGACAATGAAGGGAAACCAAATATTCATGAAATGCTGGAACTGAAACAAATGGCAATTCCTTCTAAACAATACAGATGGCAGGTGAGCCCAGCCCAGGAGGCTGAAGAAAAAAACACTCTGTGAGTAGCAAATAATCAGCTCTGGACTTGTGGAACCAGTTTGTATTTGGCAAGTGAGTACACAGTAGGGTTCTGCTTATTAATAGAGAGAAAAGCAAAAAGGTTCACTCCCCATGCAAGACTTGTGGAGCATTTGTGGTTGGTTGCCCTTAGAAATCATTTCTCCTACGCCATCCATGCTTCCTTGATAAACTTCTGTTATGCCAAGCACAGAAGTCCTTATAAATAGCGTTCATAACACAAACACTAATGTAATCCACAAGAAGATGACATTACAGCAGAAGGTGGGAGAAGTTGCACAGATGTGAGTGCATTAATCCATATAAACATAGGTGTGATAGCAGAGACTAGCCCAAAGCCTCAAACTTTTGGGGCAGAGCCTCAATAAACTACACCTACATTGCTTACCTCTAAAATATACTTATGATAATTAACCACAAAAACAAAAATTTATTTCTGGAAGAATGAAGGTGACTGGTTATATAAGGATTGAATCAAATGAAATATTGAAAGAATAGTTACTCAAAAGAAAGAGAACTAATATTCTGCCTTAAAATTTGAAAGAAAAATCAAACTCAACAAAATAAATATCATGATAGCACAAAACACCCCCACAACACAGCTTCATGAAAAGCACTGCTGTTCTAAAGTAGGTCTTTTCTTAGAAACAGACCAGACGCAGCTTCCATTTATTATTTATGGTGCCTTGTGTCCATGTCAGCTCCTGATTAATAATTAAAATTAATCTCATTAAGGCAGATTTCATTACAGGATAATTTAATTAAATGATGAATTGGCTCCCAGATGTCACCATTTGTGCCATCTTTTAAAAGATGCTGCTGATGACACAGATTTACAAGGGTTTAGTCCTAACCTGAAAAGCCACATTATTTAACAGATTTATAGCAATTTTCATAAGCAAAGCACTCAACATGAAATATAATTCAGAAAAGGTGAGACAGGCACTTCCAAGTATAAACAAAGGTATATGGCTGTCTCTGTATGGCACGAGGAAGTATAAGAAGTTTGTTAAAAAGAATTCTAACCTCAGTACTTGTGAGGATCCTACATATCAGTATTGCAAGCAACTTCTTCCTTGTAGAACAAAGCAGCTGAGACAGCTGCAAAAGAAAATTATTTCAGAGAGTTTAACAGAAAATTACTCTAAATTTCCAAATTCAGTGTGTCAAGAACCACAGCAAACAGATGAGTGACAACAAGAACTGTCACTGGTAGCAGAGGGAGATGAACCTGGCTGCACCATACTTCCCACTACCCTTTTCACAGTGGTATGCAGGTTTTGTCTTGATAATTAACTATAAAGAGGAAAAAAAAATCCAGTGGAATAGCAGTAGCTAGTGAATCATCACTATAAGAATAGGCCTGATAAGGAGGGTGGTTCATAAGCCACAGAGCAAACAGAAGAAAGAGCAGAGATGATGCCAAGTAATGACATAAAATGCTGTGACTTGAAGGTTCAAAATAGTGGAAAGGTGTTTTCTTTAATATTTCTCCGGTGTCCTGTATCTCACAGTTACCATTTACGTTCCAGAAAACCTCACAGAACTTTTTAAAAGTCTTACTGTAAGGAAAAATGAAGTATGAAGCTGAATTATTAGAGTGCACCACTCCAATATGTGCGTTTGTGGGTTAGCAGTGCTACTTCTAGGCAACTATCTCTGCCTCAGGCATGACCAGCAGCCTGCTCTTGATCTGCCACATATTACTGTTTTACCAAAACACAGTCTAATATATGAAAAGCACCACATATGTTTATGATCACCAAACAATCTTTGAATGTATCAGACAGAGAGAACAAAGCACAAAGACTGCACAAAGACCCCACTTCAAGCAGTATTCTGTTCACACCAGAGTGCTCCAAATAAAGGTGCAAGTTATCCTTCAGAACTGAAACCTTTTGGTACTGATACAAAAGCACCCATAATACTTTGGATGAGGAAGCTGTACTTCCCTAGGGCGCTCCTGACCCATTCCAACCATCTGAACTCTGTCACACTTGTTCCCAAAAAGAAACACTGCTCCTGTTTCTTTTTGGGAACAAGCAAGGTAGCACTCACTCAAAGGTAATATATCTGGTAGCTGTTTTGATCACCAAACAATCTTACTGAGCAGCCTTCTGGCTGTTACCAGAACAGTAATCAACCAGGTACTGAGGGCTAGATCTTGAGCAACAGCTTTAGATGTTTAGAATTAAGTAGAATCTTGAGCCCTAATTTACTTTTTGGGCTTTATATACTATCCACAGAGGTAGAAAGACAATACCAAGGAAGTCAGCATGCTGTAATCATCTACTTGGTAGGAAATACTGCTCAGGTGAAATGGGCTTGAGTGTTAACCTGCTAATTACCAGTTAAATCAGTGATCCACTGCTTGGGGTTGGGCTTCTCAGCTATAAGTCACCTGGCCCAGTTAGGTGCCCAGGGAAGACTGGCCTTCTCTTTTTTATGACTAGGATCATGTAGTCCAATAAAAAAGTAAGGAGACAGTTTGCAGCAGATACAAACATTTTTAAGTTGTCAGTCTTATTGATATGCAGCAAGAAATTAATCATAAAGGGTGTTCAATCTTCATGTCCCAGAGGAATGAAAAAAATCTCACAGATGGACACACATACAGATGTATCTGTGCCCCATGAAGTCACAGAATCATAAAATATCCTGGGTTGGAAGAGACCCCCAAGGAGCACTGCGTCTAACTCCTGGCCCTGCACAGAACCACCCCAAGAATTATATCCTGGGCCTGAGAGCATTGTCCAAACACTTGAACCCTGTCAGGCTTGGTGCTGTGATTACTTTCCTGGGGAGCCACCCCCAGTGCCCAGCCACCAGTGTTCCAGTGCCCAGCCACCCCCTGGGTGAAGAACCTTTTCGTAATATCCAACCTAAACCTTCCCTGACACAACCTGAGGCCATTCCCTTGGGTCCTGTCACTGGGCACTACAGAGAAGAGACTACGTCTGTCCCTCCTCTTCTCCTCATGAGGAAACTGTAACTGCAGTGAGGTCTTCACTCAGTCTCCTCTTATCCAGGCAGAACTGACCAACTAACCTCAGCTGCTCCTCACAGGGCTTCTTCCCAAGGCCCTTCACAATCTTTGTTACCCTCCTTTGGAGCGTTCTAATGGCTTTTATGCAAAAGTGAGACAGGTAGTGAGCGGAATAGTACACATCAACATCTAAAATTGCACTGCTCAAAACTCCTGTTTAACAGGTGTAATTCTTCTGGATGCTGTATCTCTTATTCTGCACAAAATCAGAAATGTCTTAAATTGAAAAACTGATGAAAAACTTCTTGGTTTATCTCCATAGAGCATCATGGAATGGTGCATCTTTGGTATTCTTGCAAATATCACAGATTCTGCTTTGTTCCTTATCAAAACTATAGAAAACATACAACTGCTCCTCCTTATTAAAAAAAAGTAAATGGGAAATTACAGTACTACCATGCAGCTTTGGAAACTTCATATATATATATGTATATATATATATATATGTATATAATGTGTTGTAAATAATTTAATAGCTGTAAGAATTTCTAAGGCGTTCACACAAAATGTTTATCCAAAGATTGCAGAAACAAACACCTATGTTCTACAAATCTGTTCTTACCATTTGCAAAATTAATACATTAGTCCTTCAACACATTTTGACTAGATGCTTAGCTACAAACTAGTACTTAAAATATGAAAGACAGAAAGTCACTATTGATTTTTTTCAGTCCCACAGTTCCACTGCATATTTTAGCATCTTCTTTTCCTAGAGCTACATTTTAGTTATTGTGAAGCACTGGTTTCACTTACATTTTCATTTAATAGCTTATCATCAAAAATTATCATCACCACCAAATTTTGAGCATTATAATATCTATCTCTTTATCCAAATTACAATTTCTCTGCTGAAAAGACCTCCCACAAAAGAAAAAAAAAAAAAAAAAGAAAAGAAAGGAAAAAAGGAAAAGAAAAAAAAAAAGCAGATATGTCCGTATGTCCCCTTTTTCTGAAATTCCATGGCTCTATTCATCTGAAAAATGAGAGGGGAAAAAAAATCCCACTTAATTGTTCTTCTGGTTTCAATATTTTTATTGAGAATTTTATTAGCAGTTATCAGTAGTTTTCCAAAAAACCCCCATAACGTACCATTTCTGGGATTTTCACCACAACTAAAGTTGTTAAAGCTGCTTCTTCATGTCCCCAGTTCCGCACTCTATCTACCCTTCCACATATCTTACCAGGCAGGGCTCAGCATGTTGCTTCCAGTCTTTTAACTACCACAGACACCTCTGTGTACTCCTACTTTGTACCACTGCCTGGTGCAGGCATTCCCAGTTCTTTCAAGAGGTAACTTTTATGAAAAAGCGTCATTACAAAGGAGAAAAACAAAGGCAAAACAAAATCTGACATTCTGGATTGACAGCAAATCCAGACAAAAAGATCTATTATAGAGCAGTTGAGAATAAAGATTACACACAGGGAAGTGATTTTCTATGTCTTACTGTGCTTTTAAGATAAGCAGCAGTGAGCAGATGAACTTATGTTCTTTCTTCTCTTTCTTAGAGAAGCCTTTGGCAAAATGTTTTTGCACTCACCAGACTACACACCTTCTGGCTTTCCTCTGGCACAGTAGGAAAAAGAAATGAAAATGTGATGTGTTGTTGTGTGCCCAGAGCTATGGCATCCTATTTTCTTGAGGAATTACAGAGTGCTCCCTGTGGTTACCTTACACTAAACTAAGAAAATATTTTGAGGTATTATCATGGAGTTTTTAAAGACAATGATACTTAAACACCAACCTAACTTCTGTACAGTTAGGGGGAAATGCACTAATCCCACTTATTTGAGCCTGCACGAAACAATAATGTGTTTTGCCCACCATCTCTAGTACTCTGTACTGGTAGTTTAAGAGAGCAGCAACTACAAATTCAGTCAATTCCATATTATTGTAGATAAAAATGGGTGGACATCATTAGTGTAATGGTGTATCAGAAATCATACTCCAGTCATGAAACTAAGGCAGAATAGAGCTAAATTTGTTTTCTCACTTACAAACCTCATTCACTCTTGATTCTATCTATACTTGTGTTTTTCTGATGGAAAAGCCTTTTTTCCAGCAAGGAATGAATGCAACTGAACATAAGCAGAAAGCATGCAAAGACACAGAGAGAAGAACTACAGAGCCCACAGCCACCCCACTTTAAACACATAATTACAATTACTGCTGTCTCTTGCACAGAAACCATTTTCTATTAATTATAGAAAAATCCAAAAGAAGAGAGATGCCACATTTTAGGCAACACACTTAAGTGATTTCTTGGACCAGTCAGAAGAGGACAGCAGCAGTTGATGCTTGGTACTTCAGGTTGCTTTACTTGAAAATATTTGGGCTTTTAATGCATTCCCTACCCTTTATCCCATTTAGAATCATGGAATTTCAGAATGGTTTGGGTTGGAAAGGACCTTAAACATCATCCAGTTCCAACCCCCTGCCATAAGACTTCCCACCAGCCCTTTGAGGCAGGAGAGTGATGCTCACCAGTGACATGAAAAAATTCTCCCACAGAAATGAGATATGTAACTGTTTTCCACCTATATGCTGCCAGATACACGAATCAGAAAGAACAGAGGTGGAAGGGGAAGAGCAAAAAGACTGGAAAAGGAAGGGGATGCATTTGCTTCTGAAATTCTCAGTCGCTCAAAGCTCTGTTTAAAAAGGAAAAGCTTATTTCACCTCCTGGGAGCTTTCCATCTCCTAAGGATATTGATTATGATTTCTTTTGATTTTTTCTCCCTGGGAATAATTTTATTTTATACCATGCGTAGTTATGGGACCACAACTAAAAACAGATTGCCTTTTTACTAATTTTTCTTTGAATGACTTTTCTAAAGTTCAGCAAATAAGTGAAATTATTTTAGCACAAATTATGTCTTCATAGAATTGTTCAAATTACCTCAATTTATCAGCAGGCCAAGAAATTAGTAGATATGTGTTTTGACATTCAGTTTCACAGACACAACACAGCTCTGCATTCACTGGATAGGAAGTGAAACAACAACTAATTTACATTTTGATGTAAATATTTTCCCCTCAGAGCAATTTTTTTCTTGCATCCATTGAATAGTAAATCCAGTATTTTCATTAATAGTCCCTCTGTTGCTTATTTAGCAATGTTTCCTGAAGATTCAAAAAGCATAATGACTGATGAAGAGATGAAAGTATGTTAGGGTGACACTGATGACCCAAAGCTTGAAAAAGTAAGGATTGATATTTTTATTTTAGACTTTTTTAGTAAAATACATGCTGCCAAAAATATGTCCTGCTTTCTAAGGATGAAATTACAGTGGAGTGAGCATGAAAATTTAATTCAAGAAGCACTGTTCTGAATTCTTTTTCTAAAAATGTGGGTTTGAGTCAGCTTCTTTCCATTAATCCCTTGCCAGTTTTACAGGAGTTAGGTGAACAGGTAAGGCTTTTTCCCATTTTCTGCTCAGCTGGGAACTTAGGCAATGCTTCTCCATTACCACAGTCTCATTCTGAAGCTACTTTAATTCTTAATGCCTTAATCACTTGTGCTGATTAAATTATTTAAGATGTGCTCTGAACAACAAAGGAAAGAAGGACCCTCCTTTGGTGCTAATGAAGCAAAGGAAAGTTCTGGTTTCACAAAACCTGTGGGTTGAATGGTCAGCTGAGGAAAGATGCCCTTGAAAGTTTGTTTTATGCATTTTGCCTTATTTTTCTACTTAAAAAAGAGGGAAATAAAAAATGGGTGAAACAGAAGTCACAGAGTTGTCATCTCATAAGAAATTTCTTCCTGAAAGGAAATCATTATTTTTCTTGGTTATCTTAACTCATAATGTCTCATGATCATCTTCATGTTTAGTAGCTCTTGAACCTCAAGAGTTACAAAAAGGAAGCTACTGCTCCTGTATGATCACAGCCTCACCTGCCACAGAGGCTGTATAAGGAAACTGTATGTTCTCTACAGACACCTCCTCCTAAAAAGATGGAGAACAGGGAGCAGGTAGAAATACCGTGAAAAGGGAGGAATTCAAAGCCCTTTCTTTGCTAGCAGGTACATGAGCTACAAACAGGGGTCTCTAGCAGGGGAGAGGTTTAAGTATGCAAAAAAAGGGCCAATGACCACATAGGTGTGGCACATGGGCATGGCAGGTGGGCCAGGGGCTGTGTCAAGCCTTTGAACAACCTGCCTTCTGCAGGGCTGCAAAGCAGTGTCCAAACCATACATTAACAACTGCTAACTGGGGGAAGCACATAATCCGTCTTGCCTGCCCAAAATTTTCATTAATGAGACTAAACACAGACATGGTAATGTTCAACCATCAAGTACTACCAGCCTTCATGGAGAAAGTCCCAAATTACCACAGAGAGCACTGGAAGGGGTGGTTTGGTTACTCTCCCTTTTGTTGTGTTCCCCTCTGCTCCCAGGCTAAGCTTCCCTCCCAGGGCAATCCCTTTAGTAAAGCTAAAGTTTGTAAAGTTAGCAAAGTTTATAAAGTATTAAGCATTCTTCCAGGAAAAAGAAAAAATAAGCTTACAATGTCAATATGTGTCTGTCTGACCATGCAACAGAAAGGCAGTTTGGAAGAAATCCTACAACTATGAAATGAGCATAAGACCACAGAATAACTTTACCAAAACAAAACAAAACAAAAACAAACAAAAAAAAACCCAACAAAAAAAAAAAAGCCAACTTTTCTACCATTCATCTAAAGATCCTTTCCAATAGATGTACTTTGTAATATTCTATTACATTGCCAAATATAAAGAATATTTTGTGTTTCATGAATATAGAGACAAATTTTGATTATTGTGCATTTTATTTATTAAACACTCAGCTGAGATCTCAAAGGAAAGAGTGGAACCTACTAGAATTCTCAGAAGTGACATGTAACACGCAAACTGCAGATTTTATGTTATTTGAATAACCTCCGAAAACCAGACACCAAACAAATCTTGAAGCATATTTGAATTTCATGTACATACAACTACTTAAGTGCAGTAAATATAATAACATTTGCGATTCTGTGATTTGTGACCTTTTTTTTCCTTAGTAGAAAGGCAACAACGCTAAATCAGCAATACATTATTACTACACATTATAGAAATTATCAAGGGTGAAATCAAATTTATTGCAGCTGTAACACTTCCAAAAGAGAACAAGAATCTGGATCTGTGCCAAAGAACACACTTTGGGCAGTCAATCACATGATCTTCAAAATAACTAAATTAATTTTGTTGTTAAAAAAAAAACCCTAAACCATACTAAATACCAAAACCAAGGCTACGAGAGTGATTTCCAGATTGAGAAGAAAGCCTTAATTTCTTTTAAGAGTTTCCATGGCATCTAGCTTTCCAACATGAAATGCAAATCTACTTTCTATCAATTACAACCTGTATTTACTCAAAACAAAGGGATTTAAATGATGAATACCATAAATAGAAAGCCTGATTCAGCTCACAGAGGAATGCACTTTATCAAAAACTGAAATCATCTAGAGATGTAGGAGACTTCCAGGAAGCAGGAAAAGCAGAAAAAACCTCCGAAAAAAAAAGGTTTGACTTCTAATATCCACCCCCAGAATGTCCCAGGTGGGAGATTACAGCCCACATGCCAGTTACTCATGGGCTCCAATTCAGAAAAGCATACCTATTCAGGAAAGCACTTAATTAAGCACATGCTTATATGCTTTTCTGAATCAGGTCCATAGTACCATAGGAAATGGGTATAACAGATATAAAATGCATCAGTAAAAGTAACCAAGAACTTAGCTCCACAGCATAAGCTTTCATTTATGTACCTTTATAGTTTTAAGATATGATGCACTGCTTAAAACATAGAACAGCTGAGCATACTACCCTGTAAAATACAGCATGGCCAAAAGGACACCTGAGTATAATCAGATCAGAGGAACCATTTGGTATCTCACATGCCTAATCCACTGCAGAAAGTGCTGCAAAAGATGCAGAGCATGTTTTTTATTTTTTTTAACATTATTTAATTTTCCAGCAGATGGACATCACTGGTCATATTGATATAACAGGGATAAAGGGCTGGTGGCCAAAGGGCTGATGGCCAAAGAGCTTTTTGTCACATGGTTTGGATCTACTGATGCACACCCAGTTAGAGCCAGCACAAAAAGGGAGGCAAGGAAGTAAAGAACTCTGAATGTGTTGGTCAAGCAGCAGGAAAGATGTCTTCAAGAAGGTAATTAATTCCTTTTTCACAAGCAGCAGTACAGAGCAAAAACTTTGCATTTTCCCTTCCTTTCATTGCTGCTCTCTGAGAAACCCAAAGCTGGAAAAGAAGGTGCCTACCAGCAAGCAAAGTTTCTCAGCAGCTGCTTTGGGCAAAGCAGGAAGCTGACCAAGAACACACAAGGGGCCAGATGGATTAAGAGACACTGAAAAAGGTCTGAAAAATGCCAACTTTAGATATGCTGCTGTATCTGCATGTGATTATAAGCCAGCAGGAAAACCCTGTGGTCTGCACTGGGGAAACCCAAGTCTTAGAATGCAGGGGAATATCAGACCCCTCATTCAGTTCCCAATAACTGTTTTGCTATAAAGGGATACCTTTTTCACCTAGGTCACACTGATTTTCTATCACTAAAAAATAATCTTAAGCTGAATAAAAGTATGTAACAGCAGAACTATTCAAAACTTTATACCAAGAGCCCCAACGTTTAAAAATATGCTGCTGCCCACAAGAGCTTTGATCAAAGAGATAAAGGCTAGACTTGGAATCTCCTTCAATGCAAAAGAAGTACAATTTTAATATACGCTGCAGTTTCATTCCTTGCCAATTTTTATTAATGCTGAAAAACAGCAGAAATTTTATTAAGTACTGGATACTCTAAATTTTGTATTTAACAAACCAAAAGCTACACAAACTCTCACAACATTACTAACATATTTTTGCAATCAGTCAATCTATTAAAATGCAGAGGGTTTTGTACAATTCAATTGTAGAGTTATTAAGCATACTTCTTCAAATTAATCTTGAAAGATTGAAAGCCATGGTAATATTATTTTTTAGTTACACTTATCAAATCATAACATCCTGCAACTAAACCAACAGAACAGTCTTTGAATAGGCAGCCTTCATGAAGTGAGATCCTGACGGCCAACCCAACCGTGTGTAATGGAAAGGTGTGTACAACCTGAGCGTAATACCAGGGCTGCAGATGTACTTCAGGGAGAGCAGCAAGGCTCTTTTCAAGTCACAGCAACATAACAAGTAGGTAGGACAGAAATAGCAGAGGGCTGCAAGTTCTCTGTACCAATTAATGCATTATTACCATAGTCTGACTTCAGAGTTTCTGAAGGCTTTACTTATCATCATGCCACAATCACTGAAGGATCTCTAAAGGATCACGTATCAAGTCAAAAATGCATGCAATCATGCAGCAGTTTCTTTACTGTGTGCTTTTAGTATGGCAAAGAAGGATGCAGAAGTTCCTCTTCTCTGAGTATGAAGACTATAGTCTAATAGTTACCTATTAGAGGTTGTTTCCTTCTGCAGTCATCAAAGCCCATCACACCCTACAGCCCTACTAATCAAAAATACTCTGGGTTGGATTTTCATTTCTTCTAATGATTCTCTCCGACTCATTCTCTGCACCAATTCCTTTTACTAGCTGATGTACAGACACAGGAAGAATTTACAGATACATGCTGGGCACACACGCTATTGCAATTCAGACAGTCTTGATTAAATCTCCAAAAATTTGCCAGATTTTCTCTCATTGTTAGGTTGAATTTGCCCAAATGACAAATATTTCCAATATGAACTACAAAACACTGGCACATAAAGTGCATACACTTGTTAATTCCACTGCATAATGCAGTGAAGGATCTGCAGGGTTTGTCTTGGTTACCATGTATTTTGTTTCTTTGTTTACTGTTATTTTGGTAGCCTAGAATTTTCTACTGAATTAGCAGATGTTTACTGGCTTAGCAAAATTAAAGACTGAAAATATTAACATACTTCAGTATTTAAAGAGTGACCTTTTTAAACAGATGTTACAACCAATTAATAAAAAACAATCTTTAAACAATTTTCACTAAATTTTATACATTAAAATATTTACACTGACAACAAGTGTGAAGTGTGGTTTTTTATACAGTATGGAGTTAGATGGGGATAGAAAGATGGTAGGCTGGAATAGACACAGTATTTCCCATTCTTTCCTATTATACCACCTAAACCAGAACTCTTTAATGCTAATTGTGCCACAATGATTTCTACTTCTCTGCACCTCTTCTTTGCTACACATCCCTTGTGTGAGTACTGAGTGGAGAAAACACAGCAATATTCTTTTGTGTTCTAGTACATGATGTCATCAAAATAATGTGTATTAATAGCTTTCTTCAAGCAACTAAGAGAAGTAAAAAAAGCAGATAAAATTTGAAGGATGGTTGCAAGCCCACATGACATCTACCCAGTTATGTATCCTTTTGGTGAAAAACAGTGCCAAATACTACACACTGCATGATATCATTACTGCACATTTTGTATTCACTTATTATTAATGCAGGATAGTCCTGTCTGTTCCAGGAATGCAAGAATGATTTATTCTGTCATTTGATTTCCACATGGAAGGCAGCTAAGATTCTCCTAATTTCTAAGATGGATCTTTTCTCCGTTTCCCTCTTTCATCTGACATCATTAAGTCTCTGACTTACAGGCCATTATAACTTCACAGTATGTACTGCATGATGTTAAATGGGAAGCCCTGGGTATAAAGCCAACTTCCAGTGGAGTTCATGGATTCAAACTCACAAGTGTACCTTAGTCTAGACTTGGGTAAATCACTCATTGGGCTCCTCTAATTGGAATGGAGGCATTTTTTTCTGGAAAAGCAGAAAAATCACACATGCAAACTTATCAGGTTACTTTACAAATGTTTACAGATAAGAAGATAGCGTAGTCTTTTTTCCTAGCTGGCAGAGTGGAAGACAATGGCAGAAACTTTTTTGGTCTTCACATGACAGTAACCTATACGGCCAAATGCAAAGGCCTCATCTCCTTAGCAGTATACGTAACAGAGAAAAGATTACTGCAGAAGTCTTCATCACCATCCTAAAACCCCCTTATTTACACAAATTTACACATAAACCTTTGCTGCCTGCTTTGCACTGTGGCATCTGCTAAAGACTGTTTTCTAGCCCCAGATTTCAAGGGTAAACAAGAAAAGATATGAAAAAAACCCCAATCTAAAATAAAGATTAAGCAGCTGGAGATTTTCTCTGCATGTACTAACACATCTGTGCTTCTAATGAGCTTCAAGACTTTTATGATGGTCTGATTGTGTTAGATACATTTTTTGTTACGATTATGCTCAAAAGCCACCCCTGAGCAGCAGCAGAATAGCAGGGACTGATTCTCCAATACTCTCCCAGCAGCTAGTAGTAAAGGATAAGTGAATACTAGAAGTAGACAAAGTTAGCTCCAAATATCAGATGATGTTCCATGAGCCTCCCCTAGATGACATTCATTTCATTCTTCAAGTATTACTCAGTCGTGGCACTTTGATGTTTTGCTACAGCAAAAGCACTGAAAAGTATAAAAAATGAAAAGTAAACACAGTGGGTTAACTGAAACCAACAGCCAAGGAGACGTGTCTGTATTATTCACCTCAGCAGGCAGCATTGCTGCATTTCACTTTTCTATATTACTGTAAATAGTTGGTCAAAGTACCCTCACTGTTGTCATTTACATAGTTGGTTATTTTTTTCCTCAAGGATACTATTTTCCATCTTTTGCTCTCTTTCAGCACTAAAAATTTGCAAGAAAATCACCCATAATCCATACTTTCCTAGATATACTCTCCATTGAAAATTTCCTCTGTGAAAATGTAAATTTTCCAAAAGAACTGAGGTCGGTATTTATATCAACTGATGTTGATATTTTTTCTAATCTTCTGAAACTGTGCTAGCAGCAAGTAAAATTTCTGAGCACTGTGAAGCACTCAGCTGAAAATTTCAGATGTTTCGAAAAGCTACAGCGCTCCTGGTCAGGCACTGCATCACATATTCACTAAAGGCCTCAAGAATGTCCCTGGAGACTACTGGAAATCAGAGGATAGCTAGTTGGTCAGCTCCTGCTCTTGGCATATGCCAGATGGATTTCTGTAACTGGTGACTTTAAAGAAGCCACGCTCCAGCCCTTTCACAACCACCTGGAATCCTTCCTCTTCAGTGCACATCATGCTAGGTGAAACCAGAAAGCAAGGAATATAGCACTGCCCTGGGATAATTACATTTATTTTTCAGCTCCATACTCTAAAAGGTAAGCTTGTTGAATTTTGCAGCATGATCTGCAGATCAACAATCAGGTGGTATCTGCAGTACTGTCTGGATATTATTGGAAGATTAGTTACAAAGGGAACTCAATGTAGACATAAAATTTTACAGGAAGTCTTTTTGACCTGCACAGTAGGTATTCATTCATCCATTAATGAGCATGTAGTACAAGCTTTCTGACCATTACAGTCTGGTTTTTTTTTGTTCTCTATTTTAGCATGTTGACCACATCAGGATTTCTGTGTCTGAAAAAATACACAATTTCCCATACATCGCAGAACATGAAAGTAGAGATTAGCACAACCTAAACATTCTTCTTTTTTTTCTCCCACTGTTTTTTTAAATGCTGACATAAGCTTTTTGGACAGTAGCTCTGCTTGATACCCTACTGATAGGCTTTCAACAATAGGTGAATTTCAGAGCTGCATAACTATGTTGGAATGAGGCTCTAGATATGTATTCAATCTTTGTAGATGTAACTGCTTAACTACAGCTGCACCGATACAAAATTTTCCAAATGCCAATATTCTAAGTAATTCTAAGCCTCCTTTCATCAATACACAGGTATTTAAATGAAAATTCAAAGCAGATCTGTAAACTATCAACTGGAAACAATTAAGTCACTTCTTCAAACCCTATTATATTTTGTTGGATGTCTTGTTACACAGTTATTCAGTCTAACTTACCACAGCTCAACATCAGTAGTTCTTTCAATAGAACTCTTGATATGGTTAATATCAAAAAAAGAAGATATCCAGCAGCATCAGAAAAGCAGATGAAGTGTATCATTATTATTGCAATACATCTGCTTCCACAGACTTATTGTAAAATACAGTTTAAATTACATGAATGGAGAGATTTTCAGTAAATAGTTCAGTGTAAGGTTCTCAAAATGCTAGCTCATTCTACCCTGTTTAATTTAAAATTAGGTATTATTCAAACCTGGGAAGTTCAGGTCAATGTTAACTCTTCATGTGTTTGCTTTTATCAAAACTGAGTACTATTGAACTCTAGAACTAAGAAGAAAGAACTGAAGAGTTTATGAACAATCAGCCAATGGTGCATCACGTAAGTGCCCTTGATCCTACAAGACTATTTCCTCTACTTCTACTTTCAATTTGCAGTTATCTTCAGATTGAATCTATTATCGTGCAAGGAAAATGTGTAATTTTCCTTCAATTAATTAAACTCTGGATTCCTTGACTTAAAAGCAAGTTATGCATGAAATGCAATATGGTATCAGCTTCTTGAAAGCCTATGATTTTCATTTGTGATGCCCCAAGGAGTATGGTTTAAATTATCATTTACCACATGTTATTAATACACATTCCATTTGAAACGAAAAACTGACTCTTACACCTTCGGAGCTACAGGATAAGGAGATAAAATTTTTTTCATTTTAATAAACTTCCAGATGCAGGTGCCACATTTCAGAGGCTACAGGTTAATCATTAGTTTTACACTGAAGCAGTAAAACCCATGAAAACATTATGGAAGCTGTTTAACCTGGGCAATGAATTTGAGAACATGACAGATGACCAGTTGGATCACAGGATAAACAGCAGGATATCTGCATGTCTGCAGCCCATCAAAGCTTCAGTACCACCACAACCACTATTACTGCATGGAAGAAAAAGCACATACAGAAAGACATAAACAAATACAGCTCTTAAGAGTATTTAGCATAAACTGAACATGTGAATGTGCTAATGACTTGAGCTTAGACTGAGTAACTAATCTCTTGAAAAGTAGATAATAGATACGTAATGGAAGCTGCTAACCAGTAGCTCAGTGCGTGTATTAGAAACTGATTAAATGTATGTAAAGGGAAACTAGTTGGATTTAAGCTCCTGAACACTTATAGCCCTGTATACAGCATCTGACTGTGCACAGCACTCACTTTTCTTGTGTGCTGGACTTCCCTGAGAACAGAGGCTGCTGTGTCCAGTGCAGTGAAGGCTGAGTGAACACTGTTCACGAAATTAAAAGTGTCCTGGAATGGTCCATGGCAATCAGCATATGCAAGAGTAAGCAAGTGAAGCTCGGATGCCCTGAATGCATCAGGACCTCTCAGGGCCAGGCTGTTTGTATAAATGCACTTAATAGTGGTTGAAGAAAAAAAGAGGATACCAACATAACTAACTATAGAACACACTGCTCCCTCTGATGGTAAAACCCACTGAACGATAGAAATACTCCACACATTTCATTACGAACTTATTTTCATTTCACTGTTTCAAAAATTGTCATACTATCAAGTTTATTTCATAGGTGAAAGAAAACAAACTAAAAAGGAGGAGAGGAAATGACAGCCCATTCCACTCAAGCAAAGGGATGAACTGCTGGGAAAGCAGTGTGCTGTGTTCAAGGCACAGGCTGCTGGAAGAATTTTAACAAAGAATCTTTGAATGGATGGAAAAAAGAGCAAGAGGCTTATCTAACTGCTTGACAGCAACTGTGAGGATCACAATTTAGTGAGGAAGTTCTTTCTCACACTTAATCCTATCTAGACTGGTAAATGCACAAATCCTATTTGCTCAGAGTTAGTAAAAAGAATACCTGAAAAATAGTTAAAGCACAGATTACTTTCTACTGGTTTCTGAACTACAACCACAGTTTGACTTTTTAATGGAAGGAATTTAGTATCTACACTGCCATGTCCAGCAACACAAGGTTCTCAGGCTGTGGGCTGTTATGTAAATCCCCAAAATGCTCAGGTGGTGGCCCAATGCCGTTCACTACAAGCCATGAGTAGTCCCACAGGGAAGGTGCGTGACGAACTGAAACTTGAAAACCTGCATAATTTTTTAACAGCATTGCTAACTGAAACAAGAAAAACACTCTTTTTCACTTCAGAAAAAAAGTGATGTTTGCTTTAGCTCCTTCTCTTGTATACTTTGACTGGATGACATAAAGAAAAACTTCATGTGGTCCAGGACCAAAGACTAAAAATGTAAAGCCAAGTGCAGTTTGACAAAACCAGGAACAACTGAAGACCTGCACTATAAAAGACGCTCCTTTTCATGACCAAAATGCCATTAGTCACTGCTTCCAGTACCAAAACCAAACCAAATCAAAACAAAGAATCAAAAAAACCACCGTCAGCTAACTTTCATTCCTCTGCTGTTAACATACACAGTAGAAGAAAGGGAGAGACACGATAAGCTAGGTCTGCTGCCACATTTAAGAAAAGGTTTGTTCAGTCTTGGCTTAAATGCACTTAGTTTCTCAGATAGAGCTTGTCTTTACAAGAGTAACACTGCAACAAAACTCTGGGTCTCTGAGATGCAAGGTGCTTCACATTTGGGTTGGTGACCTTTTTGACTAAAGCATGTTAGTCAAAAGCATGTCAAAAGTTAGCAAAGCATGTTACCGTGAAAATCATCTCATAGAGCATCAGGTGTTGCTTTCAAGAGCGTGGAGGAGGATGAACCAATCTTAAAACACATTGTTTTATTAATTAATAAATAAAGATAAACAATGTAATTTTCACATTGTTATCCCAATGGAATCCCCTGGGACAAATTATGCCTTAAGTTATACTATGGCAAAACTATTTCCATTCGCTGTAGCCAAAAAATTTCAATGCTTTTAATTTCTCCTTCTTTACATTGCTAAGGACTTGACCTAATATAAAAGAGGACAAGGATGTGAGTGTGGTTTAATGGGTCTGCATGTGCCCAGTATGTTTAAGACATACTTTATAAAATATGAAATTAGATTCTTTGCCTGGCATCATTTCATTATTTAAAAGTTATGTAACATTTCTCCATCATTCTTCTCTTTTTTAATACAAGTTGACTTGCAAGTCAATCACTTGGATACAGAGGTAGAGCTCAGATAAAAGTTACCATAAGGAGAAGAAAGAAACCATGACTGTTACATGATGCTGAATAAATATTAGCCATAGCCACAAATCGTTCAGATGTATTTGCTAGCAAAATATTTCTGAAATTATTGCTTTTATTTTGTACTGTATTTCCAAGTCTTTTCCAGAAAAGTATTTAAGCACATGCCTAACTTAAAGCACATGAAAAATCCCATTGAATTCAGAGGGCTTAATCACATCTCCTAAGTCCCACACATTCTTCAGTACACTGCTGCATCTGGGCTTTTTACAATAATCAAATGAATACAAACCAAATGTATGTTTGGTGTAATCTATGCTTTTCATGTGAAAATGTAGACTTTGCTATTTAATAGGCATGAAGGCTTTTAGGCTTGCAAAATTACAAAGCTAGAGAAGATTGATTTAGTGTTATACTGTTGAATATTTTGTGTGCATTACAAAATCCTGACCCCTTTTTATTGAAGTACTTCTGAACATGTTAACTTCACCTGGACACTGTCAAAATCAGAAGCCTAAGATGATGTACAATCCTTGTGCTAAGGAAACTTGTATTTTCATTTTGCATTCACAAATAGGACTGACAGGGACACTTTTGGAAATTTTGTGAGTAATTCTAAGTTAAAATTCAATAGTAACATCAGTTAAAAGTATAACATTTATAAATTTGGTATTTTAAATGCTTGAATAAGTATAATTTCATACAAGCAAAATTCAGCTGTGGAGCCTGGAATGTGTCTGTCAGATGCTGATGATTTATTATAAAAAAGCACCATTTATAGAGAGAGATAATACTTTTATTAGACTGACTCATATGTTCCAAATCTTATGTATACATGCATAGATACAAACCTTTTCTTGGGTGAACAGGTCCTTGTGGAGGATTCAAAGAAGGTCTAAGTTGGCCCAGTTTTCAGGTCTTGAAACCAATTTTTTCCACCTGCATGTTTTTGCCATTATTTTTTCTAGTGGTATTATCTGTTATAATACAATGGAAGTCACCTCTGATATCCATATAGTATCAGACCTGTAACATCACTAGTAATAGAGAATTTCATGCTCCAGGGACCCTAGAGAACCCTGTGCAGAAGACAGTATCTACCTTGAGGGAAGGTCATGTACATTATGGCAGTGGCAATTTTCCCAAGTAGTTTTATCCCTAAAATTCCAGTCTGGGGCCTCTCTGGAGCCAGAAATACCAGCCATAACAAACTATATAGTAGCTATGTGTCAGTCCTTGTCAGCAGTCCAAGGACAGTATGTGACAGCAGAACATTTTCTTTTATTGGTTTTCCTTCTAGTTAAATAAAGCCCATACAGTGCCTTTCCATTTAAACCTCTGATACTGATGTAGTAACATCTTCCAGGAGACAGGCAGAGAACTGAACCAGAGGAGACATGACAGTGATAATGACAGGAGTACTTCTGTTTGTTTGCCAAGCTCTCTTCTCATCCCATTGTCCAAGTTTACTAGCCATGGATATTATCCTGTCACACTCTCGGATACATTTTTGAGACTGTTTACTTAAAGAAAAGTGTCTTCAAATAATAATTTGAATCAACTAAAAAAAACCCAAAAAACACGTTTCTATTACATGTATGTTGAGTGTGAGCATTGGTATCTTTGATGCCAAACTATCTCTCCAATGATATGCAATTCATACGAAACACAAGTCACCTCAGTTTATTCCTAATGTCAAAATGCATTAACTGCTACTGAATGTTGTCTCATTTGGTCTGTCCCATTACGTGAATGAGGGACATAACATATATATACAACTACTAATATAGTTTGAAAAAAGCACCTTCAAATTTAACACGGGTGGATTACTGTATAGAAATGACAGAATGCTGAAGTGGTAGAGGGCAAAGGAAAGAGAAGATAACCAGCATGTGTTCATACAAGTTGTTAGGTCATTTGTAAAGGTCTTGCAGCTGAGAGAGAACAGTGACATTTCTACCTCAAAGTCCTATGAGATGAGCGACAAGGAATTATGATATTACACTTTATTCTTGATCTTCTGTAATTCAAAATGGGTGATAATTTTGGATCCTCTACAGCAAGCCACCTCTCTGTGCCACTTACTGTGTCTGTAGAAAGTAGGTAGTAAAATACCCAAGCAACTCTCAAAAATACTCTGAAATACACCTTTGAAAAGACAGGCTGGTTTTCTATGACTTTTTATTACAGCTGACTTGAAGCTATGACATTTTTCTTCAATGACTGATTTTAATTTACAGCAAATAATCACTCATTAAGGAAACTATTCTTTTCTTACTAAATCTGTAATTTCTTCACTTCCTGATCTTAAATGTCCTTTGCTTTCATAACTGAAGTATTTGTGCATACTGCCAGCATTTCATGACCAGAATCTAGACCAGATAACTTCCAGGTATCTCTTTCAACCAACATCACTAACCTGAGAAGATGAATTGCCTGTAATATCCCAAGCCCTACAAATACTGATATAACAGAGATAAGAACCACAACATGCTATGCTGCAATGGAGAACAGTTAAATGGAACATTTTAAAACTCAGTTAAAGAGTTTAAACTAACTTTCATTTCATTGCAATGAGCTCCAGCCAAAGCTCTTGGGGTGCTAGCAGGCTGCCCACCCCAGAGGTGGGGAAGATTACGTGCTGCAGGTACAGGGCTCATGCAGCAGAGGAGTAGCTGCAGCTGAAAACTGATCTGCAAAGGGATCACATCTGACAGCTTCACACATTAAAACAAAACAAAAACCAGGAAACAACAGTGTCCATAAAAGGTTGCCAAGGATTGTCCAGCTGCAAGTGGGCCATAAATGCAAGTGACAGATATAACAGCCTGTACAATCTGATAAAAAACAAGTAACTTACCCAGGGCACAAGGGGGATTGTTGTCCAAATGTCACAAAAATAAAAACCTGTTCATTCAGGTTTAGCTTCACAGCTGCTGGTGTCCTGTCCTACAGCACTGCAATCTATTGTTTAATTCTAGGTTAAAATGAAGTAATCTAAATATGCACCCTGTTATATAAAAGGGCCAGGGGATGAAATTACACCAGTTTCTAATAAGGCCCTTTGAAACCCTAAACTAGCAAGTTAGCAGCCAAATTGCTCTTCTTCTACTAATACAGAATGAACAGAAAGTGATGTCTAAAAGAGACAAAATAAAGAGTGTAAACCTGCAGTTCTCAAAATCCTAACTTTGTCTGCTATACCAAGGCACACCAGAGGACTATTTAGGTGCTAAAAATTTATCATTTTATTAACAATCTCCAAGATCAGTCTTAAAAAACTCTTGTCTCCCTATTGCTAGATTCTTCATAAATACAAGATCTGTAAAATTTCCTTCTCTTCAATTTCAAAACAAATAGAACTTTTAACATGCACCTTTTGAAAAAAACATATTTCTAGTTAGAATTTAGTAAAAATAAGCTTTTTGTTTTGAAGGAAAGCAGTAATTGTAAAATAAAAATCTAATGTGCTTTATTATATCTTCTACATGTTTTCTTTTTTTTTAGTATGCCATAAAGTCTATGGCAAACAAAGTCATTAGAATTATATTTTTACCTAGCTTCATCTGTCCATGTAAGACCAATTTCTGTGGTTTTAACTGTTCTTTCACTTGGTAATAGCAGCCTGCATTTGGTGACAGACCTCACACAAGAATGAGAAGGACCATTTGGTTATTTTCTTCTGTCTGTGAAATACATGTCCTACTATTTTCCTCTTTTTCACTCAGAATACTATTAACTAAGCCTTCCTATAAATGAAAACTTCCTTCCTTGCATGGATGTACAAACATATTCTGCATCTGAAGTGGAAAGAAAAGGAGAGTTATGAGCTTTTTTAGACACACACCCACCCTAGAAGTACAGTACCATAATGGGACTGATCCCAGACTGCTCCATGACAGCTGTAGGGATCCGCTGGATCTCAGCTGCACCTGATGGATCCCAGTTCTCCTCTGTGTCACCTAATGTCATCATTTTCCTGCTGGTCTTCAAAATAGAGATATTTACCTATTCTGTTGTGAGTAAAGACAGGAAAGCCAAAGTATAACAAACTCTATTCTGATTCTGACTCTTTTTCTCGCTGAATGATCTAGATTAAGACTTGATTCCCCCACCTCTGCCACATGCAGGAAGGCAAAGGAAAGGGGGCACAACAGGTTTCTCAGTACAGAGGCTCTGCAGAACAACAGTTATGCAAGTAGACTGACTTCTGGTCAAAAATAGGGAAAACAGATAAATTACTGACATTGTGCATATATATCACATCTAGTCAAGCTGGCATCTCAGAAAACAGCAGCTGCTCAATTTAGTCAAACACAGCTCTTCAGGGGCTCTGGGAACAGGGGTGCACTTAGATTTCTGAAGCAATGTGTGGTCATGCAGTCATTGCTCTGAGACAAAAGGAGAAGAATTTATTTCTCATTTGGCAACAGGGATGCTGGGAAATTGCTCAAATGATCATATAAATTTCACCTAACTGATACACTTTCAGGATAGGAATCACAGAACCAATAATTTTTTATTAGTGCATTTTTTGAGTTAAAGTAATACTAGTGATCTCAAACTTATGGAGAAGGCTGTCAGAATAAAAGCTGACACTACCGTGTATCATGCTTCAGGAGGATGATCTACTTGCAAAAATTAGAATAAATTTCCTTTCTTTAATTAAAAAACTTGAAAATTAACCTTGTTCACTGCATCAAGTAAATGTGCCTGGATTTTTTTTTCCCAAGGATGAAAGACTCTTTAAAAGAATGCCAGGGAAATTAATTCAATAAAGTAATCTGTCTATTCAGAAAACTCAACTGTCTGTCAAACACACCATCTAACAGCAAACACCTAACCCATCTCAGCTGCAGAGAAAGGCAGTCTTTCAAACAACCAAGGACTAGACTATTTGAAGCCAAGATGCCAGCACAAGTTTGAGCAGAGGTCTTGCACCCATGCTTATTCACATTAATATACTTGCAACAGAGGCTAGATTCTTATGCTCCATTAATTTTTATGATCTTAATGTCATGCATTTAGCTCCCAAAAAGAATTCTTGAGGCTGGAATGAAGCACTTATGCCTCCTGAACACGTCAGAACTAGAAATCCTGCATGATGAGCAGAAACTGCCCAGAGCTAACCAGTATAAAACACATTAACCAGTATGAAACACCATGGGTACACTACAAGCAGATACATCTGATATGTTCTTGGAGCTTAAACCACCAAAGCCTCCTGCTTCCTGGGATCTCTAGCCCCCCACAGACATGCCCTTTAGACATGTGACTTTTAAAGAACTAAGCCAGAGATGCTATTTTCTTTTTTGAAAACTGGCTGAGAGAGGAGTTTAACCATGATGTAACAGTGAAATGGCTTTTCAAATCGGGAAATGAAGGCTTAGTACCTGCTCTAGGCAGACAAGCCTCACACAATTCCTTTTTCCAGGACAGTGTCCAATGTCTTTGTGAGATTTTAGTCTCAGTGCCCACCTGGATGAAGGAAGTGATGAAATTGTTCTCCCACACATTACCTTGAAGTTCTGACACCGTTAGTGATGAGCAAGAAGAATAAACTTGTCTTATATCATGATTTTCTGTGACACTAGTGTAAGGACAGCAAATCC
This sequence comes from Lichenostomus cassidix, assembly GCF_008360975.1. Lineage (NCBI taxonomy): Eukaryota > Metazoa > Chordata > Aves > Passeriformes > Meliphagidae > Lichenostomus > Lichenostomus cassidix. The sequence goes on from NC_139483.1 coordinate 57,052,578, forward strand.
TACCTCCATATGCAATATGGCACAGACTTCACCTCAATTTGCAATCTGCAGACTATTTTCACATATTAGCATACAGCTATGAAGTAATTATGAAAAATACTACAGAGATTACACTACGATGGGGTAGTAAAACTGCTTCTAAAATATGCATTTATCAGGCATCCAGTCCTGCAAAAACATTTTAACGACGAAAAGATGTTTTTGCACTAAGCTAAACTGGCTCATCTACTTCCTATTAATAACCACACCATGAATACGCCACAGAAAAATTGTTTCACAGACTGCAAGAGATGAACTTCTGCCTAATCTTTTATGACCTTTATAAAACTTTATTAAATTATGAGGCCATGTAGCTTTTACAGGCTCCAAAGTTTTGGTTGGGAACACTTTAAATACATAAATATGTGCAGCTGTCCCAAGTTGTGCCACCATGGGGACTTAAGACACTGTTAAGACTTTCCAGTCCCGTACCATTTAAAATCCGTAATAAAACTCTAGTCCAAGATAAAGTCTCAGATAGGAGCTACCCAGCCAGGAGCAAAGTACTCCTTATTAAAGAAAATTACTGACATTTTAGAAATACGTGCAACTCTTCCCACTTCCTTGCACTTGTGTTACCCAAAAAAGTCTCTGGAAGTATATACATATATTCAAACTAGTTTATTGCACGGATAACCTCCTTCAGCATGTCAAAAATAGAAATACAAAATCCCTTTGTTCATCTTTAGTACACTGAGCCCAAGCTGAGAAAAGTATGGATCGTGGTACTAGCAAAATGTGTCCCTATTGTGACCAGTAAGACACAGCAAAAAATTAAGGTGTTAAAAACAAGGTCAATACATGGGATGGCAAGCCCAGATAGCTTTTAATTTGCTTGGTGCCTGCTGTCTTCTCAGAACTGCAGTCTGGTGGTAAGGAAGTCTGAAGACGACATCTTTAAGGAAAGGAAAAATAAGAATGGAATAAGGGAAATAAATGTCGACCCCATTTTTCCCATAAATGTCATCAGTCTCAAGAGGAATCTTTCTCTGACATGGGACAGGGAGATACACTGCCAATTCTCCCACTCCCCTTGAAATCCAAGAGAGTCCTGAAAAAACTCATGTATGTCATCTGCCACAGTCTGACCATCTGAAGTATTTTGTGTTCTTGGTAATTCTTGCTTAGGCAAAACTGACAGACCGCTATGGTTAATGCAATTATTTGAACAAGGCATACCACTGTGCACTCTTCTAGCATTTAATTTTTCCAGTGTACCTTAATTATATCCCTCCAAAAATTACAGTTCTGCAAAATCCTATATAACGATGATCTTGTTCCTCTCAACACAGAAAAAGCATTGAAACCACTTGAACAAAGTATGAACTAAGAAAAGGTTTGAAACTAGAAGTTCAGACAATTTCTTCAGATCTTACTATCATTTTTAAATCCAAAGTAAAATCCCTTCACGCAATTTGAACAGAGTTCAATTTATTCCATTCATTTCAGCATTGTTTGTACTTACTGACTGCTCACTTAGATCCTGAGAGTCTTCCATTGAGGTTATTCACTTTTCTTTTCCTCCACAAGCAGAAATTATCTTCCTTTCAATTTACAGCTCAGTAGCCTAAATTTAAAAAAAAAAAAAAAGAAGAGAAAAAATGACATGTTAGTCTATGGTCCTCACTTCTAAGGCAAATCTGCAATAAACAAATACCCTAACTAAGGTTGTGCTTTCACTAGAACCTGAAGCAAAGTTCCAAATATGAAGACTAATTTCATGCAAAGTGCTTCAACACCTTCAGCATTATTTTGGGAACTATCTAAAATACACCAACAGAAACAGGAACTTGTCTTTGACTCCTGCAAGGAAAACACAGTTATGGAAATAAACCAATAAAGAAGCTAAAATGTTGAATGCAGGCAGCTGTTTAAGCAGACAACAAATGATAACCCTTGAGAAAACATATTAAAAAGACAGTTATAGAACAGAACTACTTAATACACATTTAATGATAACCTCTTAGCCATTAAGTGTCTGGCAGAAAAATAGGTTATTATGCAATTATCAGCATGAAGTCCTCTCTCTAAGGTTCATTAAATTCCTTTAGGATTAAATTAAATACACAAAGTGGTTTATAACAAGCAGCTCCCTACGAAGTGCTAAATGACAGACATTATCCTAATTATCTGTGATGTCTATGGTTTCTCTAATAGGGCGAAATCATTCTCATCAAATATTGATATCTTCAACTGAAAAATTCTATTTTCTAAAAGTTCTGCCTGTGAATGATCACGGTAACATTAACACTAAAGTCACACAATTACATTCCCCATTCTCAGAAAATATCCATTTTTGGAGTTAGGCAAATTTCAGAAAGGAATTTGCCATGAACAATGGGTATTTTAAGAGAAAGCAGCTCTACATGGCATTGCCTGCAGCAGTCCCAGTCAAAGGAAGCAATTTCAAACACAGAGTTGATTTTTTACAACCAATACTAAAATATTCTATTAATAACTTAAAACATAAAATCTGCTTTTTTTTATTAGAAGTTTGTAGTGTGTCTGTGTCATTGCACTGGTAAGATTGTCTGTGGAAATAAATGGTTAAAATACAAAATTTGTAACAAATTATTTTACTAGTTTCTAAGTGTACAGAGTGAAAAGTCAGTAACTGGCTTGCATTCAAACAGTAAATGCTCTAATTCTGTCAGTCGGTCACTGAAGGTGACAGATACCCCACTTTCTATAGTTGAAGAACTCAACTATGTCAACTACAGAGCTGTATCATAACAGACCCAGGTTTCTTTCCATATTGCTGGATGCTTAATCAAAGCACACTGAGATCTACAGATGGATGTCACATTTTTCCTAAAAAAAACAGTGTATCAATATTTTAAATACATCCTGATGACACAAATCCAGCAGAGGATTTACTACTAAGAACTGCCAATGATTCATCTACAGAATGTGTTGTGTCCCAAAGTTCAGATGACTAGCTTTCCTGAAGTTTCAAAGTTACTTTACTGAATAACAACACAAAAGACAAGCTTCTTTTAATCTTTGCAGAAATACACAACATGTTGAAAATATAATTTGCATGAACGTGTGAAATTATATGTTTCCAGGGCACTGCTGTTCAACTTCATGCTGCCTTAAAATTCAGAAGTTCTTACTGGAAATGGAGCTTTTTAAAATAAAATTCAGAAATAATATTTTATCAGTATTATTCTACCTATCAACAGCTTAATCCTGCTGCATTTTGAGCCCAGTTAAAGCAGCTGATTATAACCAACTGCTAACACAAAGATTTTTATAATGGCAGTTATGCCAATTGCACTTAGACCAAATCCTTTAGGGTTTAGTTTTATAAATTTGTAAAAGAGGAGAAAAACCATTAGAGAAGTCAGTGATTTAAATAAGACCAACATTACTCCCTAATAAAGATATAAAATTAAAGGATAATAGTAACCTCGTGCTGTTTTATGAGGCAATAATCCAGTTACCAATTCAACCTTGTAGTTTATTCCATCAAGAGAACCAGATTAAAAACAGAGGGAGGGAGGGCACTCTTATCCCTATTATATTGTAAGTGTTTCTAACTGGGTTTAAATATTTTTAAAACTGTTGTTAAAAGTCTTAAACTTACAGACAAGCCAGAATGAAGAAAAATGCCTGTTTCTCTTCTTTATCCACTCCTTGCAGATGTGGCTTTAAAACTGATGAAGTGTTTTATGCTCCCAGATAAAAATTTTACCTTTCTAAGAAATGTCTTAATTAGGAGGATTCCTGACTTTCCTCATCAACAAATGCATTTAAATCTAATTTTTTATTTATTTATTTTTATCTGGGGGAATAAAACACTTCATCAAATTTAAACTGCAACTTCCAGGACTTGTCCATGAGGAGAAACATGTGTTTCCCTCCGGAGATACATGCATAAGTTAAAGAAAATAAACTACTTGAGGATCTGCTGCATACTGCTTTATAAATGACTGAAAATGCAAAGCAATTTCATTTTCTATGGGATGTCTACTATGGTCCTGTGCTGCAACTTCACAAGCTCAAGGCATAATTTGAAGCTTGGGGACCCACAGGTAAAAAACCAGCCCTAAAGCACTTGGTTTTTCCCAAGAGTATTTCAGAGGCTGCTTCAGGCCCTCCAGTCAGCCAGATGGGGATATGAATCCAAAAAGAATCCATCATCTGGAGGAGGAGTTTGGCCATCAGACAAAAAAATTCCTTCACTTACTTCAACACAAAGACTTGGGAAGAAAGTGCTCTCTTTGGCCACTAAGAATTGGTCTTCTGAAATGAAATTCAAGGGCATGGGGAGAGTGGTCCTCCTCAGCTTCTACCACAACATTTTTTTTTCAAATTATAATCCCCTTGGGCACATTTTTACATTCTTTTTATTCTGTTTTCTCTAAATACCTACTTCTACTCAGGTTACATTGTGTGATGCTCCCTAGCTCTTCTGAGGTTATATCATGCAATGCTCTGGCCAGCAGAGTTCAGCATTTTCATGATCCCCAACAAATATACTATATTGTTTTATACGTTTTGAAACATATTGGTAATAAACCTAGCAGAAGGATGCTGCTGACGTTTACACAACTCATTCAGCCACGAAGAATAACTCATTTCTGTCACAGAGACAGATTTGGAGTCAAAATGTTAAGTGAGAAGTGGTCACAAATAAAGCAATCTCTTATTTTCTAGTGCACTATTTCAGAAACCCATGATAGTACTAGATGTAACTCAATAAATGCAGGATGTGAACCAGTAAGTGAGGACAGGCTCCAGGGCTCAAACTCTCACAGTCTCTCAAGCAAGCCTCTCTTTAGGTTTGCACCACTCCTACAGAACACCTGAATAGAGTGAAGCATTTTTAAGGCACTGTGAAAGGTTATGCAAGGCAGGTAATGAGCAAATTGCTTTAGAATCAGTGCAAGAAACTAGTGCATATGCACTGCAATCTCATTTAATCAGATTATTTCATGCTAGTTGTTACCCATGAAGCTCACTTCTTGAAGGAACAGGGGAAAGGGTAACAAAGGTGAAAGGCAGTAACAAACAGGCACTGACTAATATTCAATAATTTCTTATTTCTTACATAATTTCTTATGTAGGAAAACATCCTTCCAGCTGTCTGCAGGCCTATCACATGTAGTCTCATGTGTAAAAGATAAAATATAATATAAATGAAAAGAAAAGGAAACCAAAGGCTGTTTTTTTAGAGTTTCAACTTTGTCTTTCAAACAAAGTTGAAAGACGAAGTACATTCTGACAGTATGACCTAGAGAGGGACATGTACCCTTTCCTGAGGAAAACAGGCAGGTGAACAGAAATATATTCAGGGTTTCTAAATTATTTTAATTACCAATCTATTTCTTCTCTCATTCCAGAAGGATTCTTGCTGAAAGCAGAAGTGGCTCAGGAATTTTGCATGTGTATTTAGGTTTACCTGGTGTCTACCTCCTGATAGCAATATGAGTGAAATGAGCATCCTGAAAAACTCCTATTTCATTATAGAAACAAATCTTGCTACACAGACTAGAGAATTAAAGGGAATATAGTCTTTCCCTTCTTCCTCTTCTAATACCTTTTTTCCACCCTCCTTGGGCCCTCATATCTAGAGGCTGTCTTTGGATCAGTTTGATTTCATTCCACTTTTAGCACACTGAGGATGAGAATTTTACTCTTAGAGAAGTTTTAGAGCTTTCTGTAACCCTTTGTACACATCCAGAACTGATTTCTACATTAGTGACTTCCAAAAAACTGAGCTCCTTCCTTACCCAGGAAGGTTGCAGGTGGAGAGGACAGCAAGCCACACCACCTTCTATGTACCACCGATTTTAGCTCCCCACATTTCCAGCAAGACCTGATGGAAGGAAATCATCTTCCCTGGGTTTTGTATTCTGCTGAGCACCTGCCTACATCCATTTGCATTTGCAGATGCACTGCTTAAATAGGGAAGATAGACTACTCTTTATTTTAAATAATAATTATGCTGGAATTTCATGGAACAACTCATGCGTCTTGACACAGATGAACACCCTGCCCATTGTCACCACAGACACTGTTGCTAACAGGGAAGGAATACAGGAGGAATTTCCAGGATGTGCTGAGAAGCAAATGAACCCACCCAGCTGCTTTCTCTACAAATAGCCCTCATTTTCACAGTAAATACCCGGGTGACAGTGTCCTGGCTACCTGGAGGGGGCTGCACAGGGCACCCTTTAGGACTTGTTCAGTGTCCTCATCCCAGCACAGTATCCATCATGGATGTGTATAAGAACATGTGTATGTCTAAACTGGGTATGTGGTAGATATTCTAATGTATACAGAAACTGTGCTTTTGAAATTAGTAAGTTTCAAGGTGTGATGTGGGACATTATTAGATTTAGAGTCTTAGTGTGATCCCTGCTAGAGATGAAATAGTGTTTGTTCCTGCTAACACAACAGTTATTTTCAGTCATTTTCAGACCCTGGGTTAAGATGCATGTTAGGAAGAGGCATGGGATCTTCAACACCCACCACACATTTACAGCTCTGTGCTCATCTAACTTCCTTCTACCTTCTCCCTCTCCTGAAAAACTACACATCTGTAACTGAGACATAATTTGTTATCTCCATTTTCCTTTCTGAGCACAGGAATTCATGCCAGACATTAAATACAGTGATCAAAACAGACACGATTCATGCCACCAAACCACAATACACTGAAAACTCCTCAAAACTCAGATCATATTATTGACTTTCATGCAAGTCGCTATACATTTGTTAGACCGTCTTGCTAATTCTGCATGGTCTTCAATGAACATTTGTATGTCAGTTTAGTAATTTACTTCCTTGAACTGAGTTTTCTGAAGGGTGGCATTGCTTGTGTAGCATTTGTTAACATTTTATTCAAGAAAAATTAATATGGTATTCCCACACTGCATCAGGTACTTCCAATTTAGAAACAAGTCACACCACCACAAAACCATTCTGTACCAGTCAAAAGCAGGCACCGAGACAAGAAAAGCAGAGCAACACAGACCATAATGTCCCTGCATCAGTTATATATATAAAAATAAGTAAAAAACAGTTGGACAGATCTGTCTGTTGTCCCACTGTCATCATACAACAAAAAAATGGGGAAAACAGAAAGACTTCCTGGCAAATGGCAAACAATTGCAAGCACTAGATCCCTTTTTCTTTAGGTAAAAGAACACATTGGTGCAGTATTTCTCTTTTGCAAAACTGGGTACCAACGTTACAGGTACCCATATATGACTAAAACTGATTACCCTACTCTTCCTACCCCTCCCATCCCATACCTGTGCAATGAATAAGAAGGATTAGCTTTGAGAAGTTCAGAATACAGAATTGTAAACTCAGCAATACCTTCCTTATCCCAGCAATGCACAACACACTGTGAAATTGCTAAGATTGAGACCAGAGCTACAAACCCACAGATGCTTGGGTGCTTCCCAATTGTGAGAAACCTCTTTGCTCATGCTTAGATAAGGCATGCAGCTACACAGACTTCATCTATCTCATTCCAAATCAACCAATTACAGAATTTTCCAGATAGAAAGAATAAAACAAGTGCCAAGATTGTTTCTGGCCTGGCTTTATAAACAAGTCTAATCTAGAATCCCACTGTGTTCCCCTAAAAATAAAGAGAAAAGAAAGACAGCTCCCAGTGAAAAAAAAAACAAAAACAACAAAACCAAAAAAAAAAAAACCAAGTAATGCAAAGATGCCACAGATAGAAGCATACTCTTTTACAATTTTCATTAAAATTTTAGTTTGATTTTCCTACTAGCTGGCCATTTCAGTGTTTTAAACAACCAGATTTTTTTAGGGGGAAGGATTTTGGTTTTCACTACACAGTGTATTTTGTTTAACTTCTGAGACAATTTTCTTCTCTTTTTCTGTAGAAAATAGCTGTAAACAAACCAAATACAACATTTCAATTCTTTACAAACAAGCCATTGAAAACAGAAAGAAAAAGGCTATACTTGGTTAGCCAGAATATTTAAGGACACACTGTCAACTTGTAAATGTTAATTATTTCTTATTCCCTCTCCCCCCCAAAAAAAAATCAAATTTATTAAACACATCAAAGAAAACCTCAAACAACAGCATAAAATAATGATAAAAGTTATTTCTAAAACAGAAACCATACTGATAATTTTAGAATTTAGGAGAACCTAAAAATGAGCATATCCACAAGGTAAAAGCAAACAGCAGTTTTACAAGGCTGAAAAACTTAGTGCACAGAATCCAACCACATGATGTCATGAAAGCTGTGACAGCATAGTACCTATCCATCCTATTTGCTTTAAAATCATACCACAGTTTGAAGAGTGTATTTGGCAGCATGAGAGTGCAATGAGAGTTACTATGGAAGTTCAAATACTCACTAGGATTACAGGAAACATCCTGGTGAAGGAGGAAGTTTGCAGCATGCCCACCCTTTTTAGGTGTGAGAGTCATTGCCCAGCAGCTGCTATTCCTGTTACTGCCAAGTGTCTCACATGCAATTCTTGAATGGAACATTTTGAAATGTCAGAAAGAAATACAAAATAAACACACGGAAAAGAAACCTGGGTACTTTGGTTCTGATTTGATAGAAGAAATGAAATGTTCTTCATAACTAAAATTAACAGTAACCCCTAAATATTGCAGTTGAGAAAGTGTTATTTTTTCATAACAATGGGAAACAGAAAGTGTGAATGCAGAACTGTCCCAGAATACAGAAATCCTTCTGGTGCCAGTTTGCAGCTTGAGTGGTTTCTGACAGAACAGAATGACAATTATTACCAAACCTAACTCTGCTGCATCCCAGCCATCAAGTCAAACTGAAACCAACCAGGACTGAAAATTACAAAATTTTCCATGTACCACCTTTGTCCAGCACAAAGAAAATGCAAAACCCCATACCAGATGTCCTGTGTAATCTACATTTTTATGCTGCTGATCCTCGTGTGAGCTGTCTGCACTCATTTAGGCTCCTGACCCATCAGCAGTCCCCACAGGCAACTGAAATGTTGTGACATCCATGGAACAGAGCTCACAACCCCACAGGCAAACCTCTTTTACTATGAGCCAACAGTAAGTGTGCCACACAAAGTAATTGTGAAAAACAGGTATTCTCAGATTTTAATTATAACAACTGCTTTGACAATGAATGCTTTACCATATTTCCTTTTCCCCATTTAGATATTTATTAGCTGTGATCAACCAAGGTTACATTCTCCTTTGGTCAACTAAAATTTGTTAAACCCCTGGAAGAAACATTTTCCAACTGTTTTATTACTCCTCTGGTCTTAAATCTGAAACTTCAATTCTTCAAATTTCCTTTCTAAAGCTAAGAAAGGGTACAGCTTTGCAGCAGTAGCTGTACCCATACTACCTACACAGGTAATGTAACCCTTCATACTATGCTGAGTACTTCTTTTAAATTACTACTCCTATTTTTGGCTATGATACCATCATTATCATTTGCTATGGCTTCCATTTTTTTTTTTAATAAACGGCTGGCTTGCAGTGAAGTACATACTGTTTGCTTGCTCTCAGTTTGCTCAGTGAGCCAGACAACTCTCATCAATCTGCTCTCCTCATTATTTACCCATCCCTCAGTCTTTGTAGTAGCAGTACTTTAGGCATTACAGTCTAACAACAGAAGTACAAGGAAGTTTGTAAGAAGAAAAATATCTTTTATTCGGTCAGCAATTGTTCTAATCAAAGGTATTACTTCTTGTAGAACTTACTAATCTTGGTGTCACAGGTAAAATAATAAACAGGTTTTGATTTGATGATTGGTCCCTGAAAAACTCTTTGTAATAACATGCTTTTTAAAGACTCGTTAACAAGTAACTATTTGTGAAATCTCTGCTTTAGTTTGCTGTTTAATCCATTTCATTTGTGCCAAGTTGATTTTGTATCCTTCAAGTTTATTAATCAAAAAGTCATGTCACCTCAAGACAGACTTACAGAACTTTATTACATCACTACACTTATCTTTGGAAATAAAACTTGTACTCACATCAAAAATAATATCACTGGTTTGGCTTGCCTGAGTGTTCATAAACCCGTGATGTGGTATAGTATGCATTTTTCAGTGTTATATGGGAACAACATAAAAAAAGGCATTTGGAACATGATAGCCTGTAAGTTAATACTTTGTGACAGTGGAGACTAATAAAAAATAGTTGCCATAAATTAAGCACTTGTCTACAGTGACAGCTATGTAATGGCCACTTCTGAGAAATTATTGCACTTCTTTCCCCGGGAATAGTGATAAAAGAATGCAGCCTGTCACGAGCACTGCAGCCCTTGGCAGTGACGTCCTACTTATAGTGGGGTTATGCTCCGCCTGCTCCCTGCAAGCCCAGCTTTTGGACAGCAGTGCAAAGATCTGGAAAAGTTCTGTCATCTGGTATCACGTCTGAGCTCCTGCCTTCCTTCAAGAAAATCAGAGCTGTCCCCTCACAAGGCCCCAGTACTTTCCCTATTGTTTTAACTCGCACGTGTATCTGCAAATTATTTACAGCTACTTCGATTTTAGTCAAAAATCCGTGCATCAACACAACCTTTCGATTAAAGATCAAGGGATCATTTTTGTAGACAGTGTTTTCATCCTGAAAAATTCCACCTATCCCACAGACTTGACCCCGCACTTCAGTTAATAGAGGTGGCAGATTAGGTAACGGAGACTGTGGTTCTGCAGCTATTTCTGCAGCACCGCTGCCAGGCTCAGCAGCACGGGTGCTGCCACTCATTCCGACCTTTGCCTCGCTGCCAGCACAGCTGTTTGTGAACCACAGCAAGAAAGGATCCAACTGAAATGAGTGGCTGGCAGAGGAGGGCTAAGGGGCTGCTTCAGAAGCGCTGCCACCAAATGTGAAACCAGGGCTTCACGCTTTTCTCTCCTCTGCCACAGGAAACTGACTGAAGTGGAACTTCAGACAAGGTTAGTCACAAATGAGGTGACCACTGTTGATGCTTGTATGAAGTAATATCCTTAGATAGTGTAAAACAGAGCAAAATGCTGGATCTCTTCCTACAGACCTTACAATCAAACTGTTCCAGACTTAGTCCTGATTTGACAGCATCTATCAAGCTCCTGTTTCAATCCTGAACTTCCTTCACAGCAGATCTAAGCAAGACATCAAAAAGCTGGGAGGTTTCACAACCATCAGGGAGCAAACCCTTCTATTGTTTTTTGTTTTATACCAAAAATTAGACTATCATTTAATCAGAAAATTAGAAAACAAGCTAAATCATAGCTAGCTAGCTACAAGAAATGACTGGGAAACACAACATTTTAGCTGAAAGACCTCATGTTGCAGGTAACTCCCAGACATACTGCTGCACAGTGAGCTCAGGATTCAGATGGTGCTTTGCACACAAAAATTGCTTTTCTGAAGGGGCAATTAACTGAACAAAATTAATTTGAACATTATACTAGATCCTTTTACCATGCCAGATTAGAATAAATATAAAAATAGGTGGCTGAGTGGAAAAGTACTTTCATCTTTCCATTTGGAAAACCTACCACAGTCCCACATCTTGCCTTGGGATAACAGGAAATGTTATTTTCAAGACCCTTTCACAGAATATAACCACTGCATTTGTAAAAACCTCTATATCATTCAGCCCTATTAGTTCTCAGCTTCCCAGTTCTCTGTGTTAAGAAGACCAGAACAGAAATGCTAGGTTGAGTCTGAGTTGTGTTGCTAGAACTTGGCAGAGAAAATGTGTGTAATGTCCCTGAGCTGTGCCTGGTTTATGAAACCATGTCTATGCTGGGACACTCGGGAGAGCTGGAAGAAAGACCTCACATATAGCAGGATGTCAGGATGTGTAAACTGAAGTGTACAGAGGCTGGTTTAGCTGCTCTCTTTTGGGAGTAAGAAAAGCTTCATTTTCTCTGATGTTGTGGGAATATATGACAGTAGATAAAAAGAAACATTGAAATGGGATTTAATATGGTAAATGGACTTCACACCTTTCATTGAATAGGCTTTGTATTCATGAAATGCCCCTGAATTAGCACAACCTGATTACTCACTTCTTTGAGCAACAAAATTGCCTTAACAGAATTAAAACAATACAGACAATTAACATATTTCTAACTGCATCATTTTAAAGAATACATTTACTGTAAAAGGCATTTCTGTGGTCATTTATAAAGTGCTACCAAAAAAAAAAGTCTAACATGGAAGTATGAAAATGCCTTAAAAGGGAAGAAAAAAATACATAATTTGGACATTTATACTTAACTCTCTCTTTTCTTTTTTTCCTAAGTACTGCAGGATCACTTCTCAGCGCATGTGATCTCACACATATAATGTATATTGCAATACCCCACCAAAAAAGCAGACTGAACTAAGAACAGAGGACTAGATACTTATCTGGCATAATGTGAGACCACTCCAGTAATTTCTGCATTCCTACTCCAATTTGCAACAGCTAAGGATCTGGCACAAAACACCAAGTTAAGTTTCCAATTACCTCATGCACCAGCATTGGTTTCAATAGTTATATACACATAGTCATAGAGGAGAATTATTTGAAAAATTGCAAACTCAGCTCTGTGTTTCTTTCACTTTTATGGTCTAAATCAGACCCTTCATGGTATTTTAATGTAGGTTTTGTGGTTTAATTATATATATGTCAAGAGCAGACTAGCTACTCGCTGATTTACCCAATTAAAAAAAAAAGGCAGCAGTAATTTTTTACACTGCTGAGAATGTCAGCTTATACTGGGTCACATCACAATCGTCATTAATTTTAAGGCTGCCAAAAAATCTAGTGCACACTAACTTTAATACCTAACTAAAAACTTAACACCTATACAAAAATCAGTCTTCTCTATGTGAATATTTTTCAGGTTGCCTTGGGAGGTCTTTTTTGCAGTTTTCTGCTACAATTTAGTCAAATTGTATAATCCAGCACTACCCTAGTGCAAAGACAGTATTCAGTCAGCCCAGACACACTGAGTTCTTCATAGATCACGTTTAAATTACATCCAACTGAACTGCCCTCCACTGTAGTTCTACAGACAGCTGCTTAATAAAAAATCATTGTAATAGTGTTGATTTTTTTAGTTCTAGGAAAAGCATACAGATCTCCAAAGGAATTTATGCACAGAAATCCTCCAAACGTCTTCTTTTCAAATCCATGGTAATCGCAGCCCAACTCAAACTTTAGTGTCTAGTACCTAAGCCTAGAGACAAAAAAAGTCTCACTGGGGTAAGGAGCGAGAAGTTTTGAAGATAACCACTAGTCATTATAATCTTCCCTTGGAGAAACAAGGACATTTTAAACCAATTGAAAATAAAATGCTTAAACTTTAGTATTCCTCAGACAGCATTTGACATTTTGCTCAAAAGCCTGATAACTAGCCTATACAATCCTGCGAGTGAGACTGTCCAGTGATACATTTCAATATAGGATAACCAATCATCAAAGCAATTTTCACTGTTTAGCTTTAAAGCAAAAAGACAGCCAGCTATTCAACACATTTCTCAGGCTTAGAGACAAAAAGAATAAACTGCATTAAAATAGTTTTTGCCTTTAAGGTCCTGTATTAAAAGCATCCCAAAATCAATCCTTCTGGCAGCATTGCAAACTACAATGTGGACTAAAAATGTGAGTTTTATTGGCTTTTCAAATAGATTTTATTATTCATTTGACATATAAGCACTCTTCTTATCTGAGCTTTTGCACTGCACAGTGCATCCAAGTTCCTTTAACCACTTCTGATTTAGTGACAGATTTAATAACATTGCAACAGAGAAGTGTGGAACTGGCCAAAAAAAATTATTTCATAAAAATCTGATTTCTGTACAGCAACATCAAAAATGTCACCTAACACATATAAGTAAAGCAGAAAGTTTTTTATGTACATTGTAAAGCCTGGAGCTTTGACAGGTAAATCATCTACTGACTTTAAAAGACCATAATTTATTTTTAATAACCATTTTCATTTAATTTTTTAAAGAGTAGCAGTTTATGCCTTCAGTAGAACCATGCACAGAAATCTCAGGGGTGATACAAGGGCCATGCCAAAGCTGAAAGGTTTCGAATATCAAACTATAGTATTATGTCAGGGTCAGCAAGATCAATTAGCGCTTTTCAATGACAGAAAAAGGTTAAGTTGGACACACTTTTACACAATATTTAAATCCAAAAAAGAAAAATAGCACATATTAGGCGTACTTATAAACCTCTTGATCAATGATTGAACATCAACACACTTCTTCCAGTTGCATACCATAAACGCCAGTTTTTTTTTAACACAAAATGTCAGGAAGATTACAGATACATTAGATAGCAGAAATACTATTGGATTCTCAAGTACAAAGAAAAAAAGCAAAGACATCTGAGTGTTTCTGCTACCAGACTTGGTTTAGCGCTGAACTTCCAAATAGCTTTAAAAATATTTGATCAGCTTGACAGATGTCTGTTAGTCTGATGCCCCTGTGTTTGCATTTTTCCGGCAAACCCTGACAGTACCAAAAATGAAAGCCAGTGAGCAAATAAACCTATCCCCATGTTCAACTAAAAAACAAACCTAACCCCACCCCTCAATTTGAAAACACTGATCTGTAAATTAACTCATCCTAAACCTGGAAAAAAGCAAGTGTACACTTTCTGCAACTAACTGCCATCCAGAAACATTCACACCAGGAAGCGAGGAAACTTACATTTCAGTTCTTAGTATCACAGGAACACTCACTGGAAGTACAGGCATGTTAGAAGTTAATTCGACACCTGTTAATTCAAGCGCTGCCGTCGTAAACATAGCTTGAACAAAGTAGCTGGTTATGATATCAAATAAAGCCAGCACAAAATCACAATAAAAAATCCAGGAGATTAAGAAAACCTAAGGTAAAAGCACACTGTTGAAATTGGTGATTTAGATTGGAATTGCACTGAGTAAAAGCAAAGCAAGATTACTTTTCCTCAGTGATATATTTCAAAATGTCTCTTTTTTTAAGCCCGTTTCTTAAAGGAGTGATTTGAAATATTTACTACCAGACAGTACCTAATTTTAGGTTTTAAGTGCTTTAACAGCTCTATGAAATATGATCAGCAGCTGCAATATAGAAGTATGCTGAATAAACTCTCCTTATAAAAAGGGAGACCTGCTTTACCCTGAGTTCATAAAATCCCTACTTTCAAGAAGAAAAAGATAACACAGAAAAAATTAATAGCTGTGTCCTACAGCGTTTGACAGAAATTCCAGGAATTTCTTTTTCCTTCTGAAGTTACTTTCGTCCTTAAGAGAGGAAAAAGCAGTTTAAATTTTAACACTGGAAGATTGCACACAACGTCGTCCAATACCACCAGTTCATCAAGGAAACAGACAGGTACCTTTCCCACACCAAATGCCAGTGTTAAATATCAATTCTAGGACTCAAATGTAAAAGCTGCATAAAGTTTAAAGAGTTAAACTTTAACACTTGCATCAGATGCTAAAAATATGCCACATGATACTATCTATAGCTGTATTTCTACAGTTGCCTTGTTTGAAATATTTTAACTGGGAACTGCAATTAACTGAAAACCCACTGGTGTCCTACTCAGTACATTGCTTGTTTAGGATTTATTTATTCCCTTGGCTTTATCCATACCAAATAAATTTATACCGCAAAGTGTTGTGAGGCCATTAATAAATACAAATCCAGCAGGAGTAACCGTCAACTAAATTTATTATCAGTACCATCATATACATGTAACAATTAATAATTGCATACAAATAATCTGAACAAAGATACATTAAAGATTAGTCAACATACTCCACTCATTTCAATTGAATTTGGTTGAAGAACATTTGGTAACATAAATACCACAATTTTCAAAAGAAAGCAAAAAGAGCTGTTTCAGACATAGCCCAGCTAATGCTAGATGTCAAAAAGAGAAAGAATCACAGCGAAATGTCAGCCACTTAACTCACAGTACAATATATATTGCAACTATGCAAGCATTTGTTATTCGGCAGCATTTTGAGAAATAACAGGAGAAAAAGTCAAACCAACAGCAATTTTGCGAAACTTTTCTTTGGAAAGAAACAAAGATATGGCCTGAACTTTAATGCAAAGGACATGCTTCAAACATCAAACTCCGAGGTCAGACCAGAAAATCTGTTTGCCAACCAGAAAAGATGCCTTCTTTGTATAATTCCCTCTATATCTAAACTGCTGATTAGTTTGTCTTAGATACTCCTTCTAGCCTCCGCAAGTGAAACACGTAAAACAAAACTCAGAAAAACTGTAAATACTGGTTCCTTACTGTTCTAGCATGACTTCATACTTAAGCTGGAACCGGCCAAGGCGCTCCCTTGTCTGGTACAGCGTGCCTCCCAGGATTTTTGTAAATACCAGCTATTTCACACGGCCACGCGCGAGCCGAGCGTGTCCCTCCGTGCGCTCGGCTGCGAGCCCTGCCCGCGGCTACGGAGGGAGCCGGCAGCACCGCGCCTGCTCGGCCCGGAGCGGCAGTTTCATAAATGTAAATGAAACTTTAGATGCCAACTACCGATTGGCAGCGGCGATGCCGTGGGATCCCGCTCTCCCTTCCCGGCGGAAGGCGCCGTGGGGCTGCTCCCCCGCGGGTGGGTGCCGGGCGCGGCCCCGGGACACCAGCCGGCCGGGCACGGCGCGGAGCCCCCGCGGCTCGGGGAGAACGGCCGTGTGAAACCCGGCTGGCCGTCCTCCGCGGCTATCTGATTTTGGAAATGTCTGTAATGACAGCAGGAGAAGGAAATTAATGGCTAGGAGCCCACTGGGTTTGAACACGGAGAATCCTGTTACCTCCTCGCGGATCAAGTACGCGCACACACCCGAACACACACACACAAGGCTTACCCACGTGGAAACGCTTTCTAACCAAAACACAAGTCCCCGCATCGCCGGTGGAAAGGGCGGCGGGACCCCCGCGCCGGGGCTTCCCCGTGCCCGGTCCGCCGGAGCAGCGGGAACCCACGCCGGGGGCGGAGGCGCGGTGGGACGACCCGAAATCGCACCGTTTTGTCTTTAAACCACAAAAAAAAACAAGTCAGGGCGGGGGAGGGGAAGCGCAAGAGACATCCCTCAGGGAGAGGAAACGGAGAGGAACAAAAACAGCGGGCAGCTCTGTCCCCACTCCATTCAGACACTGTAAAAAGTGACCGCCGGAGCCCCCGCGGCGGCTACCGGCCAGGAGGCAGCGGGAGGCAGCCCGCCCCATCCGCCGGCACCCCGAGCGCGGCACTCCCGCAGCGCTCCGCCCCGAGGCCGGCGGGCAGCGGAGCCCCCCGAGCGCTCCGGAGCTGGGGCAGCGCGGGGCCGAGGGCAGGCGGCGGAGCCGAGCGAGTCCTGTGCCGCTGCCGCCCGTGCCTGCGCGTCCCGGCCGGGCTGCCTCACCCCCGCGCTGCCCGGACCCTGGCTGGAGGAACGGGGGTTTCGGGAAGGGACTACCATCCCCGTGTGTTTTCATGCCGCTGTGGCCGGAGGGGACCCCCGCAGATAGAAATGTTGTTTTCTCCCAGCCTCCAGTCAAACCGCCCCTGGCCCCGCCGCCGACCCTCGCATGGGCAGGCGGTCGGCGGAGCGACCCGGCGGCCGGCAGAGCCCTCTCGCCCACCGCAGGCGGGCCGGCAGCCCCGGCTGCTAGCGGGGCTCAGCCCGGGCCCCCCGTTTCCGCCGCACCGGGAGTGGGCGGGAGGCGCAAGCGGGGAACAATGCGACGGCAGCCGTCGCGGCTTGCGCCTGTCCTGGGGCTTACCCCAGCAGCCCCGGTACAGCCGAAGAGCGGTGAGGGCAAAACTGCAGGGACTGTCACTTGAAGAAAGACAAAAAGTCGGGCTGGGCGTGGAAAAATTCACCCCGTCCGCGCGGGAGACCATTTGGGGTTTTTGCAATTAAACTCGCGTGGGGCCGGGGGAGAAAGCTTGTCTCTACCCCTTGATGGACGGCTCCGCTGCTCCCTCCCATCACATTTGTTTTACAGCAACTTTGTTTTTGTTGTTGTTATCATCGAACAGACAAGAAAACAGTGCTAAATAAACGCTAAATACAAGCACACGCACACACCCCCTCCACGAACACATGCACATGCGGCAGGGAAGCAGTTTCCTCCACCTCCGAGCAGAAGGGGTGGGAGGGAGACGCGGGCACGGGGAAGTCAGAGACACTCACCTTCTCGCTGCCGGGATACGCCGCTACCTTTATTTTAGGGCCGCTCCTTATTTATTTTTTCTCGTACCTTCTCCGAGCCGAGGCTCCCCTTTTGCGCTGTTCCTCTGGCAAAAACCAGAACATCCCCTCTACGAGTCCCCCCCGCCTTTCTCCACACACAAATAAAGCGCAACTCGGAGCAAAACGGGAGGGGAAATTCGGGGCGGGGGGGGTGGTGGGGTGGGTGGTAGATGGAGGAGGAGGCTGGTACGGGAGAAGGCAAATACTCCTCGCACTCTAGTGAGTGCAACTAGTTACCTCTCACGCACAGGAACGTAAAAAGTTTCCCTGGCAAAGGACGGGACTTCCCTAAGAAAAGGTAACCCCCTCCCGCCCTCCCGCCCAAAAAGGCTGTCCCGGGAGCGCGGAGGTAAGGGGCGAGGAGCCGGGAGGCAGCGCAGCCCCGGGGCGCCGCTCCGCACTTGTGCCGGGCGCTGCGGCACGGCTGCTCCCTGCTCCGGCCCCTCTCGGCACGGCAGCCCGCTGCCCACCGCCGCTGCCCCGCTCAGCCCGCCGGCACTGCCGCTGCCCGGGCCCGGCACACCGCCACGGGCACGGACCGCCAGACAGCTCCAAAGCGTCCCTCCTGCCGTCCTCGCCCTCGCAACCCGGGGCCTGGACCTTTTGCCTCTGCTGCTCCCTGACATCTGCAGTTGGTGACGATAGGAGCAAAGGAGGGGACCCTGAAGGGCAGGGGTTATTCATGCCAATCCACTGCAGTACAGGTAGTGAAGTCTGCACTGCGCTTTCCCCCTTTGTTTTTTCTAGGAGACACCAACACTATAAAGTAATCCTGAGTTTAAATGATCAAGTGTGACAAAGTGCTACAGGACAGGACTGGTTGACATAACCTTTTATATGATACGTTTGTCTCCTTTCTCTCAAGCTGGTCAGTGTGGATGAAGGCAAAGGCCTTTCCTGCGCTAAAACTGAATGCTCTTCTCTGCAAGAAATTCAGCAGCTGCATTTGGTCCTTTTTGCTCCTTTGTGTAGGGAAGCAGAAGAAAATCCCTAATTGCTTAGTCACATTTCATGCTCTTACCCTTCATCTTCTATTATCTTCTGACTATTATTTCACTGAGTGAATTGAGTGGCTCTTGTTCAACCAGCTGTATCACCCTCTTCCTGTCAAGTTAACTTCACTGTCCAAACAGTCTAAGTCAAAAATTTAAAAGAGGAGGCAAAAGTTAGGCCCTATATTTGGAGAAAGATGTGAGAGAAGAGTCTTGGGTTTCAGAAGTAATGAAAGTTTTGAGGTCAGCAAGTCACATGAAATGAGGGGGAAAAAAGTATGGATTTGTGAAGATTCTTTCATACCTTCCCTTTTTCACTTTGCATTTGCTGGTACTGTTTAAAGTTATTTAATTTTACTCAAGTGTTTGAATTTCATAATTTACATTCAGTGAATTGTACTAACATGGTCATCTTTCTTTTAAATAATTTCAGACTTCAGCTGACTTAATCTTCATGAAAACAAGTCTATAAAAACCCTGATTTTGCTGTCTTGGGAGAGTCGCCACTCAGAAAGAGAACAAACTCGGAAAACTCTTTTGACCTACACAAATACAGCTAGAAAAACTTTTAAACTAAAAAAGCCTTCAAAAGCCAGCCTTTAAATTGACATAGTGTAGGACAAGCCAGAAGTATGAAATTAATTTTGAAAATAAGAGTTTAGAGAGTAATTGGAAGGGGAGAAAATTCAGATTTGTAGGAATAATTGTGATTGACAACCCTACCACAGACTACGTTGTGACTAATGCCAGCACCCATCTTGCTAACAGGCTCCTTCTGCAGGGAAATGTGCTAACAACTCGTTCTTTTCTGGGGGACTTTTGTGAATGGCAGTGTGGTGGTCTAATGTGAGGTACTGGAACATGGTAATGGAGGTTTTCTGAAGTCTGGTTTCCTTCCACTTCAATGAAGCAAATTCCTGTTGTGGGGAACAGTCCCATAGTAACATTGGTTGTTTTAATGGACATATCACTTAAAAGCAAGCTCTTAACCATCTGTTGCACTCTCTCTTAAAATGTACAGCTGACTTGAAAAAATTATCTGTCTTTGTTCAGTGTAACTCGCTTCAAATTGCGGAGGTTTGGGAGGCCTGCACTGCTGGTCCATGGTATCATCCCAAGGCAAGTCTCCCAGTAAGGGGCATGGTCTTGATGCTATTGAACCTTGGTGCTGTTTCTCTGTTGATTTTGGTGAGGGTGGGCAGGGTCATGCCAAAACTGATTGGTGTCATGTATACTGAAGGGAGCCTTACAGAAACTGATCTGATAATAAAACTGTTTTTCACAGAGATTTATTGTAAATACAACTTTCACAGGAAGAAAGTAAATTATGAGTTCGGTTAAATCAATGTCTTTGGGCTGAAGGAAATTCCAGTGAGTTCAGTGGAAGTGATTTCGGAAGGCAGCAAATCCAAAATGTAGTACAATGCACTGGTTCTCATAAATAGCTCTATGTGGTCGTAAAGAAGGTCATGCTAGAAATAGTCCCAACAGAGACCAAGAAAGGGCTGCAGGATCCACTTTTACACCAGAATAGAAGAATAATACCTTCTCCATTTAAAGCAACATGGGAATATAAGTAGGCAGGATGTAATTATCTAGATTGGTATTTGGCCAGGCACTCCTACACTGGCAAAAACTACCATAGGGTGTTTAATGCCCACAGGTGCTTGGTATCCTTGGTTTTACCTCTTAATTAAAGACAGCACTTGTGATCATATTCTTTGTGCTGGTTCCATACTGCATCAGCAGAAGAATGTCACCCTGCACAAATACCATTTCACAGAGTAACCTGGAATTTCCTTGGAAGTCTTCCATGCAAATACTACAAACCCAACCCTACTTACCTTGTGAAGTCTAGTGAGATTACAGCCATAAGTATTATGGCTCCAGAGAATCATGTTTGCATATATTACTAAAAACAATATGGGGTTTGGAATATTTCTAAATATTTTTTTAATTAAACTAATATTCTTTTGCATTGCATCTCAGTGACAACGAAGTTTTGTTGCTGTTTAAGCAAAGGGATTATGCTTAAGTTATTCTGAGAAAAACTAATGACAGAGAACCATTATTTTGGCTATGTATCATTATTATGATTTATTGAAGTGCCTACCTTATCCTGCATCCAGCTTAGGTACCTGTTGCAAATTTTGTTTTGCAAAAGCAAGGCTTTGAAATATGGTTTCTTATTTTCAGGTTCAAGTATGAAATCCAAAAGCATGTTAATTAGGCAAAGAGTGTTGATCTGTATACTTAAGGTTATTATTGGTGCTTCATGGCTTTATAGTCATAAAAAGAAAGAATGAATGGGGGTTCTTTTGACCTGGTTATCAGATTTCAGGTTTAAAAAGAAGGTGACCCACCCTTTTCAGTAATTCGACATGCAGGGTTCAGCTGTGGGTTCAAAAACAGGTTACAACTGGCTAGTCATTGTGATCTTGAAATGCCAACTGTGCCTTTAAGTATGTTATATAACCTATTTTTTGGTTTCAGTTTTCAAGTATGCCATCATTTCAGTGTTACTTAGATTTCCATATATTTTTTAATCCAAACAAATCTGACCTCAATCATAAGGTTCCATGGCTCCAAATAGCAGAGCTTTTCTAATATTTTATTTTGAGTGCCTATGTTCAATACTTCATCACAGAGATATGTGCTGCAGACAGTGCCAAATACGGTGCCAGGGATGTCCTCAATTATCTTCAGTGCTTACCAGGAGAGGGCTCTGTTCTGCATACCATACACAGACACAAGTCCCACTGAAATTAGTGCAAGTTTTGTCTCCAAAGCTTGCTTAAAATGAAGGTGGCTAAGTGCAAAGGAAAATCTGCATTTTTTCAGCTGCCTGTGCAAGCATAATGAAGTGTGCTTGATAATCTTAATTTGTATCCTGTCATTACACCAGGATCTTCTTTTCTTTCCTGGGAGAGACCCACTTTGCTTCCTGTAAGATACCTTTCCATCATGTTTCCTGGAAGTTTCATGAAGTTTCATTTAAGTAGTCTACAGAGCTGACACAGAGGAAATGTCAGGCCATATGTTTTTGTTTGATGATCGATGTGTTCCCTGGTCATTGTGGGATACAAAATCTGTGTCTGCCCTGATCAGGGCTAGCACACAGATCTTTTAGCTTCTTGTCCTAGTTTAGTTCTCACCAATTAATGCTCTCCTGAAAAATGCCCTGGTCTGGTTCAGATTGTGGTATGGGTCAAGGACCATTCGTGGTGCTTTGCCTAGTCCAGGCATGAATCCTATGCTGGAGAATGAGAGAGGTGAGAATGAGAATTTTGGCCTTACAGAAACAGTGTTCTGACAGATGGCCTTTGGTCAGAAGACCAATCTTCAGAAAATTTCCTAGTGCAGATGTAGCCTGAAAGAGCTACACTCTCAGAGCTGTTCCAGAGACAACATTGGGTCAGGTTGTTGGGGAGGCAGGAGAAACGTCAGGGCTGGCATTACCTCACCTCCAGAGCGTCTGGCACTGTGGGAGGACTGAGGGTGTGCCCCACATCCATCCGTGTTTATTCTGGCTGTAGAACCTTGTTTCAGATTTCATTTCATCACAAATAAAATAAAGAGCAATCCTTGGATGATTTATAAAAATGTGAACATTTTAATCTGTACCATTAAATGTTTGTGCTGCTGCTTAGTGTAATTCCCTTGAATTTGCTTTTTAAATCAGTTTTATGACAGATGTACTTTCCTCACTTCTTATTACTTCTAGGAATTTCCACCATATTTTAAAACTTCTCTCTGGTTATTTTTATCCATTTACAAGATTCTTCAATGGACTAACTCTGAGATGGCCACCATAATATTCCTAAAAATCTATTTAAATCAGCGGCAAAATCTATGAGACATAAAATTCAGCATTTTGAAAATGGTTTTTGGTTACATATATAGGTAGCATAAACCAGAGACTTCATTTTACTGTCATTGATCAGAAATGGTCTGTGTAAGTCGGTATTTGTCTGTGTTAGTCAACTTTTAGGCGTGTTGAGGTTTCCAGTGAAACCAATAGCAAAGTATTCATCAGTATCATTGTCAGCAGGATAGAGCTTGTTATGCAATAAACTCAAATACAGATTCATACCAAGAACTTTTTACAACACTGTAACATTGTATCGTTGCTGTATTGCATTATAATATAATAACATACAGTCAGCAAAGAATTATTTGCCATAAGTTTTTTAACATGTTTTATAGGAGTAAAAATGTCATTGCCAAATGACGCTACAAATGACATTATATATTACCATTACACTAAAAATAACTCTGTTACTTCCAGAAGCATGATTGAATTCAATTCTCCTAGTAATATAAGATTAAATGAAGCTCAGGCAATTTCACTCATTTATTTGCAGGTGGTGTGCAATAGAGGAAGGAAACAGAGAAAAAACTATAAAATGAAAAGCAGAGATTCAAAAAAGTTATGTCAAAGAGTATTTTCAGAAAACCTGTTTTATTTCAAAGTACAAGTTCCTTTCTCCTGTTAAAATGTTCTGGTCAAAGACTTTGGACATTTCTGAACGTGTAAGTTACAGCTCCAGTATAATTTGTAAGTATTTACAGATTTAAACTGCTAGTTTATTTGCAGCACTGTCAGAATGGTAGTAGGCAGAAAGCCAGGCATAGCATTTAGGGACAATTACCCTTCCTTCAAGCAAGTATTGCAATGTTGTCTTGCATTGGATGCTCCTGATCAGACTCTTTGTGTTGCTTTCTGTGAGGACCTCATCCTCAATCTCAGAGATACCAATTAGAAATAAACTGGTTAGGTTATTTTAAAGGCATTTAATCAACAGTTGTAGAGGTCTGTTTTGTACATGTCTGTCAGTTAATCCTGAGGTTACACTCCCCATTAAATCATTCTTTATGCATTGAAATCTCAAGATACCCAGCAAGAGGAAAGTTTGTTTCATCGTGGCTGCGAAGTAATTAGTGTACTCTGAATGAATCAGTAATGTTCATGGTTTCTGCATTTTTCCAAAGGGTCTAGCCTGCTTATGTAATATATTAGTAGTTATTAATGTAGTTATTATATTTACATTTGGTTACTTATTAACATTTACTCATAATTTATACATTCTGCTTGGAGGTCCTTACTGCACCTTGTAAATGCAGAGGTAGGCATGGTCCCTGCCCCAGGGATCTCACCACTAGCCCCATGTAAACCACACAAAAGAAGTTACTAATATAATTTCCTCTGATGTGGTCATCCACTGATTGAAGTTGACGGAAAGAAGCACTTCAGTTCTAGTATTAACTGGAACATGCCTTGATGTATATCTGTAGATTTTGTGGGGGCATTTTTACTGTAATTACATTGGACTGCACAGATGATGGAACTGTCTTTCAGCAGAGAAGTAGCTAATTGTTCAATGTACTTTCTGAAACCCGCAGCTCTGAATTATAAGCAAGATAAGCAGATACTACTTATATGATATGTGAAACTACAGAAGGCCATGTAACCTTGTTTCATCTGACATAGCAGTGTTGTGATGCATCAAGAGCTATGAGAGCGACCTGAGCAGCACTCAGCTGTTTTTCCCAAATCGGACAAGCAGAGATTATGTGCCTTCTCAGTTTCACTTTTGGGATAGAAGAGCTTGTCAAACAGATGACTATGTGTGATTGAGTAGTGATGCAATGGTACATGCACATCTTTCTTGCCTTTAGTTTGCTTTTGGGCAACAGCTGTTCTGGGACAGGAAAAGGTTGCTTTTGACAGCAGTCTCCAAAGCTCTCCTGAGTAGTTTAAAACAGAAGGCAGATGTTCATCAAGGTAAATATGCTCTCTTGAACCTTTATCCTTCCTCACCCTTCCCATTATATTCTTTTCCTAGTAAGCGAATACTTTGCATTTTTTTAAGCAATTAAAACCAAATGGTGTAGGTTTTGCCACAGCTCCTAAGTTGTACTGAGACCTACAAGTATTTACTTCAGCCCAGTTTTCAGAACATCTTTGCTACCACCCTGAAAAAGAGGTAGCGGAGGAAATGGTCACAAGGGAGGTGGGCCACAGAAGAGAACAAAGCAATTAATGTAAATCTCCACTCCTTGCCCTACACCACACCACTTTATTAAAAGGTATACTAAGTTCTCTTCCTCCTCACCTTTTCCATTAGTTGACTACACGTGGGACTGACTGTTGCTGTTGAGCCACTAGCAGAGAAAAAGACCTGGATTCTCAGCGTGGCATGAAAAAAAGAGAGCTTTATTATTTTGATTCCAAGTTATATAGACTTTTCAGAGGTCACCCAGATTGGTCAGTCAGAAACCTCCCCCTAGGCCTGATTGGCCAGGCCTGAACTGTCCAAATCTCGAGACACTGTTTTAACAACATCCAAACCTTACCTTTGTTTATAAAACACAGGAGAAAGTTCTCATGGGAAAGACCTGTGCTAGCCACAACTGACTGTGAATTCGAGTGCATTATTAGCATTTGAATGGTCTCTACTGCTCTGTAAATGAGACTGAAGATTGAGCTTCATAGTAAAAAAAAAACAAACAAACAAAAAAAAAAAAACCCAACACATATATCCTAAAAGGCCTATGTTTCATTTTCCCTGCCTCATATCCTGTTCTGGGAAACCTTTTCTCCACTTCTGACTTCATAAAAGCATATAGACATCCTGAGATTTTTTTTTAAATACGTATTTTGATTGTTCACACTTTTGAACCGCTGAGAGGGACCAGTTTAAAACCTAAATTCTGTGGAAAGTTTTGCTCTGGAAACAATTATTTTTGTTGAGAACTATTGATGAGGTGATTACCTAACAATTCAGTAGGAAATTGAAGAGGAGGCAATTTCTGCGTTTTGAAAGATCATCAATAACAAGTGAAAACAAGTCATGTTTCTCCAAGAGAATTGTTTACATAAGAGTAGTTGTTGATAAATGAGCTTCAGATTGGGTATTAGAGGTACATAGTGTGCAAAGTGTAATAACAGTTTTTCTGCTTAGAGCTGATGAAGACTGAATAATTTACAGGCAATTTAGTCAACCTTAGCAGACAAATGGTAAAATCCTTATAGCAGTCCTCCTCATCATGTATCCTAATAATAATAATAATAATAATATTTTTTAAATAAGTATTAATTTTCCTTAAGTTTTGTTTTTCAAACAGGCAACAACTTTTGAAATAATTGCACTCTATTATGATTGGAGTCTAATATTGCCTGTCTGAGAGTGGGAATTAATAAATAAATACTTTCATACCTTAGGTAATATAAACCACAGTTATGATGCACAGATATATGGTATCATAGCTTTGCTCTAAGCAGGTAGGAATTAAGACATGGCCAACAGCTGGCAGCAAGAGGAGCTCCTGTTTCATTTGGGTAAACATGCAGTTAGTTATGCAAAGTCAGAAATTAATTGACTTTGATGAATTGGTAAGGAGGAGGGCAACCTGTGCTGGAGCTCTTTCCTCATCCACCAGGTTCCAGATGATGGGACAGAGAAGTTTTCCCGTATTCCTTCCTGGAACCCTCAGTTCTGAAGATGAATGGTAACAGCATCTATGTCAGAGTGCCAGGAGAAAATTAGGGATGTTCTCATATCAGATTTGCTTTCATACTTTTGAAAGTTTAAAAAAAGTCTTGATGTGATGAAAGACTTTCAGGAGGAAAGGATTAGGAGAGAGCAGGTGAGGCAGTAAGCTCACTGAGGTATCAAGGACTCTTCTTACTTGCCTTGCTGGGTATCATGCATGCTGCTCTAAATGAACCATAATGTGAAACAGGATTTATAGAAGTGAGCAGTACTGCTGGAGTAATTATACTTTCTTAAAGGAAGTATTTATTACAAAAAGGGATTTGTTTCAGTGATTATTCTCAAGTAGAACAATCTGGAAAAGCAAAGCAATACTGCCCTGACATACCTGCTAGTTCCCTGTAGAGAGGAAAAAAAAATCAGAAAAAAGACTTTTCTCAGTCTCTATAAGTAGAAATGTGGTGGGTTTTTTCCCCCTGTAGTCACTAATATTTGGATGAAAATTCGAGTCCGGAAAACTAGTCTCTGTAATTTTAATTCGGGAAGTGCTTGGCAATTTACATTCTTGCAGATTTTGATGATGGAGAAACAGGCCTGAAGAGCAACATTAAAAAAGATCTTTGGCGGGAGAGAGTTCTTGCTCTGAATTCTACTGAGGTTCTGTAATATTTGCAGCCTGTATTACTATCTGCAAGAAATGCTCATGGAAGAAGGAATTACAGTCTTTAGCAGCTGAGTTTAGTGAAATTTATAATGCTGACATAACAAGGTGTTGACATTGGCCCATACCTTTTCCCCTTGTAATCACCTTCTATTTGAAGTGACTCAACAGGTATCACATTTGTATCGCAAATATCACACCTGTAGTTTGTACACAAATGCTTGAGAGATTTATTGCCCTTATTATATTTAATTCTCTAAATTATATTTGTATTTCAGTTAAATTAGAACTTTGTGTCGGTTTAGCAAGATTATTAGATAGCTTAGTAATACTTCACATTGAGCAGAATTTCCTTTGCGATTAAGGCACCATTCTTTATGCTCTAATTTAGTCTCTTGAGTACAGCCAGTTGATTTTCTGTCTTTTTTCTCTGATTTTTTTTTTATTTTAGTTTTGGTATCTTCCACTCACATTGTAAACTAATTCCATTAATATCATCAGAATGTAGAAGCTGCATTTAATTAAAAGAATACTTAACAGTTTTTAGATATTTTCCTGAAATTATACGTCAGAGATGTAAAGTGTACCCCTCACAATGTGCATAAGTATTTTTGCCATTATTTTATGGAAAACAAGGAAATAAGGCATGAATAATTATTTTCAGGAAACTACAAAATCTGAGTTTGCAGATCTTGCAGAGGTCCAGGGCTTTGGTTACCCAGGTACCACATATCATCAGGCTGTAAACAAATCCTCTGTTTACAGAAGAGGCAGGTGGTGAATGCTGTCAACAAGACTTCTTACACCTCCATGGGAATCCTAACTTAGTAATTGCCCCAGTTGTTGGGCAAGTTGTAAACAGTAAGTATATGAGAAAACACACATGTCAAAAGTCAAGAAAAGAGGAAGAAGAAAACCTCAGACATGGAAAAAAGAAATCTTTCAGATATCAACAGGTTAGTGGCTATTTCATTCTACATGTTTATTATAGTCACACTAAGATTACTGAAAGAGGAGGGTAAGTCTGCAGCATCAGAAGTCTTAATCTGAAAAATCTTCCATCAGCTGCAGTACTGGCTTCATGACCTCAGGATGTTTATCTGCGGACAGCATGATTCTGGAAACCAGAAATTGACTTCTCCCCTTCAGGTCCCATCTCCTATGCCCTGTAGTAGCTGGTTGGGGGAGCTTGTGGGAAGAGTACACTGCTGTCACTCAACAGTGGTCTTTCTGGCTAATTAAAGAGAAGCACTGACAAGCTCTGAAAAGAACCCTGTCAGCCCCCATCAAATAGAACAGTGTGACATATCACATGAGTCCTGAGGTAAAGCTTTTAAATAAAAGAAAGAAAAGTCAAAGATGGGCAGACAAAATCCTCAAAGGGTTAATGGGATGATCCTACAGAGGCAGATAAAGGGATGCTAAACATGGTTCTGTTTTTCTCTAGCTTCCATGTAAAAGTTTTCATATGTGTCACAGAGATTTATACAACTGAAATTAACACTGCTGTGGGATAACAATAGAGACTTCCAGATTTATTCTTGCTGTGGGAAATAAAATATGTATCAGTCTCTAGGGTGGGGCTCTTGTTATATTAGGTGTTAAATGACCATCTAATGAAAATGAAAGAACCTTCCTGCAGAACTTCAAAATTAAGGGTGCAGGAAAACAAACATAGAATATTTAAAGTACTTCCCCAGGGTGGAACAATTCCTCGGTACCATTAGCTGAAGCAGAAACCATGCCTCCTGTCAAACCATATTGGCCCTGTGGTATCGTGCATCCTAAATAGGGGAAGTATGATAAGTGTGAATTTTCATTCTCAAACTATTAGGCTATTGTTTTCCTAACTTTCAGAGT
This sequence comes from Lichenostomus cassidix, assembly GCF_008360975.1. Taxonomy (NCBI): domain Eukaryota; kingdom Metazoa; phylum Chordata; class Aves; order Passeriformes; family Meliphagidae; genus Lichenostomus; species Lichenostomus cassidix. The sequence continues at coordinate 57,081,811 of NC_139483.1, forward strand.
TACAGAATGCACTCTACCTCCCCAACGCCCCGCCATGAAGGTGCAGAATTACTTCTGGTTTGTGTTACCAATTGAATTATGGCACTCTAGGCTGCATTTCTGTTACAATTACCAAATTGTGAATTGACAGTCATGTACCTTTTTGCTACAAGTATCCTTGTAAATATGTGTTGTTAACTGATTTAAAAAATCACAAGGGCTAAAATAATTTACATAGATGAACAAGCCAGCACACATGGCTTGAGCCACATGCTGCAGTATACTTCAGTTTTAAGAGAGCTGAATTGCTCCCACTGTAGATCTCAATTTCTGCTCAAAGCATTTAACCAAAGAAAACATCACAAATTGTGAAAGGCCTCTTCCTTATTCATAAGTCACATACCTTCTTTGCAGTACCTATCATTTTTGAGTCAGAGGGAAGACCATAAAATGAGAAACTATCCTTATCTAAGAGATTAAAAACTGGATAGAAGCTCAGTCATAAAACTTGGGGCACTTGTCTCCATTCAGCTTGCATTTCTGCGTGAATGATGGAGGAACGAGGGTAGAGGACTGAAGAAATTAGTGTGAGTAAAAAATACTGCCCTGGGTTAATTTATCACTAGGGTTTATGTCTTTGCTAGTTTTTCAAAGCACTACCAACTTTTCCAAGAAGCATGAATGGTCAAGACAGCTTGTGTCATGGAATCATAGAATCAGAGAATGTGCTGAAGGGACTCATCAGGATCATTATTCCTATTCCTGGCCCTGTGTAGGAGACCCCAAGAATCGCACCATGTGCCTGAGAGTGTTGTCCAAACACTTCTTGAACTAAGACAGGCTTGGTGCTGTATGGTCAATAATGCACAATAGGCTTAAAGGGCTGGTGAGAACTGGCTCCCAGTTTATCTGGAAAAGTACCTATCTGCCTTAGCTAGCTGGAAGATTGTCTTCAGCATAATTTAAACTCATACTTCTGGAATTACTGAAAAATAGCTTTTTCACCCTGCTTGCCTAAGTAGCTGCTTCTACTAAAAATTTTGTCTGGAGTCTTTAGTACCTCCCTCTCCATTATTGCTGGTACCATATTATTTTGTTTTCTCTAATATGGATATTTCTGATTAAAGAAAAATCTTGTAAACCAATCATCCTAGGTCTTAAGGTCTACACTGTACTGAAAAACTCTATATTTGATTCCTATATGTGGGATATTTAATATTTTGGTACATCTTCTAATATTCTTATTGAAGCTGAGCTTTTCCCCATTAGAGTTGCCTTAAATAGACTCATTAAAAATCATTTTAAAACCAGCAACACATAATTTTTGGTGTGGAAAAAGCTTTTGAAAACATGCAATTCTAATTGTTGGTTTAATCTAAAATGAGTTGTAATTTTATGAATGTGAGAGGTCCAAAGTGTTTTTTGGCCTCCATGAAATTCTTCATTTTGTTTTAATGAAATATAAAGCTGTTTTACTACTAAGGCTATTCAGCCTTTTGTTTTCTTTCCATCACCATAATACATCTCTTTTGCCCTTCAACACAAAAAGTTGTTTAATTTCCATCCATGCACTGAAAAATCCAACTGAAAAGGATTTTTATAAATTCTTGTGCTTAACCCTATTTTCTTTTCCTTTAATTTAAAGTCAGAGATTTTAAAAACTGCAACTAGTAAAGTCACCAGGAATTGTTTAAATATGAATAAACCCCATTTTTCTCACTTACATTGGAACTAGATGATCTTTAAGGTCCAACACAAGCCATTCTATGATTCATTAAACTAAGACAAAGGATTTGTTTGATAAGGAAAAATGATGGAGTCAGGTTCTTTAAAGTTATAGTATAATATGAATAATACTGTGTCTCTGAAAGTGCTTTGTTATTAAGCTGTTTCTCAATCACTTCCACAGTGTAGAAGAGAGTGGTCCTTTTATTAGATTTATTATGGGTATCAACAAAAAATTCATCGGATTAAATGATGGGACCATCCTAAGAACTTTTATAAGATATTTTTCTTCAGCTTTTAAGCAGTTGGGTAAAATGGTGCATAAGCAGTGCCCTCAATGTTCAGTTGTCCTGAAATTAGACCAATTTTATCTCTCATGGTAGAGGTCCTTGCACAAGAACCTGATATTATAATTTCTGTCCCTGGCAGCCACCACCACCAGGCCCTGAGATTCAGGCAGGGTATTTTTAGTAGAAAATTCAGCAAAACCAGGAGATCTGAAAAGGTCTGATACGTTTTCTGCAGTGAGGTGCAGAGCTACTGCCCTGAAACTGTGATGAGATGGCCAGTCATATTTTGCCAGCTATTTGGAGAGGAGGGTACTCAGGACTTAGCAACAGAGCACTGTACAATTGGAAATGCTGATCAGTAAGACAGCCTGGTCTTCTACCAAAACTCATACCAGACAATTCAATAGTTTTAGCTACATTAGCTCTTTTTCTGTAAACAGTACCCTAGGTTTCAGTGGATCTCCTCAGACTGTCTCACAGAAGCAAAGCGCAATCTGGCACAGGAGAGAAATTCTTTTAAATCTCCACTTTATTGCCAAATTCTTTTCGTCTTGGAGTATGTTAACACTATAGAACTACATTTATATTAAGGCAAGCTTTATGCCATGATGGAGCTGTGAAAACAAAATTCAAAGGCATATCCTTAATGTTGAAAATGTTCGCCATGGATGGACTGCTTTTGTTTCTTTCTAATAAACAAGTCTGAAACTGCTTTGAGTTGTGAAAGGAGATAGATTTCACATTATAAAAAACCACTGAAATTATGAAGATGAGTGCTAGAGAAGATGTTTGGCAATTTCATTAGCATGTGCTTCCAGAAGGAGAGTAGGATGTCCTAGCATAGAAGGGAATCTTAGAAACATTTCACAAAACACTTATCTTTTAAGCTTTCCTAATATTGATGAAACCTGAATTAATGGGAGAAACTAATACCTTAAAAAGTGGGGTTTTTCCCCACTGCATATGATCCATAATACTTAGAAATTAAACAACCAAAGAACCACTTATTAGCAATCATCCAAGAAAAGGAATTAGCATAACATAGCAGCTCTGAAAAAAGAAATCAAAACCCCACCAGAAGCGCAGGATAGGAAGTTCTGGGCCACTTGATAAAAATCAAAGGCAGTATTACCATTGATTTCTGCTGGATCAGAATTTCACTCAGCATGAACTTAGAGTAAGCAAAACTAAATTATGTATATGCTAGCTAGGCCAGGATGTAGTAATTTACACTTGTGCTGTGTCATTGATGCATCAGCATATGTACAGTGCAAATTCTGTTTGTATTCTAGTTAACATAGATAGTTGCAGATCCCTCCACAAATTACATGAATAGTGAAATCAAAGGCAAGTGCAACTAAAGATAGAACTGTAGCAAAACATCTGCATGAATAATTTCTGCAGTCTAGGTTTTTTTCCGTAGGACACAAACAGGTTATACTCACACACAGTGTAAATTTTGTGCTCTCGAAAGAAGTGCAGGACTGCTGTACACATGTGGCATTTGCATCCTGAACTGAGGAGTTTCATCCTCCTTTGTGTGTGTTTATAATAAAGAGACAACCTAAAGTCCATCATTATTGTGGGCTATCTTAAGTACACTTCCATGGCAGGAGAAGTGGAGGCAGACCACTTAGAAGCACAATGCTCAGAAAAGAGGATGAAACTGCTCAGTTTTGTCATCCCAAAGCAGATCTCCTCTTTGAGGAAGATCTCCTTAATGAAAAGGACCTCCACTTTGCCAGTCTTGGAAGTGTCCGTAAGATAGCCCATGAAAAACTACTAGTTTTGTAAGAAGAACAAGTGGTAATAGTGGCTAACAGCTTAACCTAAGATTTCCACTGAGGCAGCTCTGAGTTTTGTCATACCTATTCAAGGAAAATCTGTTTTCACAGGGCTGGAAAAAATATCAGAAGCCTTAGGCACAAATAAAGTATTATAACATGCAAATATCTTAGTATTCATTAACATCAAAACTACTAAATCATAGCATATATTTGTTATGTTGCACAGAAATCCACTATCTATATAAAAAATCCACTCCGTGTATAAAATTGGAGTTTAAACATAGTGCTGTATAAATAAAGCTATTAATGAAATACGTTTCCTACAAGTTTATATACTAAGACCAATAGGCAAGTGACAGAAGAATGGAACTAACAAAAATGTGCCAGTTAACTTCTTTTCACCTCCTATATTTCCCAGATTTTACCTTATTTTTTCTGCTTGCAGAACTGTACTGCAAATCATACTTTCCTGTGTGATTTGTTTTTAAATAAATAAAAAAGTTGCAAATTGTCAGGGTTTGAAGACTAAGGTGCTTTGGCTAAGAACTGTTGGCAGGGGTAGGCTTCACTTTGGATCCCACAAGCTATACCATGCAGGCTGCTACTTTAGTATATACCTTAAGCTCTGAGGCTTCCTGTTTTTTCCACAGATCTGCCTATCCAGCTCTCTAACATTTGCTTCTCTAGTGTAAATACATCATGTAAGTGCACGCTGTGTTAGCCTGTGAATTTATTAACCACATTACAGAGCAAAAATCAGAAATAGGGGGTTTTAAAAACAAAATCACCATGAAGTACTTACCATCTATTAGAGAGACGCACATGGTGAACATTCCACTGTATTCCAGTACGAGTGTTACATCTTGAAAACAATCACACTAATAGGAAACCCCGTTAAAATATTTTCCCACCACACAACCCTCCAGCCAGAGACTGTTTCAGGCAATGGTTTCACTTTTTAGTAATGATATTCTTAGCAGTCCCATTGTTCTAAACTAGTCCCACAGATATCTAATTTTTAGTAGGATAACACACACTGTTATAACATATCAGAATTTTTAACCAGAAAATTTCCCTCCAACTTTACAGACTTAAGGGCGCTATGTCACCATATGTGGTTTCTTGCATATTTCTGACTACTGTATTCTAGAACTAAACAAACTTTGTCACACCAGTGCTATCCATGACAGATTTCTACTGCCTGGTGGTGTTTATGGACAAGAAATGAGCAGTCTGTTTTAACTCATCAGAAAGTGACGCTAATGAATAGGCTTAAAGCCTCATCTGTTTACTAGTATTTTATTATTTGTTAAACTTGACTTACGGTCAGTGCCGTTCTCACCACTCTGCTTAGCTAATGGCCTATCAACATTTCCATTAGAAACTCTTTTTGAGAAGTCAGTGGCTTAGCTGAAAATTTACAATAGTGGTGCCGACCTAGAATACTAGTTCCCAGATGTGGTTTGAATATTTTTATTAGATTTTTAATATGAATGTATGTATATGAATTCTAGTGAGGAATGTTAATGGTCTTATTTAAACCAGACAGTCATTGTACAAGTTTCAGCTCCCTATGATTTAGCTGGTGCACCTTGGGCTTCACAGGCAACCTGTATTATTTCAGTTTCCACGTTCTTTGAAGCAGTGAGACGCCTTAAATCAAAAAGCAGGGTTCTGATATCTGCTTGAAACTGGTCCCAAGTACACTCACAATGTTCATGAACACTGCAATGGGCCAGTTCAGACAGCACTGCCAAATTCGCAGCCGTTGGGGACTTCCTGATGTTTGTTAGTCCTATTCCAGTGTCATGCGGTGTGCAATATGAGCTGCTTCTTGCTGAGTGCAAACTCCAAAGTGGCGTCATGAGCCCTCTGGGGAACATAGACATCATCCTTTTTATTAAGGACCTGGCTGGGACCCATCACACATTCTGCCCACTTCTTATTTAAGAAGAAATGTCTATGTGCTCTTTCCTTCCCTCTTTCTTTAAAAATTAAGTACTGTCATCACTTTTGAATATTCTTCTCCAACTACCAAATCCAGAACCTGTCAGGAAAGTTCTTCAACTTTTATAGGTGCAGAAATATTTAGGAAAATAATGAACTGCAGCCACAGTGGTCCAGTCTGACTGAAGGGCTGTGCAGCCATAACAGCACATTCATCACAAAGCAGAGGCAGCTGACGCTAACAGGGCTAGAAGACTAAAACCCCTTTGACATCTCTTCCCCAGGTTAATCTGCATCGACTGAATTTTCGGTATGAACAAATGGTTTTGAAACTACTGGTTTTCGTGAAGCTGCTGGAAAAGCAGCTGTCCTAGGGATACCATGACTTTCTCCACAAACATGCCCTGACACAATCCAAGCATGAGCTACCGTGGATCCAGCAAAGGACAACATGGCTCGTGAAGGGTCTAGAAAACATGTGTTATGAGGAGCAACTGAGAGAGCTGGATTTGTGTAGTCTCTAGAAGAGGAAGCTCAGTGGGGACCTCATTGCTCTCTACAACTCCCTGAAAGGAGGTTGCAGTGAGGTGGGGGCTGGTCTCTCCTGCTGTGCCTGCAGTGAGGATCAGAGGGAAAGGTCTGTGACAGGGAAGATTCAGATTAGATATTAGAAATTTTTGTTGTTAGGGTGGTCAGGTACTGGAATAGGCTGCTCACCTGGTGGTGCTTTGGAGGTGTCTGGATCTGGCTCTGGGTGATGTAATTTAGGGGTTTAGGGGTTACAGTGGCAGTTTGGGGTTGGCAGTTGGACTGGGTTAAAGGGCTCTTCCAACCTTGGTGATTCTATGATTCTGTGATTTTGGTAACTGTCAATATGTGGCTTTTGCTAATGTGAGGATTGCAAAATGAGTAGTTCATTTCATTCCTCATTCAATTTGAAAAACCATGGCTCAGTTAAACAGTGTGCCTATAAACATGTTTTTTTCTTTGGAGATAAAAAATACCTTTTTCCTTGGAAAACAGTAGCATTAGTAAGGCCACAGCTTGATGTTACATTTGAACCCTGATTCTGGTTCCAAGATCATGGACATGACAAAAGCTTAGGCAGAAGTAAGGTAGCACCAGGTGATAAGAGGAACAAGCTTCACTTGGGGATTCTTCCGGTACTCCTTGTTGCATCAAATGAAAGGGAGGACCCATGGTGTTGTTTTGGAATTTACCTTTATCAAGACCTCTTTAAGTACAGGACCTCATCTAGGCAGTGTGTCTCTAGTACAGCACAGCTTTAACCTTCGCCATGACCCTATTTCCAAGTGCAAATAGGAAGCAAATCATAGCTGAACGCCAGACAGGAGTGTCAGGAATGTGGGTCTTGAAGCTGGAGGGATTCTCTCATGTTGCTCTGTGACGACATGATATACAGGTAATTCAGAAAGTAGAAGCTGTTATAGAACCCAACCAAAGAAAAAAATTCTGTACTGGAAGGAAATGAAAGGAGATGAAAGAAAAAGAGGGTCTGTTTAAAAAGCTAATTGAGTATAAATATCATGTTTATAAAATAAAATAAATGCTCAGTTAGACCTTCAACTTTAGGTCTCAGAAGATGAGAGAAGTTGAAGTGCTCCATTATGCCAGGCTTGCTCGAACACCTTTGCTGTTTGAGGCTGCCACAGAGTTTTGTTCTTGCCCTGAGAAGCAGGGCAGCCACATGCTCAATGTGAGGCTGTTGCGCAATACTCCAACAGCAAGCGTTGGGAGCCCATCCGAGTTATGGGCCCACATTTTGTCATCCTGGTTCACAGGCTATAAATAAACATGTAATTGATCCCTCTTCGCAGAACAAACTAGATGCCTTCTGGTGTCAGCTTGAAGTTAGAAATAAGTTTCTCATTTTCTTTGCAAATATTCAAGAGCAATTGACAAATTTTAGTTGGTAAGGGCAGCACCATTTATTTCTTTAATAATAAATGGATAATGGAGTTAAATAATGATTTCACAAGCTCTTTGAAATACTTTTCCAATTTTTTTTTCTTATTCATAAATTTAAGATATTAATTTCTATTTAGTTACGACTTCTTGACCCTTCTGGTTACTTACTTGCTTTTCAAATCTTAGAACTTTTTTTGTCCTTAACTTCATGCAAGGCATTTTCTGCAAGAGCCTTGGACTTTGGCATAGTCTGAACTAGTTGGAAATAGATCTCCTTCCAGGTACACAGCAGAAAACCCAATTGGTTTTAAGCATTTGTGAAGACCACTGATGGTGTGCTGCATATTGTTGATGTTCAGTGCCTTGGCACTTTCACAGAGAGCAAAGAGAAATACTAGATACCTACTGCATATGGTAGGAAAAAGAATTAGGAAGATGAAATATGTAATATTTAGAGGCATTCAAGCTGAAACCCACATATTTTCAGATATAAGGGATGTTTGTCACTGGAACAAATTCCCTGAGGATATAAAACCTGAACCATCTCTTTGCGTCTTTCTAGACAAGTCTTGATGCCGTAGTCAAAAACATTATTTTGCTCATGAATTGCAGCTACATGTAATTATGTAATTTATGTGCTTCTGGGGTGATCAGCCATCATTTTTCCTTTTGAATTTTAGATTTAAAGTCTATGAATCTTACACATTTGTGGTAATATGGATGATAATAATGGTAGTAACAAAAATTTGATGGTTTAGTGACTGCTAAGATTCCTGTCGGAATGATAATTTTAATACTGCTGAGAGTTTTTGTTTTGTTTTATTTGAGGCACCAGTTTATCTTAATTAATTTACTTGAGTAAAATAAATAGGATGCTTTTTTAAAATGCTTTGATGTTAATTTGATGTTAATTACGCATTATCATTTCTCTACATCTTTCCAAGTAGCCTAAGCATAATTTAGATCTAAATGATAGCCAGTTACTTGGTATAGGATATATCTAGCAGACTCTTTCTATAGAGGAGGGAAGGTTTTGCATCTGGGTTTACCATGTGGGTTTTGGAAATGTAGTGCAACCACAGTGGTGGGAATTGCAATGGCAAATGAAATTCTGAGCCCAAACAGAACTCGCAACAACCAGAGAATGTTCTAAAGAATATTTTCATGGCTGGCCTGAAGATTAATCCCTAGCACTCAGAGGACAAGGCATGCATGAAACAGGTAGAAAATTCTTTTCCCTTTAACAGAAACACCAGGAGCCTTGCTTCAGGATACGTGGGAATTCAAAGTAGTGAGCTTTGAGCAGAATCCACTCCGTGCCTTAACAGCAACCCTGTAAAAGAGCATTATTGCTACTCTTTCTGTTATTGCAAACAATTATAGCAGGTCTGGAAAGAAAACTAACGGAAAACAAACAATCAAGTTTATCAGTCTGTTTTATTTTATCTATTTCAGTATAATTGCTACTACAATGTACATACTCTGAGCAGTATATAAATGTTTTAATGACCAGGACAGAGGGTTACTAGCTAAAGGACAATTAACTGGTTACCTCCTAAGTCGCCTGTTACACATTTACATCTGGAGGGAAATTATGCTCTAAAGGCTAAGCCTGCAAAGGGCTTCTAGGCAACACAGGGCTCTGTTCTGCCTAATCTCAAGCATCCTAGGGCCAAAGCATAAAAAGAAACTTAGGCCTTGTAATTCTTTCCATGGCAGTGCCCGCCTGCCTCAGTGCCTGGAGGAATTCACAGCAGGTGGCACACTGAGCAGGGACCATGGTGTGTGGTAGCTGTCAGTACTTTCTAGGGTACTGATGCTTTATCCTGGCTGCAGGGCAGCAGGACTGGTAGTCTCCCCTCCTGGAGTGAGGTACCTGGAAAAGGTATCTTCTCTTTCTTTTTTCAACAACCAAGGATTAGTTGTTTAATGCTTCCTGAAGACCTCACAGGAGAAGCTGATGGTACCCCTTATGTTTCAGGAATCTCCCAGTCTGGAAATATACCGGAAAGAGCAAGAAGCCCTCAGAGCTGTGCTTGTGTAGGAGCTTCTTTTTTACATCTATTGCTCTTACTGGTGAGCTGCCCCCAAAGGCTTTGCACAGTCATGTTCAGAGGCTGCATGCAGCAGAATCTGCAGACTTGACAAAACATATATGCAAGAAAGATGCGCGATGTGGGATGTTTAGCACACCAGAATTTTCTCAGATGTTTTAGAATGTCTATTAATCTTCCTGAAGGGCAATAGTTTGAGGCTGAAATCAAAATACAACAGAGTGAAGTGAGAGACCTAATGGAACATTTACACTGTGAAGAGGGAGAGGAGAAGAGGCCAAGTACCCAGAACTTGAACCAGAAGTATCTCTGATAGTGAAAGTTCACTATCTTGCTCCTTAATCAAGTACACGCTGTAAAAATTATAGGTGAAATAAAGTGGACTATCTAAAGAGGCATTTCAATAAGTACAGTCTTATAGCTGATGACTATCATGCATCTCATTCCTTCTTTATCATTAGTCACCCAGCGCCTTCAGCACTTTCCATTCTGGGTTCAGTATCTTCTTTTCCATCCTCAAGAAAATGTTACAACAGCCAATCTAGAGGCTACACTGGGAGACTAAAATAGATATTTTAATCTACTGGCCTAAATAAAGGAAAAGTTTGAGTACAGTCAGACATGTTGGCAGGCCATGTGAGGTAAGGAAGAAAGCTCTGGTTTCCAGTCTTACTACTAGTAATGGCTTCATTTGAAAACCTGGAGTCATTTTAAGAGGAAGGAATTCATATTCCAGGGTGTGCCAGTAGCCTTGTATCTGAAACAGGGAGATAAAGGATAAAACCAAAGTTGCATAAATAGTATAACCAATACCAGTCTCTTTGGTGGCCATAGTTTGGCTAGGCTTGAATATTTAAGGGTGTTAAAGAACTGGCTACCAGAGCAAATCTCATTTGAGAGCCCAGTGAGGCTACAACTAATTTGTAAATCCCGTTGAGCTTCAAGAATGAGAAAATTAGCAACCTGCTTAGTCCTGTAAAAAAAGTTCCTGTGCATATCCAATGGCAGTTTTTTGGCTGTTTAGAAATTTTAAAACAAAAAAATTTAAATAGCATTGGGCAAAAACTGAGAAGGAGGTTGAAAATCTCTGTGGCAGACAGGTTCTTCATGGCTGTAGCTCTGAAGTGGATCTGTGACACCACCTGTGAATTTCTCACATCCATGCTTAGACCTGAAAACTGGCCATGTTTAGATCTGAGTTGTTCACTGAATAAAAATGGTAAGTTCCAAGATCCCATACCCATTGCAAATAAAATAAAGAGAGTTTTGAATGCATTAATTCTGTTTACTAAATATATAACCAGGCCTACTAGTTCTGGGCATTGAAAAACCTGGATCCTAACAAAATCACAAAGTTCTTTTAGAAACCCTAACAGGTAATGGGATCTTTTCATTGCCCCTTTTTCTCTTAGGGTCTTTTTTCCCCCGCATTTAGTACCTGCTTAATTTACACCAGAAGAAGATTCTTGGCAAAGGAGTGGCTGGAAAATCACATTATTTATTTAAAAAAATTTAAAAATAATCCTTTCAAATGTGTGTCATTTTAGGGCTTACAGTTCCTGGAAGAACTATCTGAATATGGTACAAGTGGGAAAGCAGACCTATGTTTTGTCTCCTAAGAGTTAACTCTTTCTCAGGGGAAGACGAAAGGATGCTGTGAAAGCATTGCCAGTGCTGTGCTGGGGAAGTATAGAAAAGACTTCTCTTGATCCCAGTGTTATAAGAAATTCTCCTGGATCAGACAAGAAGGGAGGCATTGCTTTTCTCCCTTTCTTGAGCACTGGGGCAGCCAAACTGTCTGCTTACACAGGCAGGGAATTGCACAGAACTGCCTGCCTTCACTTCCTTAGCCGGGTGTCATCTAGGGCTAGGAATACACATTGTAGGAAACTCCTTGAGTTGCTTCCTTATTTATATTGAGGCTCTGCAGTATCCTAAACCAGCCAAAACCTGCAAAGTACAAGCTGGCCTTGAGTGTTATATTTCAAATAATGCACAACAGTATTCTTTCAGAAGGGACATCCTCTCTTCTGTAACTGTGTCATTCCTTCTGCTATTAATGGGAGCTGCTAAAGAGGGAGGATAAATCTCAGAAAACAGTGACTACAGCATGACGCATGTGCTTACTTAGGGGGTTAGGCAAATGCAGTCTGCTTTTTCTCTCTTCAGGGGCCACGGAACAGCTGAGGGACATTATTATTTCCCAGGGCCATCAGAAGTGAATCCAAAGGTCCAGCAAGTATTTTCTTTTCACTCTGTACTTGTTTCGTTATCTAACTCTGGCGAATTTTTAGTTCAATGTCTTTAAAAACCTGAAAGGAAAAGTACTCCTGCCATTATTGCTATTACAAATTGCCAGTGATGTTAAGTTGAAGGCTAAGCCATACTGGAAGTTGTAAGCATCATGAATTTTCACCTGTCATAGATAAAAGAACACAATGGTTTTTAAGTTTCAGGGAACAAATGAGAAATTTTCAAAACTTTATAGTTTTTTTATCCCACGGGAAAATATTCAGGGAAATGGAAACTCCCAATTGGAACACCAGTTCAGTACAATATTTTGGGGATCTCTCCAGCCCAAAACTTGATTTCCCAACCAAAACTAGAGAGAAACTGAAGGATATGATGAAAAGAGAGTGATAGAAACCCCCAAACAGCAAAGAGCAACTTATCAGGCACAGAGGAAGTTGTTGACTAAGTACCCTGCTCCAGTTAGTGTTTACTTTGTACATAAACGTAGATAAACCAGTAATTATCTCTTTTATTCATCTTAAGCAGCCAAAACTGCAATGACAGGTCCCTTTTGATTTTCTTTACCTGATTTTATGAATAGAGCTTCAGGGAATCTGAAGTTCATGACGGGAACATTTATGAAAACTTTACAAGTTTCATGGTACAAGAAGCATGCTTCCTGCCCAACTGTATGGCAGGTGTTTAATTTTTAAATTGAAAATTTATTGCAGTGGGATAGTCTGCAGCATGACATTTTTTCCCAATACTAAACCCAAAGATTTCCTACCAAAAAAAAAAAAAAAAAGGCAAAGTGAGCCTTATCAGAAACCAGGACGGTCATAATTATGATTGTCAGGATCCTCAAAATTAATTACAATTTCAAGCTGTGACAGAGCCTAAAATAGCAAGAGCTGCTGGTGATCCAAAAATCACTCACAGCATGTCCAAGCTAGTATTTGGCAGAGAGCATATGCAACTTAAAAAAAGAACATAACCCTTTAGGCCCATGCAAGCAATTAAGCTTTTTGTGGAAATGTCAGGCCATAAGTATGAAAAGACCTTTCAATTGTTTATACACAACTTTCCTCTAATTAGTGAGAACTGATTTTAATTTTTGCCCCTTCATTTTTCAAGTAAGACCAGATGGCCTAAAGTTTGGAGGGCAGCTGTTCTGTTCAAAACAAAATAAAGAAAAAAAAGGAGATGGTTCTTGCCAAGTCAGACTCCATGATTCTTACAGTGAGGGGGTACAAGTAAATGCCAATCAGCTTAGCAGCATTGAGAGATACGTAAGGAACTTAGCCTGAGAGCTCTGCTGACGACGTAAAACAAGAAGACATTTCCAGAAGTGTCTGTCAAACAAAGTATAAAAATAATCAGAGGCTGTTGGCACAAGTTGCTGTGGCTCTAGCTGATGTTTAAGTGGATGAAATTTAACAGCACTTTGATAACTTTAATTTCATTTTTGCAGTGCTTCTTGCTAATGTTCTAAATGCAGTGATCAGTGAGGTAAAAATAAACCATGATATGACTATGTTTTATTAGAGCTACCTCAAAAAACTAATAGGGAGGATTTTTCTTTCATCACACAAACTGGTAAATTGCTGCTGTCATATTAACCTGTGCTTTCTCTGCCATCTCTCCACAGCTCTGTTTTTCATGTGAAAGAGAGTGACTTATTCCACCTCTGTCTCCATCCAGTTTTCCTATACCTCTGAGCCTAAAACAACATGCTTTAAGTCTTGAGTGTGATGACCCCAAAACTGACTGACTGAAAAATAGGTTAGTAAAATGCAAAGCAAATGTCACCTAGTGAGGAGACAAAACCATACATTTTGCTCCTGGAGTCTTTCCTTTGCTTGGATTTGCTAGAAGAATGCTAAGCCAGTCTCCTGACTTTCTAGGCTTCAGTATGTAAATTGAGATCGGTATTTATCCAAGCATTGGAGAATGAGGAGGTTGCACTAGATATTAGTTGTTTGAAATCCTTGGGTAAGAGACTGCTTATATAAATGCTATTGACAATCCATTTATAAGAAGAAATACATAACACAATGTCTTTTAAACATCTTCATGCAGTTCTGCTAAAAAATGCCAAAATACAGTATCTTATTTAGATTTTTGATGATGAATCCTCAAAGGTTATTGTGTTATTCGGAGCTCTTTCTAGAATTAAGATGAGTTATCTTTGAGTTCACTTTGCCTCTGTTTCCCTTTACATCTCTTTGAATTGGAAGCTCTTTGCAGCAAGGACTATTGTAATGTGTCTGTGGTACATAATGAGTTAATCGTATTTTGGCCTTGTTGGCTCTGCCTTAACACATAGCGCTAAAAATTAATCAATTTAGTGCTTAGATTTACAACTGCAGTTTGATGGAAAGTTAGAGTCCAGGAGACAAGTGATATCCTTTTACACTGGCAGAGCCTGCAGAAAAGTGTTCCTCTCAGTAGGTCAAAGCAAGAAAAAAAAAGAGAGAGGGAATGCTTGTGATGTCAGTGCTCCTGCAATATAAAGCTGAGACAGAAGCATACATCTCCAAGAAACAAGTAATAAACGAGTGCTAAGAATATCAAATAGATCCCGTTGGATCCATGTGTTGATTGCAGTCTTTGTGAACATAGCCTGTAAGTGTTACCTTTCTCTTCAACTCCCATTAAATTTTGTTCCTTGTTCCCATTTCTTCCTCTCACCTGGTGTATCTTTATTTTTGTGATATGAGAAAGCTGAATATTAAAGTGATCTAGGACACATATAACAATATTTGGCTGATGACACAAAAGGAGGAAAATACTGAGTTATTGTTCATTTCACTACTAAAATTGCCAAAAGATGAGATCATCAGGATTCTCCCTGTAACATGGCAGCTGGGGACGCTTCAAGTCATTTTATGAGACTGGAGTGTCAGTATGATGAGCCATTTAGTCCTGTGAGAACTAATCACAACAATGTTCAGCACTCACATGGGCACAAAGGATGATTTGGCCACAGAGGTTATTAATTTGCCCTAAAAATCCAAAGAAATGCAAGTTCAAAACAGCGATGAGAAGCTGGCCAGTTGAAGAAGCAAACTGGTTGTTGTCTTGAATGAAAGAGTCGATAGTAGAGCTGTGTTTGAAATACCGCAGCCAACACAGTAACACAGAGTAAAAAGAACCTGGCTTGTTCTTGTGGCAGGTAGATATACTGTGAGGGCTGTCTGGAGAGTCTCTTTGTTCATGCTTACATTTAAGATATACTAGTATAGGAGCCCAAGGAGTTTGGATGTGCTCTGGAAAACGTGTCTCACCAAATCCTTCGGAAGGTGTTAAAGCACTGGCCATAGAGCATCTTTGCTGCATTTGGTAAGGGTCAAAACTAGGAAAGAAAGAGACTATTCAGTCTGCCTTCCTCCTTGGTTTGTCTGCAGAGCCTTCAAAGGAGGGATGCCCAAACAGAATCCCTTTCACACACATTGCTGAGAAGCAAGTAGATGGCAATGACTTCCATCCCTTAACACCAGCCCAGCCTGAGCCTGACCCAGCAACCCCAAAACAGAAATCTCTGTATCTCATTACCAAAACTCTGAACTATCCAACTCATTTGACTTCTCATTGTATAGACTATAAATAACTTGATTCCAGACATTGCCAGGTGGTGCAACAGGCTGAAGGCCACCAGAGAGGAGCATGTGCTCTAATCAAAGCCTATATGTGAAAGCTTGCTTTCAGCTTGTGTGTCCAGTGGTTTATGTTGAAGGTCACCTGCCAGAGGTGGAATTTTGCTCATTTCAATGGATGTTGGCTGCTTTTTGACTAGGGAAGTGTGTTTCCCTCAGACTTCAGAAGGAAAATATGGTACACCATTCCCAGGATTAGGAAAGCCAGAGGGCTAAGCAATAGCTCACAAATGCCAAGGAGCTGACTTTGATGTAGTGGTTAAGACTCCACAGGAATTCCAAGGCCAAATCCCATGGATCCTGCTGCTGGCACGCAGAGGAAGTTTTCCCTCTGGCTTCCTTGCTGTTCCCAACTTCTTTTGCCGAGGCAGCGCAGGCAGCAAGGTTGTGGGGCTGCCCTTGGCTCTCTCCCAGCACCTACATACTTGAGCCCTGGGCAGGAGGTGACCGACCACAAAAGGCTTCCTAAAGCTGCTCACAGCACAACTGACATATCCTTCACCCTGAACTTTCACTTGGTGGTCTCGCTGCTCTGTGCATTTGTTTATTGTCTTCTCACTAGCAGGCTCCATCTTCAGCATGGCCTGTGCTCCTGCAATGGCAGCTCTACCAGTTTGTCTGCTTTGCCCTGCTTATTACTTTCTCTGTAGCTATGGCTAAGGCAATAGATGTCGGTGGGGAATATCTCCTAAAGCCATCTTTCCTGTTTGCAAAACCTGCAGTCTTTCCAAGGCACATTTCTTTGCAATTTCCTTCATAGCAAGCTTACATCAAATTTGCCACCGTGGGGTTCTATATCCTGTGCTCTCAGCATGCAACAGAATGGCTTAGGACACTGCTTTCTTTGTTGGAATCGAGAAGAATTGCATTTTATTTTGTAATACATTCATGCAGCAGTGGAAACAAATGTTGTTGTAGTGGTTTGGATCATTTGCATGAACACGTCGTTCCTATGGAAGCTACATAGGTGCCCAATAAAGACAGAGGGATTCAGGAAGGCAGTTAGTAATGGCTAAATTATAGCAATGGTCTACAGTTGTGTCTGCCTTCTGTCCCAGTAGTAAGATACCTAGAGGATATGACTAAGATTAGAAGATGAGAAGAAAACATCCAGACAATTAATATAGACACACTGAAAGTATTGCAGTATTAGCAGAGCAAGTCCTGCTTAGGAAGGCTTTTAACAATTATCGACAATTCTTTAGAAAAGAGCCACAGTTTACATGTGCAGTCAGTTGCTTTCTAATTGCTACAGCAGGCTACCACTGGGAAGAACAAAGGAAATATTTAGCACATCGTAAATTCTTCTGCAGCCCTGCCGAGTGGCTGGAGTTCAGATTACAAGTTTATAACCAACATTTGAGAGCAATTTCTCCTCCACTTTGAGAAAGTGGGTGGGGAAGCTGTTCGACACTTTCTTCAAATGCCTGAAGTAATGTGTGTCTGAAAGAAATGCGGGTATAAAATTCTCTTCCACTTGTCTTTTGAATCAGGCTTGCAATGTACTGTTATATATTCAAATGCTAAAAAAAAACGCTTTGCTAAAAACCAGATGCATGTGCCATTGTTGTTCCTGTTGCTATAACTGTTAGCTTCCAACTTTAGCGCTGTTGCGGGTGATTTGCTGGAATCTTGCAAGCTGATCAGTAATTGCTCCCACCGATTCTTAGGGTCTTCTAAGAAGCCAATGCAGCAGGGAGATGTGTGCTGGTAACTGGAAGGGAGTTATTAGTCTCCTTGAGTCGGTACTTAATCATGTCCATGTCTCGTGAATGAGGTGTTGAGGTTCTGACAATTGTCAAGATATCATGATCTAGCAGAAAATAAGGTAGTGCCCTGGCCAACACAACCCCCCTTTTAATTGGAGTGCTAGGTGAATTCAGATGTTGCTTAAGTTTCTCCTAGCTTCACAGGGATAGAATATTCTCCATTAATTGTAATGAGAAATATTACTGTCTACTCAGCAGCTACCCGTGATGTAGAAGAGACGTAAGAAAGGGAACACATGTTCTGTGTAAGTCAGTTTGAAGCAGTTTCTCTGTTAATTCACTTCAGTTTTCTGAATTTCTCTTTAAAGAAAAAACTGTCTTAGAACTTAAGTCGTGTTAGATATTTGTCTATATCTACTTTGATATGTTTGCTTCTTTTTTATTTTTTTTAAGTGGGGTTTGTCAATACTTTGGTATGTCAGCCAGCACAGCATTACAACCCATGTTTATTTTCTTCCTCCCTCCGCAGCTGACTTCAAGATGAAGCACACATTGAGCTGAAAAATTCAGACTCCAACATGCCTGTAGCCAAATTAGAAAAGAAAATAGAAAAATGAGGGATTAAGTGTAATTCTTAAAAATCACTTTTCAGTGTTCTTAACAGTACTGAGTCTATGCCCTTTCCTACATGTATCTACATGTAATGTATTTTTTACATTGCTGGCCTGACAACAAGTTCAGTAAACATTCATATATTCTATATTAACAATTTTGTAGTGATACATCAGAGACACTGTCAGGATCTCACTGAAAGCAGAAAAATACACTTGTCCATCAGAAATCCCCCACCAGCCTCCA
Source organism: Lichenostomus cassidix (assembly GCF_008360975.1). Classification (NCBI taxonomy): domain Eukaryota; kingdom Metazoa; phylum Chordata; class Aves; order Passeriformes; family Meliphagidae; genus Lichenostomus; species Lichenostomus cassidix. The sequence goes on from NC_139483.1 coordinate 57,099,977, forward strand.
AGTATATAACTCCAAAATAATAATGTATTTATGAAGCCTACTCTCAGTCACAACTTTTTGGGGATGTATTCCTATGTGAATGAGAGCCGCTGACAGTCTAATCACACTTAGCTCTATAGAAGAAGATATAGAAGCCACTGGTTTAGTATGGTCTGGCACCATCATTGCTACTCCATAAAAATTAAGATTAGGTAAACTTTTAAAAATAGTTTAGTGGCAGGCGACACAGCAAGCTTGTGGCTTTAGACGAAAAATCCCAGCGCTTGGCCATTGTGGGGAGACTTATGTGCTCGAAGCAGCAATACAATGGAATGGCTGAGGTGCACTGTAGAAGTCTGTTTCTATTTATGTCCTTCTATCATCAGCTTTGCACTCTCCACCCCCACACACATTACTCCTCTTCCACTAAATAAATGGAATATTTCACCCATGAATAACAATCTTCTTTCACTAACCTAAAAGTGCCACACAATGCCTTCACACCTGCAGCATTTACAAATTGCAGGTCCTGTGGTCACGAAAGAAACTTAATAAGCACTTCACAGCTGAGATGGCTGTAGGTTAGAAGCAAAATGTTTGGCTAAAACCTGAATTTTACCATTGCAAAGCATGTAATTTCACCAGCCTTTTGCTCCTACAGCCCATGGTCACAGCAAAACTATTTCCGTGACAGTAAAGCTATCTAGAGGGCATATTGTAAATGCATTTACTTTTATAGTTTGTTGCCAGTTTGGTAATCCCTGTTTAAAAGAAATTGAGGAAGTGATTTTAAAGGTTAAAGAAATATGCAGACTACAGGACTGGACATGGAAGGGCTGCCCCCACCTTCTGCTGTTAAATGAAATGACAGATGCGTAAGACCTTATATCATGAATATAACTGGTACTTCAACAATTGATGTTATTGCCACTCTTTTTTCCATTCATGCTTCATCAGAACTTTTTCTCTCCTTCCCTGTCTCTCCTCACTCTTTACTTGTTTTGAAGCACTTGAGTCTCCGTTGGGAGACCAAATCCTGCAAGCACTTCATGTATGTGAAATAATGGGGTTTTACTACGTGTTAACGTGATGATATCTACTTGCATGAGTAAGACAAGCAAGTTCAGACTGTGCTGATGACCTGCTTTTGCTGGTCTCATCAATCCTACCATTTTCATCTGAATTTAATGTAAAGCAAAATAGGAGTCTTGTGAAAAACAAGAAAGCATTGTCTCCTTTCATTACATTCAAGGGGTGACACAGGACAGTAGTAGAGCCACTGAAAGGCTCTTAGATCTCTTTGTTTCCCAAATTCCTTCTTAGTCTAGTCCAGCCTTTGTAGCTGTGACCATATGTTGCAGTGTTGTAAGGCATATGGGTGAAGGGCAGGGAATCTTAGAGAGGAAAATATGTGAATTAAGAGATGTCAAACACTCGAGGGTTCTGTGTCTGTGTAGAACATCATTTCACATTACATATAGGAATTGAGGCTCAACAGATTGAAACTGAACAGGGGAGAATGTGAACATAACATGGGTGGCTCTGCAAGTGTGTGAATATATGCATGAACACACAAAGTAGAGACTATATATAATAATTCATTGATAGAATGTATATCCTTAAGTGTTTGGATTTACATCCATAGCCGCACAATATTTAGGTTGGTGTAAAAATGTACATTGCATTTGTAAAATAATTGCATACTTGTGCTTCTTGGCACACTATCCCAGCTAACTATTGCAGGCACCAGCAACCCTTGAATTTTTCCTCCCAGGAGATGTGGTACAAAGCCAGTAACAGACATAAACCAGTCAGTTTATGCAAAGACATGAAGCACAGCCCAGTGAGAGTTGCAAAAGACTTGTGCTGGAAGGGAGTTTACTCTCCTTTGGGCTGGAGCAGAGCTTGGGAAGGTACATCTGCTGATGAGAGTCTGGGAAAGTCTTGCAGCTGTTTAGTTTTCATGTCACACGGGACTTTTTGAAGCACTGGATCCTAAGTGTTCATGTAGCTTTCAGAAGCCTGAAGTCACCACTGTCTGCATGTCAGCTCCCTTTTGCTGTTGCCATTGCTCCAAAACAAAGCTCTTATTAAATGCTTTGAGTCTTGGCATAACACAGATCTCCCAAACCACATTTATCCCATGACCAGTGATGAGTGTGCAGTTCTATTGTTAGAAGCAAACCACTTCAAAACACCAAAACATACGTTTTACACATATTTCCAGCCCTATTCTGAGTGAACAGCAAATTTATTCTTTTCTTAACTTACTTTAAAAAAAAAAAATTGGTATCTACACAGTGAGATTTTGGTTAGTTTTTGTCTTAGAGATGAGTATCTTTTACAGAAGTAAGTATGTTTTGACATCACATCTTTTTCTTGCCAGGCCTAGGAGTTCTGGGTGCAATGTGCTCCCTGAATTAGTTATGATGTCACTAACACCTAAAACCAGGCATTTTTCTGTCCTGATTTAGGTGTTAATGACATCATCATCTGCTACAGTGGAAACAAACACCTAAAATTTAAGCCCGGGTATGTAAATCGAGGAGTAGCTGGTTTTTGAAATACTTTGCTTTAAAATGCAGTATTTAGTCTAGACACAGATTCTGTTAATGATTTGGAGTTAGAAATGTTCTGTGTACAGGAGAATTGCTGCTAACCTTTAAGAGAAAAGAAAAAAAATATTCAAGGTCATAAAATGCCTTTACATACCTGAAAACAAGAACTGCTCCTCAAATAAATATTTGAGTTATGCTAACTGACTCATTGGGCAGACTAATCTGATCTGCTTTATGCAACTTTATCAAGGAAATATTAATAGAAATCACCTGAAAATCTTTAAAATGTGTAACTGTGACCTCTGAAATAAATTGAGCTATGGCAAGAGAAAAAGCATGAAAAAGAAAATGTCCTAAAAGTTGGGTTTCCACCTTGATCTGGGTGATCATAGTAGCTTTGAAAAAATACTAAACTGATTTTAAAAATCATCATACTAACAATGCTGCAACTTGTCAAATTTATGCAGAAAATTAAGGCTATGTGTTTGGAATAATTATTTACAGATTTTTTTACTTCAGTCATTTTCAGTTCATATGCCTGCAAGGCACAATCCAGTACCCACTGATCCCAGTAAAAACCCCAAAACAACTAGATTATGCCAGTTCAAGAGAAGACCCTCTCTGCAGCACTTCTTGCCAATGGAGAAAGTAGCCACCATCAGAATCAGGATTCTAGAGTTGAAAAGCAGCTGGTTTCACCAGGGAAAGCAAAATTGTAGCACACAAACACTTTTCATTCTCAGATGATCTAAACAGGATTACAGTAGTCTGAGTGCAAAAATGTGGGCTTTCATTTCATGTGGTTGGGCTATTATGTCTGCTTTGAACACAGATTTCTGAAAGTGTTTTTAAGAAGATTAAAGGGAATTCCCCAATTTACAGCAGAACACATGGTGAATTAGGTATTGTCCCCACATGGATGCTGCTGTTGCCTATCTTTTGGTTCCTCTGCTCAGTCTTCTAATTTATCTAAGGAGAGTTTAATGTAATGTACATACATAAACCTCTCTCAGGATGGAAGCCAGCAACCTGATGTATAAACAGTCAGGAAGTGGGAAATGGGAGTTAAAGTCCTCCGAGATACAGCCAGGAAGTGAACCTTGGTTACACATCTCTTCGGCCAGAGCTGAGACCACAGAGTTACAATATAAAGGGAGCATAAGAATGGTTGGAATCCTCCTCCAGCTATTCTAAAGAACTTCAGAAAGTGCTACTATATTTTATGGGTTACTGTTCCTTATTGCCATGTTTTAGGGGTGACTTTGTGCAATGTATTTTAATGAGCCCCTCAAGGAATTTAGCAGAGGGCTCCTGGATGCCAGGCAGACTGAAGTGTGAAGGTGGAAGTGAGCAGCTCAGCTTTGTCTATTAAAAATGCAATATTTTCTGCATATAGACAGAAGAAATGTTTTCAAGTTTCTCAGGCATCTTTCAGCTTACCAGCTCTGATGTCTCAAGGAATAACTCAGAGACAGTTCGCAGAATCCCAGTGTTGCATGCCGTTCTCTGCATTTTTGCCTGAGTCCCTCTTTAAGTCTCCAAGCCCTTATGTGGATAAGCACAGACTGAGAAAACACCGCTGGTTGAACACAGACTTTATTTTAATAGTGCTTATTTTACCTTGGTGCAAAGTGACACCTACTGTCCCTCTACATTTGTATTATTATCTGGAATTTATTTGTGATGGGTTTATTTTTGTCTATCAGTAGAGCTTAAAATTGTGCAGAAGCATCTTGAAAATAAAAAGTAAAGACAAGATCATCACAAAAACATCTGTGTACATTAGCCATTAGTATTACTATTGTTCTTGGATATCCTCACAGCAACTGCATGCCTTAAAGGTTCTGGAAATTGATTGATTGTTCCCAAACTACTACATAGTTTTAGTTGATTAACCACATATATTTTTTGCCAATATGTCTGGCTGCCTTTTAGAAGTTACTGCATTGCTGGCCGTATTACAGAAACAGATTTTTTAGGGATTGGAATCAGATTTGGCAGTAAAGGGTTCAGTTGCAAATTCATAGGTGATCTTAAAATTTCATTTGACATAAAAGAAAATTCTTTGCAATGGAAAAATAAGAGCCTGGATTCTATTTAAAATGACATCTCCACTTGGCAACTGTATTTTCTTTCTGTAAGGTTTAGCATAAGTCCTCTTAGGGACAGTGCTTACTGAAATTTTTGGTATTTTCCCTGTTCATTTGAGATCATCTTCCTAGGAACAAAGTAACATCCTGTCATTTGAAAAGCAGAAAAATATCTGTTCAAAACAGCTTCTCATTGAAAGGTCTTTTGTCCTTTTCTTTGGCTTTTTCAGTTTTTAACGAGTTGTTTATGTATCTCAGTGGTTTGAAAAGACAGAAGTATTTTATGTAATCTTCCATGTAAGCTTTTTTCATTTCACTTATAAATTACTTTACCATATTTTAAGATGCAGTTATGCTTTCATGGAAAAATCACAAAAAAAATTGTGAGCAGTCCTTTGTTGCCCACCATGAACTCCCAGATAAAGTGGATATAAATTGCAGTAGGTAATAAAATCCCAACTTATAAATAAGCCACAATTTTATTGTAGAAATAGCAATTAAAACTGTGTTGTTCTGTTTTATTTTTACTCTAAGACTGTAATATATGAGTTTCATTTGGGTAACAGTTAAATAGTTAACAGCACACTCTCTGTTTTGCTCCAAGGGCAGCTCTCTGCACTGAAGTTGGAGACCCCAGACTGCTTGGAGATACAATGATGAACGACCTCCTTGCAGGGAAGGGCTTACAGAGCCTACCAGGAATGGCTGTGACCTAGACATTTTAAACCTGTAAGGAACAATGAAAGACAGAGATGCCAAAACTGTGAGCCCTGTAACAGATTAAAAAATGTAGGCCACATGCCAGGCTCTATATCATAGATTTCTTCTTTCTGGAGCAGAGCTTGACGGAAATGGTGTCCCATTTGTTTGTCCCTTTAAGCCTTTCCTCAGTTTACCATCAGATATTATTTTAACTCTCATAGTTCTGACATAGTTCAAGCACAGAGCCTTAACTGTATTTTGAGCCTTAGTCTGCAAGCAAACAAAAGACAAAACCACCAAATTGGTTTGGTGGTTTAAACAGATGTGAAAATGTGTGCCTTGTCTGTTGATTTGGAGTGCCAATAAATTTGACAGCTGTTTGACCTGTGGCAGAGATCCCAAATGTGACTTGAAAATCACCAGTGTTACTTGGCATTTCTTCTCTGAAACAAGCATTTCATCCCAAAGATCTGTGTTGCTATGACTTAAAATGGAAGCGGTATCCATAAATATCCTAAGTATATGCTCAAAAAACTCCATGTATACCTACTCCTGGTTGGCAAAAATCAAAGTCTGGTGTCTGTAAAGCTCCCGACGCAAAACAAAAAGCAAACCAAGGACTACAAACTTGCTGTTTGTATTCTCTCTGGTGGCTGTGGTTAGGAGTTGAGAGTTGTTTTGGATTTTGCTGACTCTTCCTCTGTTCAAATCCTGCTCCGGTTTACATTATTGTTTTATACTGGAAGTAGTCAAATCACTCAGCTATAACTGACAGCCTTCTGTATGTATGGGGCTCAAGGGCTGTTTAGGTTTCATCATCAACCTCTAAACAAATCTGCATGGGAAGGGAAGGGAAGGGAAGGGAAGGGAAGGGAAGGGAAGGGAAGGGAAAAGGCAGTTGATTTATCCTAGTGTTATTTTTATTTAATTTAAGCTCATGTAATATGCTTAAAACTCTTCACAATTGTCCCATTGTGTTGATTTCAATGCAGTCATGTGAAAGGGTTGAATTTTGTCCAGTATTCTACAGTATGCAGTACACACAAGCAGAACTAATCTGCAAACAAATAAATTAAGGAAGTCTACAGTTAATATATATTTATAGAAACATCCTGCTTTATTTAGCAAAATTGTTTTCTTTTAAAACAGCTCTCTTCTGCTTATGGTTTTTGGAAGTAATCCCAAGTGTACAAACCATCACCTAAGGAAGCTGTTGAGCAAAAGAGCCAGGCAATGGACTATACTATCGAGAGATAAATTCTAAAATCACCACCACATTATAAAAGTATCTAATGAAAACATCACATAGTATGAAGGCAAAAGATCTCTTTGATTCTCTGGCACATGTATTAAAAGATATATTGGTATGCTATAAAATGCTACATGAAATACCTTGTACAGTTCTATCCTTTAAACATACAAAGATATTTTATAGTTCAAAGCATGTTGACCACATATGACATTTCACATAGATACTATTTAATTAGCAAAGTGCTATTGTTTAATGTGCACCTACTGCGTTATTTTTGTTGACTAGGAGATGCAGAGATCAGATTCTGCTTTTGACTCTTCAGTTTTTCTGTGGTCATCAATATATTGGTGTAAATTAAGAAGAAGGTCTTTGTTCTCTGTGTGCTAGTGATAATGAAAACTGCTAATGAAATTTAAAGTAAAATAAAATAAAGCATAACAATCATGGTCTTTATTTCTATTGTAATTGTGAGAAATGGACAAATTTAATAAAAGAAGTTCTGCGGAAAAGCAGTTTGCAACTTCATTATGAAATTTTCAGTTTTCTTTAGTTTAAAGTTATTGCAAAAAGAAAAATGTCTGTTTAATACTAAAATATGACTTCTATTCATGAAGTTGTCCCCAGGGTTAATCTTGGATGTTGATTATGGACCTGGGGGAGGGAACCACACCTGGAGGAAACTGGGCAAGTTCTCCTAGCACAGATTGGAACTCTGGAATATAGCAGGGCCACACATAATGTTCACATCCCTTAACTGAAGCTTAGTGACAGAGAAGAAAAGCAGAAATACAGCTTCCTTTACTGGTCATGTCTTCACAGACATGAGATGGTAGCGAGTTTCTCACTTTCTAATCTTAATCTGATTGTCAAAACATGATCTCACTCTTGTCCTCAAGCCACACAGTCATGACAGTGATGCATGGTGCCTGAAATGGGAATCTCTGCCACAGGCTTAGGCCCGTAACGAGAGGATAAAGTGTAGAAATTATGCAGAACTGGAAAGGGTAACCATCTTTCTGTTTGTGCATCCACAACTGTGGAAATATCTGAACTCTTTTGGCTTCCTTATAAGAAAATATTAATTGATTTCTTGCTTGTTTTTTTAACATCTTAATGACAGAGTCAAAATTTGGGATTGGGGATATTTTTTGTGGTGGTGGGGTTGTTGCCTCTGAAGATCTGAGGAACAAAGCTGAAAAAGCATCAAACCACTGCTTCCAGAAGACTTGAGGAAAAAATTAGGAGCAATATTGTAATAAAAGTTAGAATTATGCTGCAAAACAGTGAATCCATTATTCTTTTTAAACACAGAAGATTCAGGAAAATCCTTAGAGACCACTAGAGGTAGAATTGTATCAGGATATGTTATTGACTGCTATTGACTGTTACACTTGGTCACATGCTAATGAGACTATGTGTGTTTTAAAGCCCATTTATAGTTAAATTTATGACAAATTGCACTACTTGTATGGTATTTAAAGGTGTCACAGACAGTTTGGATGTATTCCAAAAAGCAAGCAATGTTTTCTTCTTTCTCTAAGAATCAAGCAATGCACTTTTCTTTCCTTGATGAAAGATCCTGGCTCAGCAGACTGAGCTGCCTCACAAAATATGTATATGTCTGAAATATAAGAAGCTTGCACTGACAAAGAAAAAGCCAAAAATAAAATAAAGGCAGCTAGGTCGATGACAAGCTGGCATGTTCAAATTTGAGGTTCAAATTCAATGTGAATCACAACCATGTGAATCTGACTCTGTTTCAGAATTGAAGCAGAACTCAGATCCTTCAAACAGAACTATTCTGCCTTGATTTAAACATGTGTGTGCAGACCTTCTCCAGTCCATGGGGTCACTTGCTCATGTGCAGAGCTACATGTGGACTGGATTATCTGGGTAATGCCAAGGAAAAGCTTGCTGATTCTTTTTTTTTCTTTTCTGATGACTTACTATTGTGACACTTTTCCATCTTTTGGAAAGACTACCAACAGGAAGGACTGCTGGATATTGTGAAAAACAGTTCCTGTGAAAATAAAAGCTGGATGGGTTTTTAAGCAATACAAGAACTATATTTAAAACCTCTTACATGTGATTGTTTCTAAAGATGTGAGAGAAGGTTGTCAGTAGAAAGAGGTCATCCATAGTTTCCATGTCTGACTGCACTGGGAACTGGGGGGAGTAGGGGCAAGGAGAGGGAGAGGTAGAAACAGATTGTAATAATAAAGCCACACAATAGTATTACACATAGAGTTTAACATTAAATAAAGATTGCCCAAATTCCTACCTGCAAATGCTTAGCCTGGTGTTTGTTACACTTCCAAGTGTGAAAGAAAAGCCACAAACATTTATCATGATTGTCAGTAAGGGCCCCTTCCACACCTCTCCCATGCTCTCCACTCCTTCCTCTGTGTTTCAGAGCTGTCAACATGTGTGCTTGCTCAGGCCTCCATTTTAGCCATTAGTGTGTTATGGGATTGTTTTACATGGCCTGCCTAAGAAGAAAGTGCTTGATTTGAGCAGGCATGGAAGGGCTTTAGGAGCTGGGAACAGGCTGAGCCCTGGCAGCATTCAGGACATCCTCCTGAGGCTCGTCCCCATGGAATTCCCTCAGCACACACCGAGCCCTTCACATGCAGCAACCTCCACGGAGTACAGCCAGCTCAGGGAATGCCACACTGCAGCAGCAAGGCGTGTGCTGGAGCGTCCAAAGCCACTAAAGCTGCTCTGCTCTGAATTTAAATATCCCTTTTTCTCCTAACTCAGAAATGTGAGAAAGTTCTTAGCAAATTCTCAATATGATTATTCATATTCATGTCTTCCTACCACGGTCTTTGCTCTTTTTTCTTGGGATTCAGTCCCTTTTCATTGTCTAATTTTATCCCTCTTACAGGTTATCAAGGTTTGTTCAGTGACCATTCTTACGTTTTCCTACATTTTATTGTATAATTAAATATATAGTACAGTTCTCTCAGAGTCCATCAGCAGGGGGAGTGCTTTAGGAAAAAAATTATTAATCCTCATTATTTTTAACCTAAATTCCAGGCATTTATGCAGAGAAAGAGCCTTTTGGGCATCTGAAAATGATGCACTATGGAAGGGAGGTTTTTATGTCATGTAGACACGGTGTTTGGACTAACTCTGGAGGGAAAGAGGAGGAATGTGGAAAGGATTTTAGGAGTATGCAGGGATGATGAGGACTCATTCAAATTCTGTCTCATTGAAAGGAAATAAAAAAGAAACCCAGCCATGAAGGTGTATTTGTCTTCTCCATTATTTCTGAGGAGCAAGTTCCCCAGTTTGCTTTCTCTCTCCTAAAAGGCAGCTGTGAAGATTTGTGGTGTGTCCAGGTGATCCACACTCTGGCCCACAGTCACACCATGGCAGCTGGAGCTCCCTGTGGTGCCAGGCACTGGTCCAGCACCCCTCCAGGGCCACCCTGTCCCATCCTGCTCTTCATGCCCTAGTGGGGGACACTGCAGCCACATAACTCCAGTCAAAATCAGGTCTTCTGCATAATGAAACTCAGCCCAGCACTTGGTGAGTAAGGGAGCTTCTGCCAGCAGCACCATGTACTGAGGGATAGTGTTGCCATAAAATCTCCTACATAAATCCTACAAATCTTTAGGGGACTCTCTAGTCTTTCCTGAAGCAATGCAGTGCAGTGCAGTGCCACTAGCATGGCATCTCCTACTAACGTATTTCAGTTTTCAGCTCCGTCAGCTCAATGAAAATGCAGTGTGGATGCTACTTTGAGACTGAATTCTTTGTAGTACCTGTGAATGAAGGAAGGAGGTAATTAATACTTATCCTGGTCAGGAATATTGTGATGGAGCTAGGAGAGAAAGCATGTGGTTAGGATTATAAAGGGCTAAGGACATGACAGTCTTCAGTCACTGTCAAACTGAAGTCCATTCACAGCTAGGCATTAGGTGATTTCTTTTATTTTAACCACAAGAAATCTATGTGTCCAGTCAATTTTTAATTATGAATAGATGATTTCATTTGCAGTCTTAGTTCTTCTGTTTGCCCTTCCTGGTATTTAATAGTTTTAATTTATGTTGTTTCACTGCCATTGATTTTGTTTGGCAATTGCACAAATAAAAACTGCACCTTCACCCTCCTCTGTGTTTTGTGTAATTGCTGCACAATAGCAGGCATTGTCCACATTTTGAAGAAGGTCTAATGAAGAAACTGGCTTTAAGAGTAGCAAGTATTTCAGAGATTGAAATGTATATCTCCTAGATGCACAAAGACGACTAAATGAGCTATCCTAGAGTTATTTAAGTCATTTTTTTGTAGCTGTCAATGACTTATCTGTTTAGGATTCAGGCACTCATCCCTGACCTTTTTTGTGGTTTCCTTTCAATATCTGACCTTAGATTTCATTATGATTGGTGCTTTTATATTTGATAGTCACTGATAGTCTATTCTTTTAATAACTGTGTAGACACTCTTCCACATATAAAAATATGTTCCTAAATTGTTAATAATTATATTTTATTTTCCTCTGCTTAACTTTCTGTAATATTTTGAAGTGTACTGTGGGCTGTTCAGTATTTTCAATAGCCCCTTAAACTATGCAGATGAGCATGAAACCTGTCTGTGTCACCTCCAGCTCTGACTGTGACATGTGCTGTGGTCTCACAGAAAAGCAAACTTCTAGTTATAGATTATATTTTTTATTTTTCAAGGAGGACTCACAAGTATCTGTGCATTTATACTTCTTCACTGCTATTGTGGCACAACAGAGGAAGTTTTACTATCATTTTCCTTCCCATGCTGGGAGTTTGTAGGCGTTGTCTCCTGTCTACCTCCATATGACCTCAGTGAAGAAAGAAAATTCAAAATGTCAGAGTCAACACAAACATAACGAAATCTACCACAAGACTGCCAAACCATCAGTGAAGTTTGGTTCAGATAAAATGGAATATTTTTATACAGCCCTGTCTATCACAAAATGTTCCCAGGTGCCATAAAATGGTGTCACAATGCTTCTGATTTTGAGTTACGAAGAACAAGAAGAGTTACACCATTTTGCATACAGATTTGTGGAGGATAGCTACTGGGGCCTCTCCCTAGTTTGTATTTACACAGATAAATCATGTGCTTTTCTGGGACTCTGGTCCTTAATTCCTTCCAGAGACTTCTTGTATTGAGTAGCACTAAATGCACAAGAATGTAAGGTATACAAGGTTTGATGATCAGAAATTTAAGTGGGATGGGTGATATAATTTTTTGCATCTTGCTTCACCTTCCTTCCCTCTAAACAGCATTCAAGTCTATGCCTTCATGTTCATATTTCTCTTCAAAGGCAATGCAGAGTGAGATAGATACAAGTCTCTTCTCTGCATAATTTCTAACTTTGTGAAATGTTGAGTCCCAGAGAGACAACTCTGACGGCTGTGTCAACACACATTGACACTGGTATGGCATAAAAACATACACATTTAGAAACTATTTGGAAATAATTCCTTTTGACTCCCTGTTTCTTATTTGCTTTCTAGATTCATTTTATTATGTTTGCATTTTGCTCCAAATGCAGTATTTCTTCTCCCTATTTTCCACAATGTCCCACCCTCCTCTGGAAATCACAAAACAAAGAGAAATTGCTAAAGGAAGGCCTTAATTTTTCATGTAATTTTCAAAAACATCTCCTTTGTTTCAGTGCTATTGAAAGCTAAGGATCAAAGAAAAAAGAAAGGGAAAAATATGTAGTCCGAGAGGACAAAACCTCCTTCTGTTTTACACAGGGGAGCCCGTGTGAGGTGACCAGCCATAGTGATACCATACCACTGTAATTATCTGTGTGGAGGCTAAATAGAAATACAGAAGTGATTTTGAAATCAGAGATACCCCTAGTGAAGTTGTGCAGGCATGAAGTCAGAGAATTAACTGACATTATTCAGAACCCAAGTTGAACCTAAAATGCCATTCCTGATGCAGCCAGTCTAGCAAAACTAGGAGTTAGCAGTCATGTCTGGAGAGCCTTGGGCCACAGGCTGGTGTGTGGGTCTGTCTGTTGGTTCTGTGTCACAGAGTTACCTCTGCCCAAGCAAGCCTGGTGATTTTCATTCCCCAGCAGGAATACTGAATATTATCAGTTTAAACATGGTTTTATGGTTAATAAGTACTCTTCGCACTGCTGGCAAGGGCCCCCCAGGGCCTCACAAAGATGATTCTTTGTTTTAAAAGAATCTCATAAAGGTAGATTGGTCATTCTGATCGCATAGACAGATGTGTGCCGTCCAAGTGCTGCCTACCCCCTGCAGTCCACAGCATGCACTCGAGGAGTCCAATCATATGAACCTGACTAATCATCAGGGTGTCACTGCAGGTCACACTGCTGCCAGCTGAGCCAGGTGTCCCTGAGTTAGGTGCATGGCAGAGCCCCAGCATGCTCTGAAGTACAAAAGAGCTGCTCTGCACAGTGGAGGGAGAAAGCTAACCCTGAAACACTTTGTGCATTTTAGCGCAGCAGTGATGGAGCCTCCACGTCTCCAAGGATGAGGCCCTTTATCCCTATTTATTTTATCCCCCTTACCTGAAAGGTTCAAATTAGCTGCTCCATTTAGATGTTTCTGCTTTCATTTTTAATTTGTGCTGTTCAGAAAAGTGTCAAATTTTCAAAGCAAATCTCGCCAGGGTTCTGGAAATCAGATGCAATGTGTTTCGGCATCAAATAGCCCAGAAACCTCTGCTTAAGTGGAGCACAACAGTGTATTTTTCCCACCTTGCTATAATTCCACGAATGCCTGATCTGAGACTGCTTTGTTTCACCTTTCCAGTCTTCGCAGTTAAAAATTTGCCAGTGTCAAAAGTACTGAATACCACATCACCTCTTCGAGCTCTTCACTGCCTAAATCTTCCCCACTGAGATAAGTGATTCACCAGCTACAAAAATCTTCTGTTAGCCTTTTGCTTACAAGCATCCAGGTTCATCTGTGCATGCCTAACAAACCTGATGCTTCTCATACTTCTTAAGAATACAGCTTCCCTCCTAGATCTAAACAACTCAGGAATACTCTTCCCTTTTGCCAGCTCTCCTATGCTGCTTTCCCCAGCCACAGAGAAGTGACCTTTTCTCTTTGCTTTCTATTTGACTACAAGAGTCTAATAGTTGCCAGCCTTTTGTTTCCAGAGTCCTAAGCAGATTTCTGTACCCACCAGAATTCTCTATTCCCCAATTCCACCACTCTACTATTCTTGCCAGCAGTTTTCATTTGAAATTTTCTCTTCCAGCAATCTTCACAAGAAGTAATTTGTGCATGGCCAGTGACAAGTGGACTTTGATTGGTGTTTTAAAAAAAAAAACCAGAAAATACTTCATTGAAGTAACTCTTCTTTTTTCGGTCATTTTGCTTACTTTTGAAAGACTGTTTTTGAGCTGAGGTGTGTACAAAAGAGTCCCTTTATTATTCACTGTAATCTTTTATAAGGATTTGTTATTCAGCTTGGAAAGTGGTAACACTAAATCCTTTTCTAATGCACCAAGGCCACTGTAAGGAATGTTCTACTCATTGTTAGGCAGACATGTGGGTTGAACTCAACAAGCCATTTGGCTGAAAAAGCTCACTGCTGACACATCTGCTTTATCCATCTATTGTGGAGTGAAGAGCAGGCAGAAGGAGTTGTGGGGAAGACAAATTATAAAAAGATCCCAACACCTCAAATTATTATTTTAAATTATTTTTGTTGATGTGAATGTAGAAGAAGATTAGCTGACTTTCTGGAATTACAGCACCAAAATGACAGTGATGTATGAGATGAAAAATGCTTCCTAACACACAGGGACACTATATTCCTTCTTCTGCTTCAGTGCTGTGTGCAACAGAGACACATCCAAGATTTGGCTTGCAAAACTGAGACAGAATACTTTATTTTTATTCTTTCACTGCTTGATTCATAGGCAGGCAATGAAATACTTTCTCCAACCTGGAGCTCATTTGAAAACAGACAGAGCTATTTTTTTTTGCCTTGCTTGTCACTTCAGATGTCTAAAAATATCTCTTTCAAATGTAGTGCTCTTAAACATAAACCATTCTATTTAAAAGCAACAATAAAGACGTTTTAAATTCACATGCTTAAAAAATGCTAGAAAAGCAGTGTTGGAAATGGATGGTTTTTTCTGACTTGAAGACAAAACACATTTTCAAAGCAAACCAGAGTAAATTATTTTGACTTACATTCAGAGCAAGGAAAGAGGAAATACTTGGCATGTGCCATCTTAATTCTGAGAGTATTCACTGGTGTTGTTCAATTCACACTTTGTAAGAGGCTCTTTGTATGATGCTGTTGCCAAGGACAGTGATTTGTTCTACTAAGAGCTCACATGAAGGGAAATATACAATGTATACTGAAGTAGACAAGGACATCAGTTGAAGCTCTTCAAACCTGTAATCCTTGATATTCCAATTTGTGGCATTTTGGCAGCTAGGAAATCTGATTAAAGCTGTTCCTGAACAAATCTCCCAGTATCTTTCCCTTAAGAATCTCACCTGTAAGAGAGGCTTTATAAGGCAAGATTTGCTCTCAAGCCTGTTGAAGCCAGGTGGATTTCCACAGGTTTTGGACCAGCCTGTCCACTGGATAGACGGGGTGATGTCATGCATGCATGATTTCATGGTTGGCCAGGATCTTGGCCTGACTATCTAACCTCATAGTGCTAGATGACAAACCCATGTCAGTTCCTCTGGACACCTCCAGATCTAGTGACAGCTCGCATTTTCCTATTTGATCCACCAAATAGCTGGCTACAGGTGGTCCACCAAATAGGAGAGAAGAAATAGGGAGAAGAAAATCAGTGACTTATGCAAATCCTTAGGCAACTTCACATCAAAAGTTAGTATGGGTCTGTGCTGGTTTTGGCTGGGGTAGAGTAAACTTTCTTCACAGTGGTGAGTATGGGGCTGTGTTTTGTATTTGTGCTGAGCACAAGGTTGATAATATAGAGATGTTTTTGTTATTGCTGAGCAGGGCTTACACAGAGCCAAGGCCTTTTCTGCTTTTCACTCTGCCATGCTGGCAAGGAGGCAGGAGGTCGGGAGGAGACACAGCTGGGACAGGAGACCCCAGCTGGCCAAAGGGATATTCCAGTTCATATGAAATGCTCAGAATATAAAGTGAGGGAAAGGGGATATTTGGAGTGATGGAGTTTGTCTTCCCAAGTCACCATTACACGTGATGCAGCTCTGCTCTCCTGGAGATGGCTGAACACCTGCCTGCCCATGGGAAGCTGGGAATTAATGCCTTGTTTTGCTTTGCTTGTTTATGTGGCTTTTGATTTCTTCATTAACCTGACTTTATCTGAACCCACAAGTTCTCCAGCTTTTACCTTTCTGATTCTGTCCCCAGTGCAGCTGGTGGAGGAGTCGCTGAGTGGCTGCATGACTCTTGGAGTGGCAAGAGGTGGCAAGACAGCAGTGAGAGCTAGACATCATTAAAATGTCATCTATGTGAGAAGAAGCTCCACTTGTTGGCTAAAACTCAAGGTGCTGAAAACCTGTGAAAGAAAAAAAAGCTAATCTTAACATTGATATTAATCTATAGATGATTTACAAACAGGATGATACATACCCTACTCTTCTAAGTGTGTATGTAGCCTTTGACATTCACTGACTTTCTTTTACCTGTTTGTGGGAGGAATTTACAACGATTTGTGTGTTTTCAGAACACATAGTTTAGTTTTATCTCATCTAATGTAACTTTGTGAATTGCATATACTCTTCTCACTCAATATATATATATTTTATATAGGAAAGAGATCTTTTCATTTTGAAGCCTATTTCAAGTTTTATTTGTTCTATTAAAACCCACTTTGATTAATTTTTTGTTTCGTTCAAGTCTTTATTTCAAAGATAACACACTTTCACTTAACACTTTTGTTCTACAGAGCCCTTTTTGTGACAATTTTGGGGTAGAAATCACTATTTTCACTGTTTCATCTTAATGTTTCACTTGTTTTATTGTGGAAAACCCAATTTTTTATAATATATTATTACAATTTTCTCTAAGAAACAAAAGACAGTAAAGTAAAATTCTCAGAGTTGGTGCTTTGTTATTTCTTCACTTGACTCTTTCCATTGAAAGGAGTGCTGGGGCCAAGGCACTGTGTTTCAGCACGTTTTTTTACCATAAGCACCGTAATATTTTACAAGGTATCCCTCAGAATAATGGGGAAATAGAGCACCAGCTCAACTCCCACTGAACAAAGCAGTAAAACTTTTCTTTCTAGTGCTGGAAGAATCAGCCCTTTTTATGTTTGGCACCTTTTAATTTCACAGTGTGTCTCCTTGTGTTGTACCATCTTGGGAATAGATATATAGGTTTTTCTGATTTACTTCTCTTCTGTATTCATTACATCATAAATATTTAGTGTGATTCCTATTAAGCAGTCATAAACTTTTAGTCTCTTGTTATGCAAAACTGTTTCCACACCTGTACTTACCTTTGCTTGCCATTTATAACCATTGCCTGTTTGTTGTTAGATCGTTTTTGAAGTGGGATGCCCAGCACTGACCATGATTTTAAAAAAGATTTTAGAAATTTACTGACTGCCGAAGGTCAACAAGACTAATCTGAGCAACAGTTTCCTTCTGTGTTATCTCACAAGCTGGGTAAAAATGTCATGTATTAGAAGTGTAGTCAAAAGGGTGATGGGAAGAATGCTACAGCAACATGCCAGTGGCCTATGTATTCTGTATTAGGCCCAATGGTAATATAACACTTCTAAATGCTTTCTCTTGAGGGTTCTTCTTCCTCCTCCTGGACATAAAAGCTCAGTGATAAGAGCTCAGAGCTGTAGCACCATTAGCAGAATGGGGCAGTCAATTTCCATGGCCTGTATGGTTTTGTCAGTGAGGTCCAAGAGCTGTTGTACAAGCAATGTTTGGACACAGCAGGCTGTGACTTCTCCGCTAATGATAATTGGTCATGGGACAATTTTCCTTGCAGTGTGACAGAGCAAAGGCATATTGGAAACGGATCCAATACTTGTGTGACATCCTTTGGTCTTTATTGCATGGACACACATGACACATGCAAAACCTACCTCAATTTTAGGAAAGAAATAGCCTTCTTTCTTCCTTTTTTTTTTTTTTTTTTTTTAATTTGTTCAGATGTGGGAGTGTGAAGGAATGCATCCAGAAACTCTTCAATAGCAAAATCCAGCCATCTGATCTTGTCTGACAGATCTAAAAATTGCTAAGTTACTTTTATATGCAGAGGGAATCTGAGGTGCTCTGCTCATAATGTTCCTACATCCAATAAGGCCATTTCATCTAATGATTATTCACATGGTAATAAAAAAATAGATATTTAGCTACATTAGAAACCATATTTTATTAGTTGTTTGGGCCTTTTTGCATCAAATGGTTAATAATATTTGGAGCAATAGAGAGTGAAAACATCATAGCCCTAAAAATCACTACTGATTTCAGTCGAAAAAAAACCAGGTCATGTGTCAGCAGCCTTGTTTCTACCTATTCAAGTCTTCACCCTTGGAAGCCGATCTTTTTCTTACTCCTTGAGCCTTATCTTCAGGAAATGTTAATTCATTTCCATTTACACAGACTTTCCTCTTAGCAAAATCACTGTGGAACTGTTTGTCCTGTTGCAATTGCTGTCACTCCTACTGGTTTTCAGATTTCTGTAGAGTGGTCACAGAACTGAGAGTAAAACCATGGCCCCCATACTTTGAAGTCCTGCAGGCTGTGCAGTTTAGCCTGATAGAATCACTATAGCATGGACATCAGCTTAGTATGTAACCTTGAAATTATCTCCAGTCTCAGCTGGCACAGGGATGCATGGAATATATATAGTTTCTTCCAGTGAAACAGGCTGTACCCACAGCAGTGCAAACCGGTTCACCTGCTGGCCACACAAATCTAAATTAGAGCATTGATTCTCTCTGCACCAGGGTTTAGCTCAATATGTATCTCTTGTACAGTATAGAAACAAGAACATTAACATACAATGACCTGGTAATGATCATCATCATTGTTATTGCCTTTAATCATAATTGAATTTTTCCAAAGTCAAACACAATACTATTCAGTATGCATCCCTGTTTAAGCTGTGTGCATTAGAGGACCATTTTAAGAGTATTTTGATGAGTATAATTTCTATGCTTTATTTTTTTCCCCTAAAGTTTAGTATCTAAGTGTTAGAACAGACATATTTCTCCATACTGCCCTTTGTCCTGCAAGCATTGTTTGGTAAAGGCTCACATGTCTCCCGACCAGCCAATCTATTCCTGACCCACAAACAGGTGTTTTGACAACCTTCAAGCATTTGTAATTCCTCATTACAGCACTGTGAATGGCATATGTGAACAATCATGCAGCCTTTGCCACTTTTTAGGCAGCTCTCATTCCTTTGAATGATTTAATGAGGGAAGATTTAATTTTTAAAATTCACCTTGAGTGTGTGTCATGCAATCAACACAGTGAATAGTTTATAAATAAAAAAGAGACATGATCGTATTTAGAGTTATATGGCCTGACCAAAACTACTTGGAACTAATATAATTTTTTTTTTCTGGCTATGAATTGCTTTTATTAAGCAAACAATGATGAATGTATTCACAGTATATCTGTATGAGTATAGTATGGACTTCGATTGCCTGTATGAGAATAACTTTGCAGATTTATCATCAGATGTAATACATGTGAGTTACAAATATATGTGTTCTCTAAATGTAGGAAGGGGATTTGGGACAGGGCCAGGAAGAACCATTACAGCTTCTTCTAAACTGCAATATCCTTGGTGAGCTCAGAAACAAGTTGTTTCTGCCTACACCCAGTTCATCTGGTTGCAAGGCAACAGCAGAATCAGATCAGACAATGATTTTCTAAAGAAAATCCCCTATATCTTCTTGTCTACCTGAGATGATTTCTATACAAAGATGTACTTGGTTTCAGAACCCCAAACTTCATAGATTTCAGGGTATTTTGTCATAAAAATAAATAAATAAAAATAATAATAATAATAATTATTATTATTATTTTGTCTTGATTGACTCCATATGTACTGACACATCTTTTTAAATGAGAGCCTGCTTTATGTTACAGACTGTGTCTGACCAGCAGGGTATTTAAAATTTGCCTAACTTTAGGCAGGGATTTTGAATTTTGAAATTGATTTTTTCTTCTTTACATTGAGGACAAAGAAGTACAAAACCACTGAGATTTTTTCATTTAAGTCCTTTCACCCTGGCCATGTTGAAGGCATATGTGTAGATTTCTTTAGTTTAGCTTGTAAGAAAGATTTTGTAGTAACAAAGATTTTTGTTGATACAATATGGACTCAGGTACTGTAAAAATTGATGACAGGGCTTTTTGATAAAAATGGCATGTTTTTCACCTTAAAATATGAATCTTGAAACAGTAAAGAAAAAAAACCCAAAATCATGGATAGAGATGATGTTTCTTCCTCAGTGCTGCAGCTGCAGTCCCACACTGCTTCAGGTGAGAAGCAGATGCTGATAATATAATGTTACTCCATAGGTGTGTGCAGGAAAGCACCATATTAGTACACAGTAAACTCAGAAAATCAGGGGGAAAGAGAGGAGAAGAATGACCCATCTCACCATTCTCCTCTCTGCTTCAGTGCTGTGTTTCGTAGCTACTAAATGAAAGCAACTGGAAGATATGTTAACAGGCATGCAGCTGTAACCCCCACAGAGCTTTAAAACACGCTGCATCAGAGCAACTTAACTTTATTTTGGGAGGTTATGGGATAAGTCAGAACCTGATCTCCATTACAGCTAGATTCCAGAGATATGATCTATTTCAGCTAGGGCTCAGAGTGGCCATATTATTGGAAGTGGGTGAAAATCCACCTGGATTTGGAGCTTCAGACATGCCTAATTAGAATTCTTTAAAAGCTGTAATGATTTTTAGAGGACTACTGGAGAGTCATTAATAGTGTCATGATTCTGTAATATGCTTGTTTCTGGAAACTGCATATGAGTTCTTATTTACATTTTCTATATGCCTCTCAATTTCAGGAAGAAAATTAAGAAAATCCAAGGAAAAACAGAGAAGACTGCATTACATTTCTGAATTGCTGCTTTGGAAAATCATAAGAAAGAACCTACAGATATTCATAGTGAAGGCTCATTGGTAGCAAAAAGTCTATCTTGCCATACTGGAATTTGGAAAACATAGTTCAGGGTTATTTCTAACCTGGACCTTCTAGGCAATTCACTTTCTTAAGCAAGACATCATGATCCAGATCCATCTCACCTAACATCATCTAGAAAGGTGTTGTTGCTTAAGCCCAGCCAGCAGCCAAGCCCACACGGCTGCTCACTCACTCCTCCCCCAGCTGGACTGGGGAGAGAATTAGAAGGGTAAGAGCTGGAGAACCCATGGGTTCAGATAAATACAGTTTAATGAAGAAATCAAAAGCCATGCAAACAAGCAAAGCAAAACAAGGCATTAATTCCCTGCTTCCCATGGGCAGACAGGTGTTCAGCCATCTCCAGGAGAGCAGGGCCCCATCATGTGTAACAGTGACTTGGGAAGACAAACTCCATCATGCTAAAAATCTTCCCTTTCTCCTTCTTCCCCCCCAAGTTTATATACTGAGCATGATGTCATGTGGCCATCATATGGATATTCATCTGGAATATCCCTTTGGTCAGCTGGGGTCATCTGTGCTGGCTGTCTCCTCCCAGTCTCTCACACATTAGAACAAAAAGCAGAAAAGGCCTTGCCTCTGTGTATGCCTCACTCAGCAAAGCCAAAAACATTTCTATGTTATCAACCCTGCCTTCAGGACAAATCCAAAACATAGTCCCATACTATGAAGAAAATTAACTCTACTCTGGCCAAATCCAGCACAAAAGGGAATTTCTTCTCCAAGTTAGTTTTTGAACTCACTCATACAGTCTGTCATACTACGGCTAGAAGGTATTTCACTGCCCTTTCTATATTCTGCATGGACTGTATCTCATCTAACTGTGTGCCTTTGATATTCTGTGTAGGTGCTAATTTTGTCCCAATCTCCTTCCAAGACAGACACTGAGAATGAATGAAGAGAGAGCTTTGCCTCAGGGTCCACTCCATGTAATAGGTATTTGGTTGCACACCAGCAGCCTCTGCTATTTCTGTGGAGACATGATTACAAAAGAGCTCACACTGCTCTCTTAGACTAAATGCCTGACTTTGAGGTAGCTCATATTAGACATGATGAATTCTAACACTGCATCTCTACATGCTTCTCACGCTGCCAAATAGGAATAAAAATAACCTTTTGTCTGTCTCAAATTATTAGCATTTGACTCTGACCTTTTAGTGCTCCCATGTTAGAAATGTGTGGTTGTATGTAAACACATTAATACTACTTTTACATATACAAATATATGGATCACATATATGAATCACAGAATCATAGAACGGTTGAGTTTGGAAGGCACCTCTGAAGGTCACCTGGCCCAACTCCCCTGCTCAAGCAGGGCCACCTGCAGCTGACTGCCCAGCACCATGTCCAGATGGGTTTTTGAACAGAATCACTGCTATCTATTATTCTATTACTGGTTAAATGCAGTGATTTATATTTAATATAAATTTAATATAAATTAATATAGATAAATATAATATATTTTTAAGTTACCAAAACTTTTTTTTTTAAAGTTGAAAAACTTTAGCTAAGACTTCATTTTTGGGGAAAAAAGGATTTTGTTTTGCTAAACATAGCAAGTAGAGAGTTGGTCAGGGTGCAGATAACAGACTTAAAATCCATTATGACATTGCTTTGCCAGCTCCTTCATTAGGCCTTAAAATCCCTTCATCTGTCATAGTTTCTTTCATATGAGCAGCCTTTGTTGGGCAGTGCAGAGCATTAGCCTTTTTCTGACAGCTTTTTGACAATATTTTCAGGATGGCTGATGGGAGATAAAAGAGCTAGGAGATTTGAGACAAATTTGCACTGCAGTTTGCTGGTACCCTTCTGAGTGAGCTCACAGCACACTGGTTGCTGTCTTGTTAAGTGCAGTACAAACCGTTCTCCACAGGTCATTGCAGCATTGGGGCAGGTGTTCCAAGCACCGTGTTAATTAAATGCCACTGATATCTCTGGAAAGTTTTGTGCTTCTGGTTACTGAAATGATTAACACAGAGAAACTTATAGGAATCCTCACACATTTAGTGAGATGAGCAGAAACCTCATTAGCAAAGCACTGATTTCCCATGAGTGTTGGTGGGTGAGAGATGCATTGAACAACTGGCAGTTTTATTTTGGGAAGAAGATGATATTTTTCTCAGTGTGGTTAAGCATCTAATGGACAGTCACATATTTTTATTCCCTTGAAATCTACCAAATCTGGGAATCTGAAGCTACTTATGTGTTTCTTTCTAAGCAGCTCATGTCTGCAAACACAGAATGAATGTAACTTTTCTTGCAGGGCAGTCAAAAAATAGTGGGGTAGAAAAAAAGCAAAGAGGTATACCCACACCACCAGCACTTCATTGCTCTCCCAAGATTCAGATTCCAGTTTGGCCAGAGATGAAATTGATAGCTCTGCAGGAGGAATGTGGGAATAATGGGCTACGGACACTGTGAATGAATTATGCACTGCAGGCACGGGGCTCCTCAGCGCATCACCGTCCGAAATTTTATTTTTATGTGACACATATTTAGAAAATTGAGAAGGGCCTTGGAAAGTTGGGACAGCTGGTGAGCGCGTGCAGGGTGCCGGGGGAATGCCGGGGCTCTGCCAAGCAGATCTCCAATGCGCCTGCCAGCCCACCACCCCAGAGCAGCCCCCTGCCGCCGCCAGGGCTGGACAGATGCTAGGAAAAGGCTGGCATTAAGCACCT